>NC_072778.1:35085596-35390994 GCF_022539595.1 Amphiprion ocellaris | reverse complement strand
CATTTCAACTGTTTAGCATTAGCATGATTATTTTTGCCACTTGACGGGTAAATACACTGAAACACACTACCTTACATCCCATGGGGTTATATAGGGTGTAAAGTAGTGTGTTGCAGAATATATGGAAGTGCTTGCTTTTTAAATTTTACTTAAATCAAAGTAAGATTTAAACCTCTTGTCATCCCAGTGTCTTTTGTGCTTGTAACTACAGTGGTCCAATAAATTTAAGTCAGCTAACGTTCCATATGTAGTCATAACGATTCTTAAGGTGTGGTAAAATATAAATACATACTGACATAAAGTATAATTACCTCAAACACTATACTTGCAGAGAGCATAATTTGAGCTGTACGAGTCAGAATTGGATCCATTAGGCTTTATTGTGTTTTTATCCTAAATGATAAAGCATCGTACAGCTGTAGAATGTTATTATTATTGCCTAATGAAGTGTGTTGCTTGGTGCCTGATGTTTTAAATCCAGACGGCTGCATCTCCAACAGCCCTGCTCCACAGTTACAGACTGAGATCGACTTGTTTTGCCTTCGCCTTTCCTGTTCTATAGACCCACTGAGACTTGCTGTGCTGTGCCATCAGTAACCTATACAGCACTGCATGTCATCTCACAAGTGACTGCCACAAATATCAGACAACCCGGATGAGACACTTTATCATATTTCATTGCTTTTCAAACGTATTCCAAGACATGGGCAATGTGATTTATTATTCATACTCCCAAAGCCACCTTATCCTTCTCTGGGCAGACTAAAAATAAACAATTCATTTAGGACTTCTAAGCACAGATAATGGATGCTTTGTGCTTTATTCAGTCTGTCATCTTTGACATAATGTCCTTTGACATTCAGTGCATATACATTATTTAGTAATAAACCAAACCGATCTACATTAACATTGATTGAGAACTGTTGCGCTGTTCTATTTCCTTCTTGAGTGAAAATGGACATTTTTGCATAAAACACATTTTGTTACAGTTTAATACAGAGATGCAAAATGAAGAAAGAGTTTAGCTGTGTCATGTCTGGATCAGATACATTCTGTAACCATGTGTTTTCTGTGCCTTAATTTAGAGGAATTACAGGTCTGAGAAGGCAATAGGAGTCCAGCTTACAAGACAAGGTTACCTTGCCGGGGTGCTTATCATGGACAAAGTGGCCTGCTAGGACAAAGCAATTCAGAATTTTATTATCATTCAAATTAGAACATATAGAGGGGCTTCTATCCGATTGGTGAAATAATGGGAGTCATTTATCTAGGTCTCACCGACCTTTCATTTCCCATTCATGTCTTATTAGTGGAGCATACATCATCATCCTGCCATAATTAAAAAGAGAAAATCAAATTGATTGTGGGAAAAATGGTGCATGCAGGTAGAGATTGAATAGAGCAGTGTGTTCTCTGTAGCCTCGTTTCTATAGTGGCTTTTAAGTGGCCTTTTTCTGTGTTGATTTGCTTTTGTTATTTGGCTTCTTGGTCAAACAGAAACCCGGGAGGGACACTGACCAAACCTCATGCGTGTTTATCAGCTCAGGGCAAGCCCACACCTTAATCAGAACAAAGGCATATTAGAACTCCAGTGATTAATGTTCCATGAGATTGATGAAAAGGTTTCTTACAAATATTATCCTTCATAATGGCTTCGAGAAAATCAAAATGAAAGTAGCATGAGCTGATGATGACATAAGACAAAAACAAATATTTTTGCAGTCAAGAGTTTTTGTTTTTATGGCCTTTCAGTACTATGAGAAAACCATATTTTTAAATAAGACAGCAGACAGTATTTTAAATTGAAAGCAATGCTACAGTGGAGCCTTGGATGTTAAAGAGAGATTTTCAGTGGAGTCTAAGTGACAAGAGAGAGACACATCAAAACCTAAATGAACTGAACATGGAAGGATGTTGGTATCACTAAGATCATGTTTACAGACGTCCACAATGCATTCAGCTTCTACAAATCAAGACAGCAACTGAAAGGGAAGCAGTTAACTACTCATCACATTGCAGTTCAATGAGCGTAACTCGATAGTGTGTCTCCTCTCTTCTCCATCTGAAGCTTGCAATTCACCAGGGGTCCCCACTGGAGAAGATAAATGGGGTGAGAGTTACCCTCAAAGTGGCCCTAATGAGAAATCTGTGGGAGATGCTCATATTTTATCTGCAAAATAGAACAAAACAATTCTCCCCAAAGCCCTCTTAAATGCTAATTGAATAGTAATGCAATGCCTCAGGCATCTTGTTGTCAGCTCATTTGGGCAGTGATTTGTCTCAATCCGTCATAGGATTCTCACTTTTGGCACACTCTCAATGAACTGCTCAATGTGCCATTGAAATTCAATTTCATAAATCCCTGTGCTGTACAACAGCTTCTTTGCCAGGACTGTGCTACACTTTTATGTCATCACAATTCCTCTACTGCAAGGAGATTTGTTATTCGAATACACAAACTTTGTGAAATAAACATTATCTTCTTTCTTTGTGATTCTGCTTTAGAAGCAGTGACCTGGACAGAGGTCCGGCAGCTTTTGTGATTCAAGTAATCCCACAGTGAAAACATATTTAATCAGCATTCTTTGTCATGTGAAAATGGATTCCGAGAAACATAACAAAGTCTTATCTCACTGCCGCACTAATAAAAATGATGGATAACATGGGAGCCTGAGATGATTGGAGACAATTGGATTTCACCCACATTATGTAATTCAAACGCTGCTTGGAGAACAAGCTGGAGTCTCAGGTTCCTGCTTGACTTCTCTCCATGCAGCAGGGTTATGAAGAGGCCACAACAGTCCTTAATGTGACAGAGGCTGCTTCCACATCAGAGCTGTATGGTAAGAACTATGCTGCCTGTAACACTCAGGGGAGTTGAAGGTGATGGATGAAGACAAAGATTAACCTGCTGTAGGAAATGGGCTAAAACTACACTGTCATTAAACAGCCATCCACTGCACGTATAGAGAAATGTTGCCGCTGTGACGTCACCTGCTGGTTTGTGGATATTGTTTAGGCAACAAGTAGGGCATTTTGTTGTTGCCGTTAGAATAAATCTGACTGAGAACTTAAACACAAAATGAACATTCTGCTGTATTGAAGGAGATTTGAAAATAGCAGTAGAGACCACAAAGTAGGGCTAAGCAATAGCTAAAAAGTTATCACAACAAAATTATTGATGATGCATTTTTTAATAAAGCCCAGGATAAGTGAGGTTTTATTTGAATTAAGCCATCTCACTTTCAATTTAACCATTTGAGACTAGTGATTGAGACCATAAAGTCATTAGGAAAATGTCTACTGAGGAAACAAATCAAGGGAGAAGTAGGTTCATTTTCTCATAGACATCTATGGAATGACACTTCCTTTTAGGAGTAGGTGAATCGCCCCCTGCTGGCCGTTAGAGAGAATGCAGGTTTAAGATGCTTCAGCTTTGACTTCACTTTTCATACCCAAAGCTTCCATCTATTGCTCCATCTTTTATATACAGTCTATGTTAACAACACTGTTGAAGCCTATAGAGGCATGTGGTCCTTTGCAAAGTGATAATAGCAAATTACAAATTGGACTTTATGAGACTCTGAACTAACTTATGTGTGATCATAACTCAGGTGACAGAGCAGGTTTCCACTAACCTCAGGCTTGGTGGTTGGATTTCTGTCCCCTCCTTGTGCAAGACACTTAATCCAGAGGTTCCTCTTGGCAGCCAAGCACCTTGCATGGCAGCTCTGCCTCAATTGCTGTGTGTGTATAGAAATACTGTAAAGTGCTTTGAATGCCGCTAAGGTAGGAAAGTGCTATATAAGTGCATACAATTTACTCAGATGGATCTAACAATGACACCGTTTAGATCCCCAAAGCACTTTGCTTGGCTCAAAGAAGTTGCAGTTATTACTGATTGTTTATGGTGTTTATGATTAATAACATCAACACCAACTTTGCCTTTTTAATAATATAGACAGTCAGATCTCATTACATTAAATATTTAGTCATAGATAAATGCTTTACTTTCCTATGATAAATAATCAGTTTTGTTCAGTTTTGACACATGCAGACAGTGTTTGCATGAAAAACAACCGTGTTGTTTGTTACCTAACAGCATCTTTGGAAGTATCTCTCACTTACTGATAAAATATGTACCGTCTCTGTTGAGCACAGCATGTCAGCTTTCATTTTCAAGCTTACTGCCCCCCTCCCTCCAGTCCCTTTTAAATTCATTTGCCACCTCTGAAGTTCAGCTTCAGTCCAGCAGTCCCTCTCAGTGTGGGGTGGCAGAACAGGTTAATTGCTGAATTTTGATTGTCATGCTGTAACAGATAAGCGCAGTGAAGAAAATATGGTGTTAACACATAGATACCAGTTTGCTATCTGGTGCTTGCAGCAGTGTGGTGTGGTATAACAGCATCAGATTTTTAATCACAAAGGGCTGTAATGACATACATCTACATATCATGGATGAGTAAAAACAGTAGATGAAGTCCTTCCAGCTGAACAAATACTCTGCATGTACTGTATATGTCAGTGAACTGCATCATTCTTATCTTACAATCAAATTTAAACCAGTTCTCGTGTCTCAGAGCTAGTAGAACTAAAGTATGACTCAAGGATTTACCGGTAAGTAAAAAAGCCAAGCTGTATGTAGTAATACATCCAAGAATGACCTTTAGGACATTGGAAGACCAACAAATATTGAAGACATGCCTCAGTTATATGACTATCTGCCACTGAGCTTCATATTTCACTCTAGAAAAGAGCTCTGAGAATAGCTCCTGATATTTTGGAACTGAATCTTCATTTTTTTATTGGAGTTCTACACTTTCCAGTTTTTCAGACCGTCACATCCAGTAAGGTCATCAAGCGTTTAATTGTTTCTTGTCTTTTCAGATGAACTTTCTCTACTTTCAAAAAATTCTGACAAAAGATGAATTATTTGTTGATTGAATAATTATGATTACTTATGCTAATAGCTTTAGTTTTCAAAGTAGTCATAATAATTGACCTTGTAAAATGGATCATCTTTGTACTGGTCAGTCACTGCATGACACAACCATCTTCTAGGTTTATCTGGATTTGTTGTTGGTTGACAAAACAGAGGAAAGCTATATTACACCACATCATTGCAGGATTAGACATTATTTTTCGTTGTTGCCCACGCCTAAGCCCTGTCTAAGCCCTCGTTATGTTTAATGGTGTGAGTTATTGCCTGCCCTGAGCATTGTAACTCACGGGACGCAGAGCATAGAACATTTATAGACCCTTCATTCACTATACGGGCTGAGGCCTGCATCTGCAGTGAGCAGCGAGGTGAAAGGACAGTGATACACCTCAACGTGGTGCTGCTCTGTGATACCTGAATCCCAAAAATTATCACCTCAGGAAAGGATTATTTAAATAATTAAAGATCTTTACCGCATTGTTTTTGCAAACAGTCTTAGCTTTTCAAGCATGCAGTGTTTATAAAGTACTCTGGAAGGATCCACTGAAGTGAAGTGGACAGGTTGTATTAGGGGTCAACCCATTATCCCTACTAATGTGCTGTGAGATTGGTAGCTAATTGATATTGCATGCTAATTGATATTAGCGTTTGGCACATTACCAGCCTTCGGCTTTACATAATGCCCACACAGATACAAATAAGGGGAAGCTGTGGACTAAAACTCATTTAGTTCAATCTTCCTGTCTTTCCACGGTTATATCTTGGTGATTTGCCTTTGATACTCTGAAGCTTCAGCGTAGGACATTTAACTACATAATATTTAGTGACTGAGAAACTCAGAGTGCAACAGTGGAGATGAGCTGAAGAAGAGATTTAAAGAAAAACAAAGGTGGAAGAGACATAAATGCATCAATAATCAGCCCAAAAATCTGAGAGGCTTTGGTTGGTTATGATATCTTCCTATACAGGAACAGAAACTATATTATAACTGTAAATTTTCTGATGTTTCCATGATGTAAAATGGTGGTTTCAGGTCTGATCAGTTGAGAAACACAAATTTATGTTTTTCAATGTAAATCAAATGGTTACCTTAAGTTTAAACACATGGTCACATTTCATGTCAGTCAGCTCTAATATTCTGTTATCCTACAAACATTGGCATGTAATTAAAAAAAAAAAAAGCATGACGAGTAGAGTAGCAGTAGACTGGTAGGTCATCGTTATCTTGGTCCATGACACTGTAGTACAATGCACAGTTCTGTGTTTATGAAATAATTAGAATGATAATTAAATTATGAACAGGGAACAGTAGAATAGATGGAATAGTAAAAAGAAACAATGTTTGGAAAATTATTTGGCATCTGCCCTGGTGTTACCTGGCACTGGAATGAAAACAGATTTTGTGGTATGGAGCAACACTACTATGAAAATATCTCATATTGTCATCACATGCACTATTAACAGAAAATCTGTCTAAACTTTAAACTGTGGATTTTAAAACATGTATGCATTTCAGCAGGAGTTATATATTAGGTGTAGCAATATTCACACACACAAATAAAAATGAAAACAAAAAAACTCTAAGAGGCACTGATACTATTGACAGATGAGGAAGATTTAAAGCTCCACTAAAAGAGCTAAAAGAATAATGTCTTGGACGTCTGTTTCAATTGGAACAATAATTATTAACGAATTCCATTTTACAATCTTTTTTTTGTATATTTGTTTGTTTTGTTTATTTTTTCCTCCAAACTTTCCTCCAAAATTATGTTTAAATGTTATTACTGTTTCCATCTCGACCACTGTAATTAATTGCCAATTATATTATAATTTAAGTAAAGTTAAGACTATTCTGGTGAAAACATAAACAAACAAACAACAAAACAGAATGCAAAAGCAAAGCAGTAGTAAAAGGAAATATTGCAGTTACAGTAATTTAAGTATTTAAAAGCCCATTTTATGCAATTTTAGAGGTTTCTTATTTAATTTTTTAGAGTCAGCTAGAACATGTTTACATGCAGTAATGGTCAGAAAACAGCTTTTTTGTCACACTTTACACTCTTTAGTAGCTATTCTCCCCCTCTTCCTGAAATCCCCTTAAAACATAGCCTGTTTTATTATCTATTTTATTATGTGACCATAATTCACAGAATTAACATCACGCTGTATTGAATGAAATGAGAAACCAGCAATGGAGACCATAAACTCAGAACTTAAACGTTTATTGACGTAACAAATCAAGAGAGAAGCAGAGTCATTTTCTCTCAGACTTCTATGCAGTGGGAGTTCTTTTTGTGACCAGAGGAGTCGCCCCCTACTGGCTGTTAGAAAGTATGCAGCGCACTTCTGTGTTGGCCTCTATACAACTAAACTGCATTTTCAATTCCATGTTGAGAGAAATACACTTTCTACTGGATTACGTTTGTTATTTATAACAAAATCATTTTAATCAACAAATGCTATTTTACCTTCTTATGTGAGATGTGGTGGGATTCATCACCTTGGTAACCCAGAAAGTGGATGAGATGCTTCAAACATGTTTTAACAGGGTTGTATTTGAACCTAAGCCTTTATATTTTAAGAATGCAGTTCAGTTGTGTGGGGAAGTAATTTTATAGGAGACTGTTTGTCTGCTGTGGTACCCCTAATCTCATTTCACTAATTGCACATCCTTCATTCCTTACCTCGACTCGTCTCCTTGTGACTCCCTCCCACCAGAGATTGGAGTGGAGGAGGTGAGGAACAGATGCAACAAGAGAAGAATCGAGGCAACAGGGATTTAAGGAAATGAGACATTCTCACCTCTACCAGTTTAAAGCGACATCAATTAAAAATGATGTGTGGCACAAAAACCTTCCACTGTGTTTTATGATCTCTGTCAGATGAGCAGAACAGTGATCATGATAATTTACGATGTATATTAACTTATAATTCAAGTCACAAAGCGGCAGAACGTGTAATACATTTTCCACACACGTCTCAGTCCTGCTGCCGACAGTGTTTAAATATTCCAGCTGCGTGTCGCCTCTTTCATGTCATGGCTGCAGAAAAGACTTCACTGAGGACGCAGCAAGGATACATCTGTGCATCCTTGCTCATAGCACCTCCAGCAAGCTTCCTTTACCCCTGATCCTCTGTCGTCAGGGTGCATTTTAGCAACTGAGACGTCCTTTGGGATCATCCAGTAAGATTCATTTCTGGGTCACGGGCCAGAGGAGTCGAGGAGGCTGAAATTAGTGAAATAAGATGAGCCTTCTGTCTGAAAAAGTTTTAGCTCCCATTTCTTTAAACCCTCCCATAGCCTCAGTTAAGTCCGTTCTAATTGGTCAGCTGGCTTGACTGAAAGTAGGTTGGTTAAGTATCCTAACCTCAGATCTCAGGCAGAGCAACTTAGCCCTAGCAGAGGTGGCTTTAATGTCTTTGTCTGACAATATGCCAAACTAGCTCCCTTTTAACTGTTATGCAAATGTGTAACACTGTTATTTCAAGGAGTAATGAAAAGAAAAGTCTAAACTCCAATGAAGGCATTCCAGGCAGGTGAGGAGCAGAGAGAGGACAACTCTGGTGTCGACCTACAAGAAAAGCGCTAAAACACTGGAGAAAAAAAAAGGAAAAACCCCAAAAAGTGATCAAAAAGTTCTGGGACCACGTGTTTTTTTGAACCACAACAATGCTACTGTGGCTCTTCAGCCATCGTACTGGCTAGATTTTGCTCCTCTTATTCCCCGAAATGAAACTGAACTTGAAGGGCTTCTCACAGATGGTTCTTGAAATGATTTGTCTTTGTCAAGGTGCTGTACTGCTGCACAAGAGAACTGCTTTGATAGGGATTGCAGCCAAGTTTAATTCAGGTACAGTTTTTGATTTTTTTCTTTTTGGCACAGTCTCTGAACTTTTTGATTGTACCTGACATGACCTAGCTCCACACACTGCACACAGTATCAGCAGTATTGTTCTCACAGTGAAGCTGTGGGTTCAACATCCTCTTGCAGCGCTGAACAAAGCCAGCTGATTCCTGAATGTGCTGTAATGGGCTGATGAATAAAGAACCCAAATGCGGACACCAACGGCAAGTATTTACAAAAAGAAAATACAGGGACAAGCTTTAATCAAAAAGCTGATACAAAAGAAACCACAGTCCAAATAAATCAAAAGCACGGAGAGCTGGCAAAGATTAACCAAAAATCCAAACGGTAACAAAAGCACGGCATTAACTGAAGCATGAACTGACGAAAAACACATAAAAGATTCAAAAAACTGAATGTACAAACCAGAGGCAGATGAACACAGGGAAGAAGTCAGGCAGGTGAACAGGAGGCCTAACATGAGGGAGGTAATCCAGCAGGGTTACAGACAGATGACAAAACAGAAAGAACTGGCAGAGAACAAAGGAAGACACAGGACTAAATATACACAGGGTACTAGTGAGGAGACAAGACACAGGTGAAACTGATTACTGAAATATTAAGAGGAGGGAAACAGACAAAGGAAGAAAGTAAACCCCAAGAGACACACAAGGACAGGGATCATTACAAAATAAAACAGGAACTAACTGAATCACGACCATATCACTAACAGTAGGCAGCTGTTAAGACACATAAACGAGACAACTTTAGGGTTGCATGTCGATGCATTTCACAGCAAACAGCTTCAAAATGCTCTAGCCAGGTTTTTCTGCAATTAGCATTATTAGCTGTAATTACTAACTCCCCATCTCTTACATTGCTAGTTGAAAACGCAGCCTCGGTATCAAAGCATTACTACGTGTGCTGAGCAGTAGCTCATTAATGAACATGTAAAAACAATATAGCAGAAATGACTCATCCTTAATCAGCGGCTGACTTCTTATTCATACTTTTGCCAGTTTCACCTTGCTGGTTATCAGCTTCAGAACTCCAGTGAGTTTAACTTGTAAGTTGAAAGAACATCTTAATTATGCTTGCTGGCGTACTTCCCAGCATGCAGTGCATTTCAATTAACTTTACAGAATTCTTTCCTTTCTCATCATGTGGGCAAAGTCACTAGATGGAGACGTGTTCTGTGTGTCTGCAAAGCAAAGCTCAGATCAATTTCTGATGAAACTTTAAATTACAGTCACTGTGATGAAAAGTGGTGCAGCGTTCATTGCTTAATAGTTTGTGACAGACGCAACAGACATGAAAAAAAGACATTTCCTTTAAGTCTTTCATGTGTTGCTATTTCCAAGTTAGCGTTTAATTTTTTGGTCATAAATATCGGCAGAGATTAAAATGATTATTAGCCTCAACTATTTTCTCTGTTAGCATTTGTGTTGCTAAATGATATCGTTTTAACAGTATCCATTGGAAACCGTGGAGCGGTGGTTACTTTCTATTGTAGGAATCAATACTAAACGATCAATATCTAAACTCTAATTTGCAGTAAATGTGTATTCTATCATCATCCAGGGACACGGTAGAAGGCAAACACCTCCAGGACCTATAACACCAGGTTGATAGGATCTATTCCTCCATCTGCCAGAAGCTGATGTAAAGATTTGAACAAAGGTGCATCTGAGACGAGACAGTATTTCATCACTGAGTCCTCTGTCAGTGGCAGGTAACATCCAGGTAACAGGGAGACATAGTGTGTTGCTATGGCAACGTTTATCCCTGACCGTGGGGAAGTGATTTGCATTTTCCTGAGTGTTATTTTGTATGTTGATATTCAAACAACAGGAGTTCTCCGCTTTATTAAAACCACCCAGTGTGGTTTGATTCAAATTGATATAAATAAATATGAAGTAAGTAATAAAGGGAATAAATGCCACAAAAATATCACTGTATGAAAATCACCTTTTGAGTTCAGCTTGCAGTGAGATTGGTGCCCCTGGGATCACATCACATCAATTCAATAAAATATTTCTCAGTTGTATTTTTATTTTTAAAGCCCATGATGCTGAAATGGCTGTTTTCCTGCTGGCACTGTAAATTTTAATGACACTCACATATCCATTTTAAATGATTTACTCTATAAGACTGCATTAGACATTAGCTCAATAAATGTAGGCTTTTTGAGCAGCCATATCCAGCCTTGTTTGTTTTGACATACAGCTGATAGATTAACATAGGTAATGTTGACCCATTTCTATCATTATTATGGTCTTTAATTATTTAAATATGCATTTGTCTGCCATTTATTTCAATTTGATGGAATTCTACATAAATAGTGAGCCTACGTAATCTGTCGATTCCTCTCCTCTTCTACAGAAGCTTGTTTATTACAAGAACCTGAATGTACAGGTAAAGCTAAATAAGATTTAACACACAGTGAAGTGTCCTTTTGCTCTGTATATTTGTATTGAAATGGATAAAGTCTATTATTTATTCCACTTTTCTGAACATACTAAGCTTTTTTATATATATATAAAAAAGTGTCTGCATTGGTTTTACTCTGTATGGAAAGGAAAATCTGTGTGTATTGCACATCACTTGTGAAATGTTTTTGAGTTGAGAACCATTCAGTTTGTTTACTGAGGAAACCCTGCAGTGGTTTTCACCTTAGTTTGGCTCATTTGAGCACATGAGGACAATCAAAAAGCAATTGCACTCGGTTGTGGAGCGGAATAATTGAACCCTGCTGGGAGTAAACTTGATGTTTGGCATTGTTCACATTCAGATTCAAACCACAGTATTCCACTTAAGTAATAACATGTTGTGTTTTTTTAGACAAGGGCCATGTCCTGTCAGGTATTTTACAAATAGAAATTTAAAAAGAAGCCTTTATAGGCTTATGGCTGCTTGATAAAGGCAGCAAAATTCAATGAGTTGAGAATCTCACTGACAAAATGTTGCCTCGTGCTGTACACCTGTAATACTGTCGCTGTAAATTTGTGGACACAAACATTCCAGTAGAGTGGAACTGCCAAAGACAGCTGGACACAAAACAAACGTGGGGTCTCTAGCATGATCTTTAAATATCCGATATCATCTGCCAAGTGATAATCCATGTTATGGACTTTTTGATCAACATCTACGACTACTGGCATAAATACGCTAAAACTGTCTGCAGACATTGAGGTCCCCAGAGAATAAATCATTCTCACTGAGGTGATATCCTGATTTCAACTCTAGCACCACCACCAGGGTCAGATATTTCATTTTTCTTGTGAAATTACTCAACATCTCACAATGGTACAAAATTTGGTACAGCTATTTACAGCATTTTCCATGAGATCAAAATGTAAAGTTGTGCATAAACTTGTTTTGTAATTATTTTTTTCTTCATAGAAAGTATAGAGTGATGCCAGTTTATGAGAAATTACTTTCCCATCAGTACTGACTACACTTGATATGTGATTTGTGGCATGTTAGCATGCTAACAAGCTAAACTAAAAACAAATAGTCTGACAAACATTACAACTTACATCGATGTGTTAAACGCCTGTAATACATGTGTCTTTGCGATATTGTTTCTGTTCAAGATGCCATTCTGCAGCATGCAAGGTAATTAGCAACATCAGATGACTGACTTGTAAATAGGTCTGTAATTAGATGAATTTATGCTGTCTATGTGTGGACATCAGGAAGAATAATGTCGGGGGTTCTAATGAAATGATGTGAAATGAAACCAATCCATAGCGTGAAGCCGGCAGGATTTTCATGAGAAGCTGGGTTTGGTGGTGTTTGTGAAGGGATGTGTGCTTCTGAACATAGCTAACATGCTGTATGTGGGCCACGAGTCCCGCTACCTCGCTGTTTGCCAAGAGTGTTGTGAGACGAGATGCTGTACATGACATTCCGCTACCTCAGTTTCCATGGATACCACACCTGATTAGACATGAAGTCATGCACGTGCCCTCCGGATTGTGACAGCAAGACAAGCTGGATGACATCTCTCCAAGAACATGTACTACTCAGAAAAAACATCAAGAAGAGAAAGAGGAAAAAGAAAACCACCAGAACAGAACTCTTCGCCGAGCTGCAAACATGTTCTCACCTTTTATCCTGTTTAATTCCCTCAACCACCCGGTGATGCACAGAGATGTTGACTCTACTTTCTTTCCTGTTGATCTCCCACTCAGGTTCATGATCAAATGTTTGACAATCTAGAGATGTAATCGACTTTATTCCCTCTGTCTTTATTTTCTATTTAAATCCTTTATTCGCATTTCACATTCACTGGCTCTGTAGCCTATTCCCTCTGCTCAGTATGCATGAAGCCGACAGCATGGGGAGCCCAGAGATCCATAATCCCCCTACAGGAGAGAAGTGGATGGCTTTAATGATTTAAATCTTGTCAATGAGCACCTTCTCTGATTTGAAATGAGAAATTTGAAGGCTTGCTGGAATTAACCCAAAACAGGGGCCACACTCACCACATCAGCATTCCCTTAAGTCAATGGTCATTGACTGCAGCAAGTAGGTGCTTAATCATTTTTAATTAGAGATAATCAGACATCTTGTCCATTCTAGTTACAAGAGGGCAAAAATGAGGTCTGTGAGGATCAAAGTTCTCATTTTGACATTCTGAATCCAATGCTTTGACAACGTTGTTAATTCCAGATTTTTCCCGATGAGTCGGCAGCGCTAAACTTAGACGCGATTAACCCTGCACAGGAAGAAGTGGGGTGTGTTCACAGAACAGCGTTGGTGCCAGCGTTCGGAATCTAATTTATTGTGCGACAGCAGCAGTGACAAAACGGGGAAAAAAGTGAGCATAACTGAGAGTAAAGTGTTGGAGGATGCTCAGTTGAGTTCAGGCTGGGTGTGGCAGTGCATTCTCTCTCGCCGGTGGTATCTCCAAGTAATGAGGCCCTGTGAAGCCGCGGCTCTCACCCCTCGCTGGGCCCTCATACATCATTAATGTTCCCACATCATAGTCCTGATAATTACCGGGGACGTGAATGTCACCTCAGTCGCGCCTCCTCAACAGAGGATGACAGCACAAGGTCTGTGGTCTGCCACGAGCGCCGCATTTCGTACGCTCTCCTCGCATGCACACACACCCAGAGTCTCTCCACAAATTTACAGATTTTACCCAAAGTGAACCATATGTGTCCTCTTATTATACTCCCAACACATGGGCTGCTCAACCCCTTTGGCTTTGTTCCAGCAAGGCTGCTCGGCTTTGCCTGACAGACACTGAAAAGTATCTTCGTGTTAAAGTAAAAGTCGGTTCACCCAATTAACAAAATATCACATTTTTCCACTTCCCACTCGTAGTATGTAGACATCCAGAGAGCTTTGGGTTTATTTTCCAGGATTTTAAGATACTGTTGCTGAGATTTCTGTCTCTATGCTGGCAGTGGAGGTGAATATAATTTAACTGTGTAGCTTAAGCAATTGGACCCACACTGGAGGATTTTGCACCCCACAGTTAACATCCAGTATTCAGTGTAACTTCTCAGTGCCATTGCAGGATGCAATTTTCCCTGAAGGTAGCAAAGCAGGAGGTAGCTAAAGTTTACATCCCATCATATCTGCAATTAAATGTAGCATTTCCTAAGCCATATCCATACTATAATTGTTTAGGGCGCTGATGCTGAACAAAGCGAGACTCTTTTTAAATGTCATTGGTCATAAAACAGTGCTGTCTGTATTGATGTTCTTGTCTGTCAATACAATTACAGAGTGACATTTTAAAAAATCAACAGTTAAATCCCTTTCTAGAGAGCCTGGACTGGATGATCCATAGAACACACCAGCAGCAGTTTCAATAGTAACTTTTCACCTGCACTCCTTGCCCTATTTAAAACTGTAACTAACTTAAAAGCAGCCTTTTTAAGTCTCTTGGATTGAGTTTCATCTCTTACCACCAAAACTAGAGGGTGAAAGAGGTCTACACCTGAAGTGAAGTGTTCCTACGCAGGCCTGTGGTAGATTTAACCTAAATGACGTGAATCAAAACTGAAGGATTTTATTAGCATGACCTTACGTTGGATTACAACTTTGCTCAGGTTTCTCTTGCTAAATCACTCACACTACACGCAATCCTAGGTTTGTGTTTGACACTGTACTCAAACTTACAGCCATCTTTTAGCTGCTTACATCACTCCTTTCTGCAGAAAAATACATGAGGTTAAATGCAAAATGAGTCCCTCGTCTCCTGCTGCTTCTGCAGAAATGATTGTGCAATATGCTGAATCCCAGACTGTCTCCGGTTTTACAAATGTTGAGACTACATCTCCAAACATTAACAGATATTTTCAATGCTCTCTGGACATTTCTGGAAATATTAATTTCAAGTCCCTCTCAGTTCATTAATTAGACCAATAAAAACTCATTACATGTTTAGAGGTCCATCCATCCATTATCTATACACCGCTTAATTCTCATTTGGGTCGTGGGGGGCTGGAGTCTATCCCAGCTGACTCAGGTGAAGGCAGGGGACACCTTGGACAGGTCACCAGTCTGTCGCAGGGCTACATACAGAGACAAACAATCACTCACACATTCACACCTACGGGCAATTTAGAATCATCAATTAACAGCATATTTTTGGACTGTGGAAGGAAGCCGAAGTACCCGGCAAAAACCCTTACATGCACTGGAGAACATGCCAATTCCACACAGAACGATCCTGGGAAGGCCGGAACACGAACCGGGGATCTTCTAGCTGCAAGGCAGAAATGCTAACCACCACGCCACTGTGCAGTCCATCTTTAGAAGTTTAAAAGGATATCTTCCTGCCTTAAAATGGCTTAGATGTAGCCCTACACCATTTCCATTTCCTTCTGTGCAACATTATGAAGTCAACACCCCTCTGACGCTCACTGCACATTGAGCACACCAGCTCACCTACAGCTCTGCTCAAACAAAATGGCAGGTTGTAATATTTGAATAATTCAGCCACACGTGTTCAGACCAGAAACCAATTCTGAAGAAGAATAATGCCGTAGAAAGCTCCCCTGTACAAGCTGACAAGATTGGGTCTTTAAGTTTGTCTCAGTGTTTTTGCTTATTTCACTCATGTCTTCTAGCATTTAAAAAATACCGTTTGGACATATTAACACAGTAAACAAAACTTGATTTTCACTGGAGGGCTTCATCAATCGTGAAAAGGCTACAACCAAAATTACAAGTGAGGCAGAGTGGCAGCAGAAAACTCAGAGACACAAACTGTATCTCAAAGCTTGATTATATGAAACCAAAGCCATCTGTATGGCAACAGATCTGTTTTGTGAGAAAAAATACTTCTATAATCGGAAAGATCTGACCATTTCAAGGATAGTTTAGTTTTATATCCGCATGGTGTATATATTTCCCATAAATGCAGCAATTGTGGGTCTGATGGTTGTGCTAACTTTGCACTCACCACCTCTGCGGTGGTGATTTGTGAAAATGAGAACTGTATATTGTAGTAAGCAGTGCGAGCCACTTCCAACTGTCCAATTAAACATGATTAAGTTAGGAAACATTTCAAACCGCTGTCTCTCAATCTGACCTAAAGTAAACACACACAGAATCCATTACAGCTAACTACATGGGGATCACTGTCATTTACCATGTGTTCATATGAGAGGAATTGTAGCAAATGACTCCCTGCAAGTTTCTGAATTGCAATAAAAACTATGTAGTTTTTGCCATCTAACGTTGCAGCTGGATGATAGAGACTCCACTTGTGGTTAATTGCTCTGCTGGCAGAAAAAAAATCTCTCCCATGTCACACTCATTTATCTTTACCTGAGACTAATTATCCAGAACAATTGTAAGTCTTTTCTCTGAGCCACCACTGCCATTTCAAGTCATAGTGGGGCAGTGTAACCCATCGTATAGAATTATACTAGCTGTAATTGCTTTCTCTAAGAGCCTGCCTGTGTCTTTTCTCTATGGACACAAATGTATTTTTTCCATATCTGGCATCAACGAGAGCAGAAACAGAACCAGTCTCATAAAATTTGCTGATATTTAAGATGGTCCTATTGCTCGACTGTATCTACCTTCAAGCACATATGTTTTTTCAGCTTCTTGTCTGTTCACTTGAGACGGATAAACAGATGATGCTTAATGCCCTCCAAACATCGGAAATATATTAAATCAGACTAGAAATAATCAAAAAAGCATTTGTGGATGACAACAAAAAGTCAGGTTTAGGTTAGTGTTGTTACCGATGAACTGAAATTTGCCTTGACCCCTTGACCGTCGATCCCAATCATAGCTTTAGGTTCAGGACGACCTTCATTAATATGACTCTAAATCACATTTTCAGGCTACATTAAAATCTTTTCAAAAAACACATAATTGTAAAGTTGTACTGATTGGACACATTTTTGGTAAGACAAGATACACAATGTAATGTGAGGATTTAGACTAGAGGACGAGAATTGGTATTCCTCCCACAAAAAGCACATGAATAAAGAAAAGAATTCTGCGTGAAGCATTGAATTCTACTCATTAAAAGGCCAGTTCATGCTGAAACATTTAAAACCTCCAGCATGTTTTGGCATCAGGGAGTTAGACTTATCATTCTTGCTGTCAGATTACCCATATGACCGAACAGATGTTTGCACCCACTTCAATTCTTCTTCACTTTTCTTTTGCTGCCTCTCATCCTCCATCTTTTTCCTCTTCCCCTGCAGGATGCAAACCCACGTGCACACCTATTCAGACACACTCTGGGTTTCGAACGAACCCTCATTTGGCCAATTACTCTGACCTTCCAAATTGCAGACCATCCAAAAAGCCTCTTACAGTGAATACAGCATCCCCTCCTTGCCTGCTCTCTGGAGAGATATTCAGCATGCTCCTCTAACCCCACTGATAGGACAGTTTAGCTTTAAATGAGCCTGTTTTGCCTCAACACATTTCTTCCCGCATATCTTCCAGGGCTGTGGGTTTTATTGATCGCCGTCCTCCCAGGGGTGTTGGTGCCTGGACTGGGGCACTCAGCAGCAGCTGGTTGGGCTGCTGATGGTTGTTAGCCCCGCTGGCTGCTCTGTTCTGGGCTTTGTGTGGTGCCAGGCTCAGCAGTTACCCTGCTCCCCTACAGCCCTGTCTGACGACGCTTGTTAGGAAGCTGCCTAAAATAGAGGAGAAATATCTTGTCTCACTGCACCACTTCCCACTCCACACGCCTGGCTGATTTAGCTGGCTGGCACAGGCTTACCTGGTGCCTAGAGTATGGGTTTACATAGCTCTGTGAGTGTGTGTGTGTGTGTGTGTGTGTGTGTGTGTGTGTGTGTGTGTTTATGAGTTTGAAACTGTGGCTGATATCGCTGTCGTCTTAAAACAAGGCTTGGTCGTATTGTTTACCTACACATGTTTTCATTTGTTGCAGCCCACTGGGATCTCCCCCAGGAAGAGCGACGGCAGGGGAGCTGAGGAGGGAGCTAGGGCACACTCTGCCTCTCCATCTCCCCGTCACAACAAACCCTGGCTGCTTCCAAGCGCTGCATTCATGCATTTTGCTATCACGTTAGTTGGATAACAGCCAGTGTAGCTTTTATTAATTTAATCTTAACATTTTCATCCTCTGTTTTGACTAGTTTGCTCAACTTCCTAATTCTTAACTAAAGTCTTTACTGAGTGTTTGTGTGCCATAGATAACAGTTTTGAATTCATTTAAATTAGTAAACTAATTGAATTAGTAAATGTAATTGTATCATGAGCTCCTTCCAGGCATTTGGCTCATTAAACTACAGCTATCATCACATTGGACAACACAATAATGGCTTCCCAATACAGTAGTTACACTCGATTCATAGCACCACAGACAGTTTTCCACAAATATCTGAAACTGCTGGAGGGGTAATGCTCTTGGCAACACTTGGCCAGGTGGTGCGCATCAGCACACACAAACAGTCAGCTAATCAATGTTCATAAAAAACCACCTAGATACACGCACTGACATGCAAGCTATCAGACAGCGAGCAGTCGATACACGTTCAATTCAGATCGCTCAGTTAAGCGTCAAATATTTCTTGGTATCTCTGCATTCTGTCATGATTTATGGCACTCTAGAGAAAATCGTTTTCTACTAATCATGGATGATTCATCAATTGGCTTCCTAGCAAAAGTAAGTTAAAGTGTTATTGTTTATTATCTATATCTCGTTTGCAAAATTGCCCTTCTTTAACTGTTAATCTACCTTTAGATAGTGAATCTTCCATGTGATCTGTTGCCGAGCTGTGTGCTTGCAATGTGTTGACAAATGGTTGTTAATGTCAGAAGATTCTCCAGTTACTGATATAGGAGATGTGTGATGACAATGATAAATTAATGCTTTTAAAGATGGAAATTGAAGATGACCGCAAAAAAAAAATTGTGCTTTAATCTTGGCACTCAATTTAGCATTTCTTGTTGATTTAAAACCTCTGCCAGCAACGTGTTCATCTGCATATACTCCAAATATGAACACAAATGTTCAGGATTTAATCTTGGGAAGAAGATGTCACATCTTTGCCTCCTTACATCCCTCAAATACTTACAATTCAGAAATTATTTGCATGGAAACTAAGCAAAGTAATTAAGAAAACAGTAGATATGTTGAGATGCATCAGCGGTATCAGTGTTTGGTGGTAGAATTTGCATATCAAATTTGTCAAAGGAAAATTGTTGTACCAATTACCATTTATTGTGTTTGTGACATTATATGTGAAGATGGTGATATTGTTAGCAGTGTAGAATGGTCTGGCTACACCTTATTATCATTCTGCAATAGGAGGGAAAAATATTCTGGTTTGTTTTGTATTTATTTCAACCAATCACAATAGTCACGGGCGGAGCTAAGCCCGGCCTGCAGCGCTGATGCCTTTGCCAAATAGCATCAAGGGGAACTTGTTTTGCACGCACTGAGATGATTTTATGTAGTTGAATTTTCCTTTACTTCTGTCCTTCTAATCTATTTTATTGAGCTTTTTTGTTTAGTTGTGATTATTGCATTGCATTTTCATGCTTAGTTTTTCAGTCTAATTTGATTGGGTCTTTATTATTATATTTTCATGCTTTGTCTTTTTAATCTGTTTTATCTGTATTCCTTTTCAGTCAAGCTTTATTTCACTCTACTTGTTCTGTCTTATAATCAGCTTATCAGTCATCTGTGAAGGTCTTTGAACTGCACTAAGCTGTATAAAAGGGGTTTTACAAAAGAGAAGTGATTGCTTGCATAATTAATAATTCACCAAATTTACCCCTTTTTCCGAACTTGTCATTTTCAGAAAGTTTCATGTAGGTTGCCAACTGCATGTCAATGAATTCCACTGTATCTAGATTTTTTTTAGTATTTGTTTCCAAATGCCAAATATATTCATCTTGTCATGCGTTTCCTTTAACATGAGGTAGCAGTAATTGCTTTTGCAGTCTGTGTTTATTGACCTTAATATCGCTGTGTGAAAATCTTCCACTTGCAATCACAGACATAATAACTAAGAATCTTATTTATCATGAGAATGATAAATTAGAAGCAAATAATTCATCATGAGAATCGTGAAAGCATCAGGAGTTTTCACACAAACAAGCAGGTGGTAAAGTGAGCAACATTGGAGACATAATTTGATGAAGGATTAGTGGTTTTCTTGGCTTCACTGCTTGGTGTATTATCTACAGATTCAATTGTCTTTAACCCTGTGCTGCTACAGGACTGTGATGTGATCATCCTGGGGCAGAGTGTTTACAACTCTGAGCCATGGCACACACTTGAAGCCTACTGGTAATCATCCAGAATACTAGAGGCATCTGATTTCTGCTTCTGCTGCCAAAAAGTCTGAAGGAAGAAAAGCAAACACTCATATAGATTTCTGCCACTCTTTCTCCAGCAGGGTTTGGGAATATTTTATGACTTGCCCACGTGAGCACCTGGGCACTGACGTAACACAGAAGAGGAGGCTCTGTTTTCTGTTTGAGGTCATGTGGCGTGCAGAAGGTGGAGTCGCTGGAGAAGTTTAGCAAAGACGGGAGTGAAAAAAATCAGACATTTTAAAGAGTGAGTTCACCCACGTCACAAAAAAAAACCAAACAGCATCAAGAAAAAAACATAAGCTTTCATCCTTTTATATATTGCATAAAGCATGTCACTTCTACTTATGGTCAAGTATGCTATTTTTGCAGTTAATATACATACTAACTAACTAAAGATTTAACATTCACTCTTTTATTTACAAGACCTTACTTACTTTAAAGCTTAATTTGTTTTTGTGTACTGTTGCAGGTTTAAATTTCTTCTCCTTTCTTGTCCTTTCGCTGTCATTTCAGGTAATGGTGTTACCACACAGTTTCGGATTCAAAATTAAGTCCTTTAAAATATTTTTGACTGAATTTGGAAATATTTTTTGTTTGGGGTGTTTTTTTTTTGTTTCACGTTCCATAATATTTAAATTTTTTTAAAGGGCACTCATTGAAATACTTTGAACATAAGACTTTTTTACTTTTCTGACATTTTTCAAGATTGACTTTTGCCAACTATCCTTGATTAGTTTTAATGTTTCGACCACAAATATGGAAGAGGTCTGAGCCGTAAGTTCACCTTTTTCCTACTCTGGAGAAAAGAGAAGGTTTGATTTGTTCCAGGCCTCTCCCGATTGGTCAAATGCTACGATGTAGTGTGCTGTAACGTAGCGTGATCTTTACTGATTGGCTGGGTGAAAACCACATGCTTCTTGACCTCACTGAGAGGCCGAGGCTACGCCAGATTTAATGTGTACTGAAGTTACCAGATATGATCACTTGCCCGATGAAGGGCTAAGGGTTCAGCTTTCCCAGAAATAAAACTCCCACTACAGGGTCTCCATCTGATATCTGAAGGGTGATATCACCCATCCCAGCTCCAACTACGGTGAGAATGGAGAGACAACACACTTGACACTCAGACCAACAGAGACATTGAAATGACTTTTGAGAATTTCCTCTTGCAGATAAGGAATAATGACTCTTTTGCATCATTTTTTAAGTTGCTTTTAGTATAGCATTGATATTCAGTTTTACTTATCTTGTTATAGCTCCTGCCACAAAGTGTTTCAGTACATGTGAGACTGATTGTAGTGTCCATCAGTTTCTGGTCAGTGCTCATTTCATGTGAATTTATGGGAACATTCAATAAGGCAAAATAAGCCTCATTTGTTGTTAAATTTCAACATGAAAACAACATGGAAGCAGCGTGTAACTTTGCACATATAATGACAGTTTGTGGCCCCCTCTGTAAACCATTTACAAGTAAGTGCACATCACCATGATTGCATGTCAAAATCAAGAACTTCTGCTTATAATACTTGACACACATAAATTTTATTGATGTTCAAGGCCTCAAACGCTGGTAAAATGTCAACCACAGACTGTACTTTAGTAGGAAATGTATAAATCTATACACCTACACATCACATGTACATTATAGGAACTTCTTATGGCCTCAGTACCACATTTTTTATACACTTTCTTCTATTTTCAAGGGTCAATAATTAAAAATCTGACCTCTGCTGAAAGCATTTGAACATTCAAATCCACTGAAAATGTTATGTCCATCTTTATATACAGTCTACGGGTTGAACGGACGACCCATAAATAGGGGCTATAGTGCCCAATGTAGCGGTCATGGGTTCGAATCCAGCTCACGGCCATTTGCTGCAGGTCTTTTCCCCACTCTTCTCCCCATGTTTCCTGTTGTCTTATATCATAAAGGCTAAAAAGGACAAAAAATAGATGAAGAAACTCAGAACAAAATCAACATTCCTGAATTCTGTCTGAGCTAATGCAGACTGACCATGCATTTCCTTTCCTTTCCACAGAAAATCGACTGAAAATCACCAGATCTTTAGATAAAATAACCTGGTTACAGCATCAACATGACATGATGTGTTCAACTAAGTCACTAGGTGTTCTAACATTATTACTTAATTCATGTAACAGTCATTACCCTCAAAATCACCCTGTTTCCAGGAGCCAGACTAGAGCGTGTCTGAATGTAATATTTACAGACAGCTCAGCGACTAATTTGATATACAGGACATCATCTAGTACAGTATAGAGCATCATATTCCCTCTAACACTTCCAGACGGAAAGCCGATACATCAGCCACAGTTTTGTAAAGCCTGAGGATAGAGTTTTATTTTGCCAAATCTAACAGAGATTCTCACATTGCTTGCATGCCAATTAAGCCACAAACATGGCAGCAGAAAGATGACAGAAATGATGAGCTGTACAATGTGTCATTGATTTCAGTTCGCTCTGACAGACCCTAATATTTATGATGTTATAATTTCTTACAGTTTATTCCTATACCATATCTCATGCTTACAGTCTTTTCTGTAACTTCCTTCAAAGCAATTGCATCAGTTCTGTGATGATAAATTGCATGCAGTTTTTTAATTTAGAGGTCTCTTCCTTTTGGGTAAAAATTCCATCTGCTGCCAAAGTTTATGGTTCATGAAAAAGCTTTAGAAAGGGTGGCTGAATTAATTACACAAATTCTTTTATCATTTCATTTATTGCTGTGTCTGATTTTGTGCAAATGCTCGACTGATTTATTTATAAAATCTTTTAACGTGTAACATGTGTTACTGACTTTGAATATTGACTGGCAAAAGATAATGAAGAGACATACTGCATATCCAGTTTCAGCTGAAGTGCCATTACACCTCCACTAGCTGCTAAAAAATTAAATGAGGCTCATCATATTGACACATTGATCGGTGAGCTACATTAAAAATAAAAGAAGTCAGGTAATGTGAAATACTGTTTCAGCTAAGCAATCCATAGTAGTTAGTAGCATGTGATGAAAGATTTTCCTGCTTATTCCCTCTGCTCACGTTAGAAACTTGAAGTGTAGAGAAGAAAAATCCTGAAATTTTTCTCACCTTTTTACTTTGTCTTCTCTGTTAAAAAACAAAAACTATATTGTGCAGCCTGTATGGGATGAGCTACTTTCACACCATCACATCTGTCACATTCACTTTTCATGAGGGCCAGTTTAGGCTGGTTTATAAACTGCAATGATGCTGCAGCATGAGAGGAGACTGATGCACCTCTCCATCACCACTCCACCCCTCTCCCAAAAAGGAGTGAAATTAATTAAATTCTGGATGAGACAAAGGCTTAGGACATAAAGGGCCGCTGTTAGCATTTTTCTAGCCCATTGATTCCTTGTTACTACTGCACATTATGGCCCCCTGAACCCTCATAAATCAATTCATATACCCTATTGTCCTTTTCAGAAGGCTCTCTTCACTGTTGGCTCTAACATGGCCGGGGTGACAATAATCTATTGTTTCAGTTTAAAGCTCAGTGCTGCACCTCAGACCCATGGCCACAGAGGGCATCAGGATGTATGTGCTGCCTGCAGGAAGCCGGGGTGAGGGTGGGGGCTGGGGAGGGCTCTGAGCGGTGGCTGACACACAAGGGTCAAACTCTGCAACACCGGGGATCCATCTTTGTCTCTGTGAGGGATATGCATACTGTGCCAGCAAACTCTGAACACACTGCTTAACTACTTACTGCTTAACAAACAGGTGAGAGGAAGAAATTCTGTGAGTAAATCCTCAGATAAAGGAAGATTAGTGTTAGAGGAGAAGTGATTCTCTCCCCGAGTGTGGACCGAAACTGAAAACAGTTTAACAGAAACATTTAATGCGCCATTTCTCTTCCTGCTGCAGTTTTTGCTTTGTCATGATTGCAGCTTTAAACGATCCCCAAGGTATCTGTTGGGATTGATTATAATTTATCAAAAAGGATTTATCAAAAAGGACTAAGACTGAAAATTACATGACAAATTGGTAGCCACCATGTCCTCTTATAGTTATTAAAAACTAACCAAAGCCTGGTACAAACTGCTCATTTTCAAGAAATATCAGGCATGCTAGAAAAATGTTTAATTAAGATTTGACTGACTTTGTTTATGTGTAAAAAGTTTTCAGTGCTCCTTCTTTATTACAGTTCAGTGTATGCGTGAATAAATAGTGATTTTTTTTCACTTTGATATTATATATGAGCCCGCAGCAAAATGTTATATACAGATACAAAATGCCATATA
Source organism: Amphiprion ocellaris (assembly GCF_022539595.1). Lineage (NCBI taxonomy): Eukaryota > Metazoa > Chordata > Actinopteri > Pomacentridae > Amphiprion > Amphiprion ocellaris. The sequence continues at coordinate 35,366,140 of NC_072778.1, read as the reverse complement.
TATATATATATATATATATATATATATATATATATATATATATATATATATATATATATATATATATATATATATATATATATGTGTGTGTGACAAATTAGCATTTTCCCATGACTTGTGTGCTCACTACAAAATGCATGACATACTTTTCAAACTTGAAAACATGCAATTAATGCTTTTTAAAATAATATTTAAAACAGCTTGTCTAACATACTGAGCCACCTAAAGACATTCACTGCTTCAAGCTGAAGGACAAAATGCAATACAAGATGAGGAATATTTTCCTTCCGAAAAGTGTGTGAATAAATTATGCATTTTCCACTTCAATATTATATACAAGCTCACATATAGATAGGATTTTGGTTCCTCCACATATGTTGTGAGGGTATCAATCTAAACACGTAACCTCAAGAAGGGTTCCTGTGTTACAGATTGCAACTTTGGAGGTGCACATGGGAGGAAAATCCAAGAAAAGAAAGAGAAAAAGTTCTTTTATTTCACAGCAGAATTGTTTACAGCTGGGTTGCTCAGACTCCAGATCGATATAGCAACTGGTCGGTGAACTGACATTAAGTAGACCAGTGAAGCAGCTAGTTAGACACCAGAGCTTAGCCTTATCATTATACAGCTACCTGACTGCATCAAACACATGCTGTTTTATAGGAGGAGGGGATTAAAATATTACCTTTGACTTTTGGATGGCACTGGAACAAGTCACATGTAAATGATTCATCTTCTGGGAGCCATAAATAGAAAGAGTAAACTCACTGGTGCCAATGAATTAATTAGATTAGCTTGTGTGCAGCTGTACAAGTTGTAGCCAAACGATTGTCCCTGAAGTGTCCAGGATGCTAAAGGGTCATCCTCTGCAGAGCATGAATGTACTTAGCAAATTTTAGCAACAGTGTCATTAAATTTAAATATTTGTTGTGTCCATGTGTGAAGTTTTGGCCTAATAGTGGTACAGGAGAAAAGGTGAAAGGAGACTTTCAGTAATCGTTAATTCTCTGGGGACCACAAATATACAATGTCAGACTTTTGCAACAACTTCCAGTAAAATTAGATTTTTAACTTTCAAGATAACGTGTCATGGACCAAAGTTTAAAATTTTAAGTTGACAGTGCTACTAAAGGTCAGAGGGGTCACATTTTCAGAAACATCCTCAAGGCACCGTAAATATCAATACCAAATTTCATCAGCAGTTGGGCCAGTTGTTGTTGAAATATTTTGCTGTGGACCAAGGTATTGAATCTAACAACTGACTGATCACCAGCCTTCAGGGCTGCTACATCAACATATGTTTTCTTATTAAAATATTGGTGCAGAGAGAAGCTACTCTGCAGTCTTATACTGATGTGAGATGGTCATGAAGATAGACAGCACATGTTTTCTGATGGCTCTGTTAGTAGTTGTGTTCTGGGATTGCCTTACTCACTAGCTATTATTAAATTTATACAAAAAAACAACAGAGGAAGGGTCAGAGTCAAATGGGTTTCTAAAAGCATATTAAGGACAAAAGGTTGATCAAAAACTAGCTTGTCAAACTGTTATGTACCCTGTTTGTCAGTGTTTACAGGGCAGTAGGAGGCGTACACCAAATTTCAGTACACTAACACCAAAACAAATGTGCTCCAGAAACAGCCACTGGCTTGATTTGCATATTGTTGCTTTGTCTATTGTCTATTTTAGCATAAAATCAGTATTTACTCAATCAGTGCAGCTATAATTAAATTTAATGTTTGCTATGTGTCCTTTTGCAACGTAAAACATATCTGAAACTTTTTCACTTCAAGGATCTGCTAATAATTCCAGGCAAAATAGGCAAACTTCTCATTAGCCTGTTCATTCACTCATTTTTTTGTTTATTAATACTGATCTAAAATGCAGAGACAGTTGACAGAGATGCCAAACTCCCTCAATGACACTCAGCGGCTTTAAAAATAAAAGAGCCTTTTTCCTCGAAACAGGCACTTAATTGAGCTCACACTGAAAAAGCACTACCACCATTCAAAGGGCACCTACAAGAGCGCGAGCGGTTCCATTTTACTCCTATCACATACCTAATGCATGCTGTGCAGCTCGATCTCTTGACGACGGTAAAATCCAGTTGGGTGTTTGACTTGCAAAGGCACGATGGCCTGGAGATATTGGTGTGGGAAGGTGCCGCCGAGCGCTGAGAGGTCAGTCAGGGCCAGCAGTAGCCTGACAACAGCCTGTGGGCACAGCTGTAGGCCCTCCTCTAAAGGTTGCACCACCCTGACCACACACCCATCAAACTCCATCACTGTGGCCGTAAACCGACATGTGATGTTGCCCTTTTTTTGCTTCAATTTATATCTTCAATTTATATATTGTTACCCATACAAACCAAATGTCTCCTGTTTTTCCTCAGAACACTTCTACATCTCACTCACGTCATTGTTTGGCCCATTCTGTTGTTTGTTGCTGTATTTTTGTTGTTTCGATCAATAGAAAACCAAACATGGACAAAGCGATGTCCCATATTTCCAAAGTTTGAAAGGTTATCTCTTTTATTTCGTTTTTTTCTGACCTTTCCAGATATCTGGTTGGGACATCCCTCTCTTAAGCAAACCTTTTTCCTCTTTCTGCACTTTTGCAGTTTTTCTCAAAAGTCCTGCAGAGAGAAATCCATAATGGAAGAATAGTAGATACCAATTTTATCCCCATCAGTAGCCACACAGGTCAGAATACAGTGCAGCTGCTTCCTCCATCTAAGACCTTTTTTTTCCTGCTCTTTGCACAACAGGGAACAGCATTATTTCTTTATTCTCACTCCACACATTTTTCTTGAGTGGGCAAATTACCGTTATATACTAAACCTAAATTATATACTCAACAGCACATGCAGCATACAGCAAAAGGCAGCCTCTTCTGCTGAGGGTTGTCAGAAAAGCATTTTGGGAAATATACTGATCCAGAAGTTCCTGTAAATGATGCGGATGGCTTGTAGAGGGAAAAGAGGTCAACACAACAGAAAAGTAAATTACAACACTAAATAACTATTGGAGAGCAGTGAGCAGTACAGATTAATAATGTCCAGTGCATTATTAAAGGAGCAGAGGGTCCTCTACAGATTAGCTGGGCACCTACAGGGCACAGCTATGTGACATACTGCAGTGAAAGGCCTGCATGACATTGCTAATGGACCACAAAGAATGCAGACCTTCTGAGGAAATGATGCGTCACTTTGGGTCTATATGGTTAATTTAATGCTCACGTTGCACAGTGAATGCAAATGGTACAGTGAAAGTAAATCACCATCAATCATACTGTTAATCCATTTAACACCACACCTTTCTGTCTACAGCTAACAAATAAAGGCAAAATGTGAACTGTCTCCACTCAACAGAGTTACTTTAAAGGGCAGAGAGCTACTGTAAGCACATGACAGTTTGTCAAAAAATTTAAAATTAGCCAAATCAAGATGAAGAAATCAGTGGTACACTGATTTCTTGTTTCCTAACTCCTCCATAAACTCCTAGAGGTGTGATTTGTGTCGTAACAAATGATATATTGATGCCAGCGATGATATATTTTGGGTTTTGGGAATGGAGGCTTTCAAATATAATTTTGGACCTCTGGCACAGGAAAATGGTTTGTCTTCTGGGGACGACGGATGTTTAGAATAAACCTAAAGGCACTAATCCCAGAAATTAATAGTTGCATCATCTATCAACCCAGAGGAGATTGATTTGAGAGTCCAAGATGGCAAAAATTCACCCTCAACTCATTCATGCTCTGCAGAGGATAAATCTTTGCCATTTTGGACCCTTAAAATCAAATGTCTTTAAAGGCAATAAAGACATTTGGTTTGAGAGTCTAGGATGGCAAAGAGTCATCCTCTGCAGAACATGAATGTGTTGAACAAGTTTTATAACAGATAACAAACTATAATCTTTGTCTTGTATAAGGCTAAGTTTAGGCCTGATTGTTTTACAAATGGAGCGGCATTTGCTTGGTAGAGTTTCATTTACCTTGTTAGGGTTGTCAAGTGTAAGTTGAGGGAAATATTCACCCCAGCGTTGACACTAAAGGTCAAACTGCCACCACGTTAGGATTCATCCTCAGGGGACCACAAGTATCCTTAGAGAATTTATTGGAAGGTGGGACAGTTGCGAATGAAATATTTTTGATCTGGACAATGATGTTGCATTTGTGAATGCAACAATTGACTGATTAATCACAGTTCTTCGACCTTGCAAAAAATATACCTTTTTATATTTTTATTCTAGTAAATTCAAAGCAGATCATTCTGTGGAAATCTGTTTTTAACACAGAACTGAAATTAAGCACAGCGGCTCCATTCTTGTTTTTTTCAGTCACTGCTGAACTTTTGGTACTCTGAGAAAATGATGCTCCTGTTGACAATAGCAGTGGGTTTATTATTTTATTCACCAAGAGGGCTGCCTTCTGACTGAGGATTATTATTGTCATTAGACCTTCTTGAGAGTCACTTGATTGTTAAAGGTCAAACAAACATTCTTTTGGTACAAAAAGTCATTTTGTTTTTTCAAGAAAAAGAAGGATCAAGAGCAGGAATTTACACTTAAATACTTATTTACACTACAGTAGGTTTAGATCACATTATTCTGTGTGTTTAAGATTGTGATGAATGTTCATTTCATGAAGCTGCAAATTAGTTTATTTTGGAAAAGAAAATGCAGATTGAATATTTGATTTGAAATTACTTTCTACAGTTAGAAGTCCTATTTTATCAATATCCTTTTCCCATTTCCTTGATATTGATTTCACAATGGCTTCTATCATAAAGATCGTAATGCGTTTTTTCCATTTACATAATTTCTTAAGAAAATAGATTTTCCCGAGCTACATGTCCATCTGAATGCCTGTGCTCCCTGCTGTTGTCACCATTTTGCAGATGTTAAAGTCATTTCTATTTCGGGCATCCTAGGAGTCAAGCTAATTTAACCAGCATGAGGAAAGGACATAAGGTTAAGAAGATAATGTGCTTGCTATACCAAGCTGTCATCCCCTGTATCTCCACTGTTGTTCCTTTGTTTGTTTGCTTTAAGTTTTCTAATGGACCTTTCCATTTCTAGGCAATTTCCGCACTCGGCTGTGCTGTCGGTGCTGGTCACCGTTTGGGGTGAGGCTAAGATCACCGTGGCCAAGGGCACGTCCGCTCGCCTGTGACTCCGCTGTCAGCACTAATGCATTCAGGGCAGAGCTGCATGCTTTTTCAGGTGTGTCGCAGGCTGCAGCGTCAGCAGATTGTAATCAAATCCAATCTGGTATTAAAAGACGATCTTGACACTTGACTCCATCAAAAGAAAACAGGGAAAGTTAGTCCGCATAATGTGATTGTGGACAGGTTCTCGATGATCTCCCTGCCTCTGGTCACCTCATGAAACTTAATATAGATTGTACACTAAATTCAACCGTTATGAATGGAGTCAATAGTGATCCTTTGATCTGCACCACAGTGCAGTGAGATGCTCTGTGTGAATTGTTGATGTGCAATTTCCACTATTTGTCGGACGTGACTGAAATACAACAACAGAGCACAACGCTTTAGTCAACAACACATATCTTCAAGGGAGGCTTCGCTCCTGATTTGGTGACCTGTTTTCTTACATATTCACACATCGACTTCTTACTTAAAAAGCACTTTGAGAAGACTCAGTCATGCAGATGCGAGCGAAACTGGCCTTAAATCTCAGTCACAGCTCAACAAGGAAACGTTAAGCATTCATCTACGTTTCCACTCATGTATTCGTTCAGATGCAGTGTCACCTTAAAGGAAGAAACTGAATTCAGAAGAAAATCAATATGATAAACTACTACTTGTTTTGTCCCTAAATTGTTTCAGTTTGGAAATCGATACTGAAGCCAGAGCCATTCATCACCGTTTGAGAGAAGTGGGCGCCCCGCGGGAAAATATTAGGGCCTCCATGTGGAGCAGGGAAAAAAAAAGAAAATGAAATGGGTGGGTGAAAAGGGAGGTAAGCTGATGGCAGGCAGGGTGAAAAATAAGGAATAAAGACAAAGAGAATAAATACAGGGCACCGAGACAGAAAGAAGGAAGAAAACAGAGTGGGAAGAAGAGAACTGTAAGATGCTTCGGTCTCTCCTTCCTCCCCCCTCTTTTTTCTTTGCCTCAGAAGGATGGATGATGTGCAGGGGTTTATCAGACGCTGACAGACACAATAAAAAATAACCTTCCCAGTGTGAGGCCTGTTCAAATTAATGCAGTGCAGCAGGCGACGTCTGAGCTGGGTCATTAGGGGCCACTGACAGTGTCATTAAGACAATAGGCAGATTATAGCAGTTACATGTGACAAACTGCCTACGTGGACTTTGCTGCGTTCCTCAGCTGACCTTTGGTGAGCATCCTCATGACTCCGTAAATCAGGATGGAAGGTAAAAGAAAAGTGGGAACACCATGAGTGATATTATGGCTACATTAAATCAATGCTACTATTGAATTTGCAGGATTTTTATGACTTGCTGCATTGCTCTAAATATGTAGAGCGTAATATACGATACCAAGAGTCCACTTAAAATGTTGTTGGTGTGTTTCTGTTAAATGAACCAGACTGTGAATCAGGCATCAGATTAGCATTTAGGAACCTATGAAACGCTTATGGCACCTTCTAAAACATTCAGTTGGTGTATTATGTTTGAATTTATTATGGGTTGTGGGTGCCGTAAAATTACATTTCACTGCTTTGCTGGATGTCTTTACAGTAGCAAAGTTAAATCTCAGATGGTTAAAGAGACAGAAGTTAATTTAGGAATACTGTGATTTGCATTTAAATCAACTGTAAGTAAATGAGCACAACTGCTACACTCGGAAATAAATGTATGACCTTTGTTTTGGTGTTAATTAGGGGAATATTTGACAGTTAATGCCCAGTGGTATTGCACAGACAGGAAAAATGTTTCACTTGCTGGTTTTTCTTAACATCTAATTTAGTGGGTTATCATTATGCTTCCATTTTTCATACACAACAATTAAAAAATAACATACAGTCATTTTCTTTTCCTGAACTTTTTAAGTTCAAGAAAGTGCGCTGGATTGCAATGAGACAAGGTGTCTCTTTGGAAAAGTGATATTTACGGCCGGAGAAACTCAAATTAATTAGATGTTGTGGTGTTTGCAATCTTACCATTACTAGCAACCTCAGAGGTCAGAACCCATCACTCCATTTGGTATGAATTACAATAAATTGCAGTGAAAAGCATCAAAATCTGATATATGTCTTCCCTCTGGGATTGATTTTGCACTGAGCAAAGAAAATATCAGCAGGGCTTTGCTGTGTGTTTGAAATAAACAGATTGAATCCAGTGGAAAGGGAATGTATCTCCACCTCAGTCATGACTGGAAGATTTGGATGAAGACAGTTCCTGTCAGGAAAGCCGGTACAGTGTAAAACTAATCAACCTCAGATCTACCCAGCCAGGTGAAATCTGAAAAATACAAGTATTAGTCATTAAATGCACTGAAGCTTTTGTACACAGAGTGTAGCATGTGAACAGACAGGCAGAGGGGAGGGAAATTACTTGGCAGCCAATGTTCCCCTTTTTCATTTACTGTTTCCTAAAGTACAATCTGCCATGAAATTAGCTTAGAGTTCCACTACATCACTGGTTTCAGTGTTGGGCCTTAAGTATATTTGTCTGAGCAACATTATCCGTGTCAAATAGCTGTAGATGCCAATAAACAGTATAAATAAAAAATAGAAAAGAGTTTCAAATGTAATTTAGCACAAATAGAAAGCAGGATAATATGTCCAATGCTCACTTTTAGTTTCATGTCCTAAAAGAGAATATGAAGTAAGATTTGCTAATTAGGACTAAATGCAAAGTGCAGTTGAAGCTGGTGGGCATGTTAATTTGCAGGTATTTGGTCATAAAGCAAATTACTGGTCAAATTATAATGCTAATGATCTTGACATTTCTGGTAAAAATAGGAGTCTCAGCATATATTTTAGTATCATAATTAGGCCTTTTTAAAGTTTTTTTTTGTTTAAGGTGGATTTTTTGGGCAAATCAAGGTCACAATAATGCAGGTGTTCCACAAAGCACTGGCAATACATCACAATGTACTGCAAAGGGAAGAAGCGTCTTGTCTTTCTGCCCCAGTGTCATCGTGTCAGATTCTGTCTGATTCAGGCATTCAGCATTTTGTTCCGTGCATCTGCCACTGCTGCTTTGTCTTGCAGGTGCAATGAATAAAACACTGAGGTACAGCGTTCACCTCGCTGATCATGGGGTTCATTGCATCACTTTGGAGTGAGAGCAAACATGATCCCTCATCACCGTCTCTTCTCTAGTTTTTTTGTAGGTGTGTGTGTGTGTGTGTGTGTGTGTGTGTGTGTGTGTGTGTGTGTGTGTGTGTGTGTGTGTGTGTGTGTGTGTGTGTGAGAGATGAGCCCTAAAAAAAAAAAAGCATTTCGCGTAGATGCGCTTTCAAAGATTCAAAAGCACATAACAGCTTTAGATGATGCCTGTTCAACAAATATCAATCAAAAAAAGTCCAATATTTTATGATGACATGTTTTAGTAATCCGGTGCTGCTCCATGAAATATTGAAAGCAGAGGTATGTTGGTGTTGACTTTGATCACTGTCGGCCTTGCCTGTCTTCTGTAGCTCTCCATCCCTGTCAGACTAGATCAAAAGCACACAGCAACATGTGTTTCAGGCCGGAGTTTTCCTCAGAACTTGTTCTGCTTATCTACAACAATGATGACTCCTTAAAATTCAGGGTGCTGCATGGGCCTCATTAATGTATTTATTAGGCTGCCTCATGCTGAGTGTCACTCTGAAGAGGAACCACTGGTGCACTCATGTTGACACTGGGACACGAGCCCTGATTTGTGACACTAGTCAATGGACCAACAGAGACAAGGGATTCCATGCCGACAAACTAAGCAGTGCATTGTAAGGCAAGCTGCTCTCACAGAGCTGTTTTGTCAGAGTGAGGGTCAGACAGGAAGATTTAAATGACACAGGCGCGGCAAAAATAACTCTTTGAACATGAAACAGCTTGCTAGCTTTTCATTTGTGAGCGAATAAGACTTTCAAACAGGTTTTAGACGTTTTCTCTGCAACATTGACATGTAACTAAAGGCACTCTGTTCTAAAAATGTACATTTCCAACCAGTAAAAATAGAGTTACTGATGTTTGCAGTGGGATTAAAGATAAACCTATGGTTATATTTGGACAACTGTTGCAGACAAGACTGTAGTCAGGATTTTACAGATTCCCCCTACAAAGCACAACTCACTGGATAATTAACTGCATTTATTTTACCATTTAATTGTTTGTGATATACAGATAACAAGATGCCACAAATAGAACATAGACAACAAAGTCAGCAATAGTTTTTTAAATTAGTACAGATTTAGAATTATGTGGAAAAATATTTTTCAAATTAAATGGATATACCATATATGTTGGTGTGTGCTATACATAGAAATATTTGGCTTTTTTGTGACTCGTGACGCATGTAACCAGCTTTTCTGCTGGTCGGTATACAGTATCTTACTGTATTTTACTGTATGATATTGTACTTATATTTATATAACCTCTAACCATATTTAAATACAGTGATTACAATTACAAGTTGTAGGACATTTTACACACGTTTTAAATATTAGAAAATAGAAAACTGCTATTAATTTTGTTAAACAATTACGCTCATGCATTTGGAATTACTTAATAATTGTTTTTTGTTTGTGGAACTGATGTATATTATGTACTGTGAGCTTCTCATTTCTTATTGTCTATGTTTATACTGGATGTGTTTTTTATAAAATAAGAGAACTTGAGTTAGTCATTCCGCATTAATTGCTGCATTTTTATAGCGGACTGCATTTGTTTTAATTGTGATTTTACCCTTAAACTTTGGATTAGATCAGATCTGGGTTCAGACAGGGTTGATGTCTCCTACTGATGCAGCAAATACGTGTAATGGCCACAGTCTGAGCCAAGTAGCTCAGCGTGTCCGGAGTGTGGGAGGTGATTGAGAGGAACAAGGGTCCCGGGAGACAGAGCTCTAAGTAAGAGCGATTCTCTCTGCTCTTTCAAAGTATGGACCACCATCCCAGTGACCTTCTGCGAGCATGCGGATGAAACTGGATGATTTCTTGCTGGGGCTGAAGAGGAGTGACAGGTGGCTGTGCTTCCAAGCCTGAAGGAGAACTGGTCCACTCAATCCAGTCTCTGACTCCTGCTATCTTCTAACGTGCCCTCTTCCTCCTACTGTGATCAGGAAACATCACACAACATCATCATTTATTTATGGCCAGATATGAAGAGCTATTTTCCATCTCACTGGACATTTGACATGTTTCAACATATGCACTGGACTGTTCTAATTTGCAAATGAATTTTTAATAAAAATGCAATCATATTTGTCACCTGAACTCAAGACAGTCCCACAACCAGGCATTGTGTTTATTTATGTTTATTCATGGCATGCAGCTAAAACTTGATCCGTTTAGCACATACAGGTTGTAAAATGAAAAGTCTTCCACGGTGGAGTCATAAGCAATTCTCCTTCAAAGCTAGAAAAACCAAAGAACTGAGATTCTAATCTGTGATGACATGCTGATATACAGCTTGGAGCAGCTTCATTGACCATGAATGCAAGACTGATTTTGTGTACTCATACAATGTTAGCTGAAGTTTCACATCCAAGCGAGTTTTATATTGATAGTGGGGTAACTTTCAAAGCAGAAAATGTGCCCTGTTCCCTGGAAAATAATTCAGAAAAAATAAAGTTGCAGACGTGTTTTCCATCATTTGGAATTCATCTCCACGGAGCTACACATCCCTGAAACATCAGAGGAACGCTTGTATATGCATGCACACAGGAATATGTAGCAAGGTAAACACACAAACGGAGACAACCGCACACCTACAGCCACACACGAATACAAACATATACACAGCTTCAAGAGTGACTCTCCTTTTTTTCCCCTACAAAGTCCTACAAGATGGGAGTTTGGCTCTGCATCCAGGTTGCCATGGCTTCTCCAGACCTTGAGGAGACTCAGCCGCCTAAGAGGATGAAACACACTGCATGCAAAATGTTTCATCACTATCATCCTTCCTACCAGGTCATCTGAGGCTGTTAACATGCACATAACTGCTCTTCTTTGTTGTGTGCTAATATTGTACAAATGAGTCCTTGAGCATTGTGTTTCTTCAAAGGAACATAGATGAGAAGAACAATAGACTTACCTCTTTCCTCTGTCATCTTTGTTCTTAATTTGCTCAGCATTGTGGGTGTAAACCAGCTCGCACTGGTGTTCTATTCACAGACAAAATAAAGAAAAAAAAAGCTAAAATAATTAATGAATAAAAACCCTCAGGGAAAGCTTTTAAATCTACATAATATCAAACTTTAGCTTTTTCTTTTTTAATAACAAGGCGTATTGGGTTCTGTGATGTATTTCTTGCATGCCTAATTACTGAGATATGAATTATCTTCCGTCCTTTGCAATTTAGTAAATAAATCCCAAAGGAGCTCATTTGAAGCAGGAAATAGGCCATATATTTCTAAGTGGAGAAAGCACCATGTGAATGAAGTTCCATAGGGGAAATATGTAACCAAATCAGTCATGTAATGGAGGAAATCAAAGCACCACACAGCCTTGTTTACTCAGTAGATGGGAACTCACAATCTGGTCAGACAGAGAGATACCCAGGCTACAACTCTCCTACTTTCCTTCAAAACACATGTACTGGCTGTTTGCAAAGCTAAAAGGGGAGATTAAGATCAATAAAATAACAACATACTCTGCAGTATCCAGAGTACTGGGTAGGAGAGCGATTGAGGAGAGACTGGCGAGTCTGAAAAGAGCGAACCTATAGGTCGGGTTTCTGGGTTCTTTTGAACAGGCGATGGGCAGCCCTGCAGGTACTGCTCTCCCCAGGCTGAGACCACTCCAGACAGACTGCAGTAATTTACATTGACAAAGCTGTCAGAGGAGAGGTGGCCTCCTGCATGGTGATGGATGCTGACCTGGGAGGAGGAAAAGAAACAGAAAGAGAGGAGAGGATCTAGGAAATGAGACAAAGACCAAGACGTATATGGTGTAGTATCTGAATAATAAACAGCACATACAGCAACCGGACACTGAGAGATATAGTAAGTAAATGTTGACTTCCTATAAGAGAATAAAATCTGACCTCTACGAGTCCAAAACTTCTATTTCTGGGTATCTCAGAGGGCTATCAATGTAAGTTCCCCAGCTTTACACCCTTAAAGCAAATACAAGACACATCAGGTTGCATCAATATTTCATGCCTGCCTGTCTCTCACATGGGGGTTAGTGGAATAACATAATAAAGTAACAGAAAAGTGGGAGAGGAAGGAGGCAGATAACTTCTTCCCCTCCCTGCTTTTCCATTCCAACTTCCCGTGGAAAAATGTGCTGATGCTGCAGCTCCCGGGGCAGGTGCTGCATGGTGTCAGGCGCCCCCGGTGAGCAGCTCCTCGCTCCTGTCACCTCTACTAACACCGGCCCTCGTCAGCAGGGGCCGACGCCAGCGCCGCAGCCTCCCACTCCTCCTGTCACCTGTCCTCACGCAGGCCAAGGTCACTTTGTTCCCTCCTGATGGAAAAATGACAGCTACTGCAGCTACAACATCCGAAAAAGTCAGGGAGCAACCAGTTGGCTCCTCTGTCCTTTTCTCTCATTCTTTATTTTCTCATTTGCCCTCCCCCTCTCCCTTTTTCTCTCCATAGATACGTCTCTGACACGTTTTGCTCAGATGAAAATCCAGGCATAGTGCTGCTGTGTAAATTACATGTGCAGTGCTTCCTTGAGACAAAAACTCTGTAAAGTGAAATTGAAAATTGATTTTACATCATTAAATCATCATTAGAGACTGTCACACGAAGCTGAAATGAAACAATTGCTCATGTATTAGCAAAGTAGCATACATAAAATACTTTGTTTTGAAATTCTAATCACCAACCACTTCAACGGGAGGGACTCACATGCACTAACTTTAACTAACATGCATTAATGCAGCCAAAACATAAATGAGAGAAGCTCAGGCTACACAAAACACAGAGGGATTGTGATTCTCTCTCTGCTAAGGATGCCATTACTCCACTATATCTTTATATAGCGCATACAATAGTTATCAGATGATATATTTTTGTTATTTATGGTCAAAATGTCTTATTACACCATAAAGATCAATTTTACCTCATGGTGGCCAATTTTGTTTTCAGTTAGTTTTAATACAGACATTAAGAGGGACCAAGTGGGAAAACACTTTTTAAACTTATTCACTCTCTTTTCTTTCAATATAAATCAAATTTAAATCTGTTTTGTCGCAGCTCCCTCTGTAGCTGCAGCTACACTACACCACCTTGCTGTCACTGTTAGTTGGGTTGATGTAGACCAATATGGATCCTATTCAATAGATCTCAGCTCAGGGACTTTGGGATTTAGTCTGGCATAATTTGTATCCCACAGTTACTTTGATGCAATGAATAGCAATTACAGACCATTAGATACATTAATTTCTACCAGCAACGTATAACAACATTCCCTCTTCATATTTCCATTATACTGCTTCTTTAAAATTTCAAGAATATGCCAGAGGGGATTTCCCCAAGCACTGCGGTCTGAATTATCACACTTGACATGTTAGCTCTGAATTAAGCATGATATGCTGGCTTGGGAATCTGTGGAGTAAATAGTGAGATTTTCATATTTAGAGCGATAGTGTTGAAAATGTTTCATTTGAATTACAGATGGCTCTGGGAGCATTGTGGCATGACTGAAGTGAGAGTAATTGGTGAAATGTAGATGACACACAATGCTGCACGCATTAGCACTGGAACACATCCTGAAATTGAAGCCGCTTACTTCATTTCTGAATGCTCTTACTCTTGTTGTTTTCATAGCAGAATGATTTGTCTGCTCTTCTCCTGTTGCACTTTAGATTTCATCTCGAGCTTTAGAGCAGCTTGCATGAAAAATGTCTGCTGTCAACACAGTATGTCTCCTGGACAATGGTAGCTGAAATCCTGTTTTGAGGGGGGGTTTTAATGGGGTAACAGAGACTAAAACCTGATGAAATGGAACAGTTGTGTTGAGTATACTCACACACACAAAGAGAGGATAGAAGGAGAGAGACTGGGGTGAAAGACAGAGAAGGTTTCCGTGTTTTTCATTCCCTTGAGCACCAGAGGGATGTTGTGCTGGGGACTCATGCTGTGATAAAAGGGGAGAAACGAGATATCACACTCCTCTGTCCACCAGCTGTCTTCTCTCACATTCATCATTAGATGAACCTGTCATGTAGGCCTTGCCTTGGTCAATTATCACTATCATCCATTTCCGGCATGAGGCAATATATGGCGAGTGGCCATCTGCTGCGATATTGCCGAAAATTATGGGTCACGCAATTTGACACAACCTTACAGTGCAGGAAAACCTTTTGAAAAGTTGACTTAGTCGGAACTTGAGACAAACTTTGAAGTTTTCAACTCAGAAATAGAAAGTGGACTACTGCATCTGGGGCTCTTTGAATATCATTTAGTACCGGCTGCCACTTGCGAGACATTTATGTAAAATTTAACTCACATGGCCGTCCTTTCTGCTGCTCTCGCACCACACTGCTGTGTGCTGTTGGGCTGGGTGAGTGATATCTCTAACAGCCTCATGTTGACTCATTTAGCATCTGGCACTGCCTGTCGCCAGACTCCATGCATGCCGGCATGTATAGCCAGTACTGCAACTTGTCCACATTTTCACCTCATTTTCAAGATCTTTCACACCATGGCTGATGATGGCAGGCGATGATATCATCATTCAAGCATGTCCGGGAAGGTAAACATCTGGTAAACACTCTGCCCCGACTCTGAAAGTGCTGGAGACATTTACAGACAGCAATTCTGATGTTATTCTGCAGATATCATTTTCTCAATTTCAAAGCTTTTCTTTTGGTCAGACCTATATCATTTTTCCTCTTGGGGTAATAATATAACAGTGCTGAAAGATAAACATTATACCCAACAGTGTCATTTCATATTTGATGTACACAGCTTTTTCAATCTCACAGGTGTTCCCATTTGAACCACCAGCTGTAACAGAGACATTGCTACCACTTCATTTCTTTCACTGTGCTTATCTACGATGGCAATTCCCATCCAAAGGATATTTTCTCAAAACAATGCATCAAAATTGTGTTGCGATTAGTTCTATCTTGTGATTACTAGTATTCTTATGATTGAAAAGTTCTCTCCAAGGGCTTAATCTCATTTAATTAGTGTTTCTCTATTTAACTACTTTTTTAAAAATCTGGAAAAAAAATGTATTACTTTTGGATAACAAACACATTTTACCTTTCTTTTTTTGCTAATGATGTAAGAGTTGTTAAGACATGGGTATTCTGTGATTCTGAAACTGTAAATTAGAGCATACGGCCTTTGAAGATTAAACCCCAAATCTGCCTTGAATTGTCCATTTTCCTTGTAACATAATGGTTATTCTTATAGGTAGCTCTTCATTGGGGCTTTATCATTTATTATGTTCATTATTCCTGAGGACTGATAAGTGCGTTTCCTCCCTTTTCCCATTCCTGTCTCATCTGTGGGTTTAAAACCCTGAGCTGGAAATCAAGCATTCCTTTGTTCACTGTTCATTTGGAAGGCAGACTTTGCTGGCTTGTCCCTCTAAGCAGTGATATTGTGGAAGCAGCTCATGGCAGGCATCCTCGGAAGAGATATTCTACTCCTCTTTGCAGGTTCATGAATACTGAGCGGCATTGTAAAGATCAAACAGAACGAGCCTGCTGTTCCAGGCACGCGTGGTGGAGAGGAGTGTGGTTGACACTTTGACACCTTCAATTGTGACATTATTACTGCTCAGCAATGGTCGGGGTAAATGTTTATTGAAATGAAAATCTGCCATGAGCTATTTGCTTTAGTTACACATTTTAGAAACGTTTTGTTCCCATTTATGGTTTGATGTGACAGAGAACTTTATTTAATCTATGACTCTATATGGGTTACTATTGTAAGAGTCTAACCAACTGTGCTGCTTGTTTTTTTTTTTTTTTTTTTGGCATCCTCTAAAATGATTTTCTGGTCCCAACTCCTGAGTCACTTTGTCTTGGTTTCTTCTGAGTTTTGAATAACTTCCAGCAGGGGATAAAACTTTATTCCATATTTTCTGCTCCGTGCTGAGTGCTGGCTCGAGTAGTTAAATCCTCCTTTAGAGGGAGCACTGTGGCTGTCATATTTCTCCTGTATAAAAGTGGCCAGAAATAAGAGATGTCTGGTGCTCTGTCTCATCCTGTGTAGCGCCGTTACCTCTCCTTGTCCTTCGTCTTTGTTTAGAATCCTTGGGTCTGTTTTGGGTAAATGAGGTTCATGACCCTGGCTTTCTGCATCACCAAGCTCTCACATAGTTTCCTCATGGTCGAGGGGGGAGAGGCTGGCACTCAGATGGAAAGCACTCTCAGCAGACGGTTTTGTAATTACACACTGGAAAGCAATCAGCCTGAACACTGCTTCTTAATTAGCAGAACAAAACAATAGTGCATGGATTGGAGGACCCTGGAGGTCACACGCTCCCCTCAGGTATCCCACCAAGGTGCACCTTCAAGAGCCTTGATCCTCTTTGGCTACTCTTCACCACCCTGATCACACCAGCAGACTCGGTGATCACAGATGCATCTCGACAGGTAAAAAGGGACTTGCCGTGTACCAGATGAAGGAGCCAGATCCTATTGGATGTGGCAGAGATGCACGTTAAAGGTGTGACTGCATGATAGCAAGAATGGATGAGCATTTGGGCCTCTCCTTGGTGAATGCATGCAGAAGAGAAAAGAGGTCACCTAATCCATTCTAATCAAGGCTACAGCAGCAACACACATGGTATTCATTAGTAAACAAGAGAAAGAGCTGCTTCACGACAAACAACTCGGCCGTAATTAGCATGTAGAGGATCTTGCGGTGGACAAAGCCTCTGATAGGGGTCAGGACAAATAAACCTTCAGTGCAGTGTGGAGTAAAAACACTGTGTTTAATTCTTCACATCAGATTACACCGACTCTAAATCCATGGTCTCTACAGTTTGATAAATGCGTGTACTATAAATGGACTGCTTGCACATTTGATATTTACAAAGATATTCATAATATCTCATAATGGACTATGTATAGTTGCAATAATTCATGCTGTAATACTACCCAGTCTAAATTACAATCATGAGATGACTGTTTCTAATTTCCTGCATGGAAAGATCTTAGATGTCTATAGTCTCTTCATAAAGCCTCACAAAATGACAGTAAAAGCATTTCAGATAAAAAAAAGAAGAAAAACTGAAATGTCTAGATAATAAGCCCAGGAGTTAGTATGTAACAGAAGGAGTGGAGCTGCTGCAGTCTGACATGCAGCCAGGGATTTTTTTCAATTCCCTGCTATTAACAGTTAGGTAGAGCAGGCTGGTAATAGTTTTTTCATGTCTATTAATGTCTCTCTCCAGAGCCAGCAGTTACATGCTGTGTCATTAAAGGTCAGAACAAATTGGATCCTCAAATGAAGACAGTGTGAAAAAAGGCAGGACTTCTTAATAGCAGGCATAAGGATGCCAATAAATGCTCTGATTATTATTAATGATTTTTCCTCAGCATTGATTTGGCCTTGTCTTGTTGTCGAGGTCTTGGGTGATCTCCCACAGTTAAACTATTAATGTGAAGTACTCTGCAGCAGCCAAGCACTACTTTAGTTTATTTAGTTTCTTCTGTTTTAAATATATATCGTAACAGTGATGCATACTGGTGAGCATTGATTTGCTGGACTGGGTGAGTCTGAAACTAGGCTGAGCTATATGTATGTTTAAATCCAGTACACAGATAAAAGGAAAAGAGCAGTGGAGAGAGAAAAGAAGCACACACATTGTGCCAACACTTTGAATGACAGTATGTTCCTCAATTCCAGGAGGACGGTAAATACTTTATTTTCCACTTCTTAATATTAACCACATGCACATACACTGAAAAGATATGTTCCACTCCACTTGTAGATGAATAAATAATGATATGATGTATGAATGTAGCTTTTCTTCAGCATTAAGAAAATAAATTATTGGTGGAGGCATAAGTGTGCAGCTGATTAGGTACCATAATAATAATTGGGGCAAGCTGCAGTCAGTAGTTAGTTAGTCTGTATGATAACTTTCTGTTATAATGTATGCATGTATTTCAGTTTTTCATAATGTACATATTTTACTTCTGCAAGCTGTGTGACTGTGGTGGGAAAAGAGGAAAAAAATGTCTTAAAAACATACATTACCATTCAAAAGTTTGGGGTCACTTAGAAATGTCCTTATTTTCTGAAAGAAAATCTTTTTTTTCAGTGATAACATTAAATTAATCAGATACTGTCCATGTGTACATACTGTTAATGTGGTAAATGACTGTTCTAGCTGGAAACAGCTGATTTTTAATGGAATATCTCCATAGGGGTACAGAGGAACATTTCCAGCAACCATCACTCCTGTGTTCTAATGCTACATTGTGTTAGTTAATGGTGTTGAAAGGCTAAGTGATGATTAGAAAACCCTTGTGCAGTTATGTTAGCACATGGATAAAAGTGGCAGTTTTCACGGAGAACATGAAATTGTCTGGGTGACCCCAAACCTTTGAACGGTAGTGTACCTTTATGACCAGTGTTGGGTCATATTTGAAGAGCTAAGCTAATTACATCACATTAAATGAAACTTCTGTACAGAGAAGAGAAATGCACTATAGCATGGTAAAGTATACCAAGAGCTGCTTGTTACGATCCAATATCTAGGGTCAGCTGGATATAACAAAATTACAAGATGTAATTTGGTTGAGGTAAAGGAATTTATTGCTTAGTAGCAAATTGAACATAAAAGTGGTCAAACAAAGCAAAAACAAATTAAAACCAAACGAAGACTAACAGAGTATCTAACCTATCTAACACAAACAAAACAACTATACTCCCTAGTCAAACTTAAACACAGAAACAACACCCAACAGCTTTATCCCGAACTGCTAACAGGAGCCACAGTCTCCACTGAGTCTTGGGACTCCACACTGTATTAGCAGCCGCCAACAGAAGCTCTAAATGTCCATAGTCACCCCTCAGTGACTACTGACCCAATGGATCACATACAAACACAAACAAAACACAAAGCAGCACCAGGGCGAACTGGTCACAAATACCAGCCGCCATGACTGAGAGCTTGGTTGTAGTTGTATGCCCGTGTGTGGTGATCGCTGGGGTCTTCTGGGAGGAGAAGTCATGGTGGTGGACCAATGCGATGTGTCGGGAGGCGGGGAGATCAAGAGCTGTCAGCTGAGATGAGTGGCAGCTGGGGTTCCAGAAAGGCTCCCAAACCAGCCACAGCTGGGCCCACACAGGACATCTCCCTCTACAAAGACCCAGAGAATCCACCCCAAGAACAAGACGGCCCACAATTACCTGTGGATGTAACACTACTTCTCTGTTTTAATTTGGTCTCTATAGACAAGAAAAAACATAGCTAGGGAACAGTTAAAGCATATATGATATCATGCGAACTATGACATTCATTGGCAATTACTGACCAGTCCCATTTAGTAGTGAAGTGAAACGCAAAGTCCATGTGTGAACAAGCAAAGCTTAATTCTCATCTGCTTTGATGAGTGAGTCCAGAAAGTGCGGTGTTCGCCAATCAAGCACCAAAAGTGTCACAAATACAGCCTTGGAATGGGAGTTCAATGGGAACTTACTTTGCAACATGAACCATGGAAGAGATTCTGCACAACAAAGACTGGAAGTTACTTCGAAAAAAAATTGGCAAAAACAACATACTAGACTGAGTTGTCAGGCTTGGTAACATCATAATAACAATGGCACTCTTTCCTTTCCCTTTTTTGGAAACTGCTTACTTGCTGCAGCATATCACTGTACTGCAGTACAAAACCACAAAAAACCCACATAATCCAGAATCTGCCGTAAAGCTTTCAAGGTCATCCTGAAGGTCAACCTACAGTGTGCTTGAAATTCACTTCACTCTCATCTCATCAATCTTACACTTGGAAGTTAAATATAATTTGATGACTTGGCAAAAGAAAAATACAAAAAGCAGTTCTTTCTCAGTTTGTCATTATTGCAGATAGTGCACTTTGCGTTTGTAGGGCAGAGCTGTTGACAATATGCTAGGAGGTATTTGCAGACTATTAAGTGAGTACACCCCTGTGTGACATCACTTACATGCAAAATGACTAAAAATTGTATCACCTCTCAATAATTGCAGCAGTTCCATGTTGAATAGTACGATTTCTATCCATCCATCTGTCCATTAGATACAAAAACTGGAGCCTTTCCCAACTGACCGTAGGCTTTTTGCTCTTGTGTAAAATTAGTAACTTATAGTTTAGATTTACTATGTTAAAAATACAGGCCACACAGTAAGACTTAAATGCAACAAAAGTTAGAAGGCCTTTCCTTAAAGAGAATCTAATCTTTTGTTCAGTAATTAATATGTGCATCTTTATTTTTATTGACAGACCAAATCCCCTTTGGCATGAAGGATACCAAGAGATGTTCTGCATTTTTTTCAGATTCTCTATATTAGGGAGGTTGTGTTGCTCTGCCTTTCTCTAAGAAATAGCTGTTCTTTTGGCTGACTTGGTCAGATCATAGCGTTCACTTTTCTTCTTCTTTACAATCTCTTGTGGTACTTTGGCAGTGTGTTTTCATGTGTGTTATCATGCTGAAACATTCCTCTTCTGACAAGCTTCTGGAGACTGGGAGTCATTTATTTTGCCAGCCAGTATTTTGGTGTATCCACCAGCATTCATGGTGTCATCTATAAATGTCATCTCCCCCATACTTTTTGCACTCTTGCAGGCCCATATCATCACACTCCATGTCTGTGCTTCACTGTCAGGACTATGCATTCACTGTGGTTGTCCTGGTCCTGGTCAGGTTCACGCCAAACATGCTGAACTTGATCTGAGTCAAATAAAATTATCTTGGTCTCATCTGTTCAAAGATTGGATTCCCAATATTATTTAGGGTCTTTTTCATGCACTTTAGTAAAGTTAAAGCATGCAGTTTTGTGCCAAAGAACAGTAAATGTTTTCTTTCTTGAATACCACTCATAAAGTTTTGAGTTATGCAATATCCCTCATACTGTCTGAGCCATCAGAGAAACCCTGATTTCTGTTAATAACCAATACGATACCTCTCTGTTTTTCACTGTGAAAGTAGTAGCACACAACGGTAGTGTGTGTGATTATAGAGCAGCTTCTGGCTTGTTCTAAACTTCCTAATTACTGCTGCTGTTGTATTTTGACAGATTTTTAGAAGGTCACCAATCTTCCTGTATCCTTCAGTGTCTTTGTGAGGTCACAGTCAAATTTTTAAATTCTCCTGGCAGTTCTTTTCCCTGTGGAGCCACGATGCAGACATACTGGTGAACACAGTCGATAGGTCCAAAGCTGGGAACCTTCTGGTGTTCACAAGTCATTTTATAGCTATAGTTATGCTGTTAGGCTGACTGAAAACCGTTGTTGTACTTTGTGTTGTTTCAGTGATCACATGTTGTCAAGCTCGTGTGTCACTGATCACATGTGTATTTACTTTTTGTTTCTGCTTTGGGGTTGGTGCCCGTATTCTCAATATAGCCTCTCCAACGTATCTATTTTCACAAAATATTCAGTAATATCAACTTAGAAGCAATGCAATTATTTGAAATCATTGGACATTTATGAATTTTACAATATATCTTGACATAATAATGCTTAGTTTTATTTTGGACAGCAGTGAAAGCTCTGCTGTGGTTGTTGACTTGCATCAAAATGCACAACTTGATCATTAAACGAGGTTCGCTTCTAAACAACACTTTGCTTCAGGAAACCGTTACCACAACTCTGCTGAGAAATGCAGTAAAATTAGTGACGCTGCTACTTATGGCAGTACTGCCGAACACTGTTCAGGACCGACTGCACACTAAAGCCATCATTTGTGACAATTTAATCCCTTTTTTAAGTTCTTCTGAAAAATAAATTAGCTCTGTCTACCATTCTTGATGCAAAAATAAAATCTACAGAGAAGATTATGCACTCCACCATTTCTGACTTTCCCTTCCTCTTTTAATTTGTGTGCAGTCAAAATCATCTTCAACTTATAGCTGTAATACATTTAAATGCAATATTGCTGCAAAACAAAGCGAGCCGTAATTATTCAAGGGGACTTTTGTGCTTTTCTCTTGCTGGCTTGCTGTCATCACTAGCTGCCAGAGAGTCCAATACTCGGTAACGCTCACTGCACCTTTGGGGACAACAAGACAGAGGCACCTTCCCCCCTCCCCATCATTTCTCTGCCATATCGACTGCCAAGTTGATATTTCAGGTTCTGTTATGTGACATTTGGCTGACTGAACAGAGGTGCCGGGGACAGCCATCACCAGGAGAGGAGGAGGGAGGAAAGAGGAGACAAAAAACAGAGGCGGGAGCGTGTTGAAAGAGACAGAGAAAGAACTAAGAGACACTGAGTGAGCTGGAGGGACTGAGGCAAAGGAAGAGAGGGAAGGAAAGAACTGTCATATCCACCCTTATCACAGCGGTTTTCCAAATGTCTTCTTTCAAGCGGCAGCGCAGGGTGAATATTAACTGTAATGGTGTGTCTTTGTCTAGACTCCTGCTCGACCGTTCACATCCTGCACACCCTCTGCAGGCAAACTCAGCCACACCACCACACACCCAACCAAGCCCTCAAGTCTGACCAGCACAACAAATTGATGTCTCTTTGTTTTAGAATCAAAGTATTGCTTATTTTTTTTTATTAGAGTGTTGCATGCTGAGGGATTTTTTTTTTTTTTTTTTACGAGGAGCGAGAAGGATGGCAAATAAAGGCAGAGAGAGTGTTGAATACTTTATGTTGCACCACAGATCAGGCAGAGTTCAATTTATTTGTCTATTAAAGAGAAAAAGTTGCAAGTCTTTGGTGACCGGCATCATGCATGATCTCTGTAAGGGCAAACGCTTTCGTCGGATAAACTGTCCAGATGTAGTGTCCCCAGCCTACATCAAGTAGCTCATCTCAAAGCTGTTATGCGATGATAACCTTGAAATCCAGCTCCAGTGTGCATGCGGTACTGTAGAAACGTGAGGCACATAAAAACCCCACATCAGATAAATAAGCGGAGCCACATACCCAGGTAAAATTTTAATGAAATCCCTACGTAAGCTATCTGCTCCAATCTGTGGTGTGCCAGGCAGACACACTGACTCATGAGCGCTTGTGTAACGCAGGCTTGAGGGATGTGTGAGTACACTTTGAGGGATTTATATGATTAGTAGAATGAGTAAGAGTAGAATGTGATTAATCCTGACTGGGAAATTTCTATATCAAAGAAATGTCACAAGCGATGTACGACACAAATAGACCAGAAACAAATCTAACAATGTGCGCTTTACATGCACAAGCAGTGGTGTTTGTAGTACTGTAGTGGGAATAAATGGCAATTTGAACCTCCCTGCAGACATCATGAATCAAGAATAAACCTATTTTTGAAGAAGATGAAATATACATTGCTGTCTGATGTCTCCAAAATATTCTTAATTATCATTTTTTCTCTTTAAAAGACCCCAAAAGGTTTTCTTTCCTATTTAAGTCAGGCTACATACTTGGCTAGGTCATAGTGTTTACTTTTGTACAAACTCTTTTGTGACTTTGGCAGCATGTTTTCAAGTGTTATCATGCTGGAATATTTGTCTTTTGCTAAGATTCTGGAGATGGGAAGTTATCTTGTCATCCACTATTGTGTGTAGAATTCAGGCATTTATGGTGTCATTTATAAAAGTCATCTCCCTAATACTTTTGCACTCATGCCCTATATCGTTACACACCTCCGTGCTTCACTGTCATTACTATGCATTCACTGTGGTAGTGCTGGTGAGGTGCTGCAATTTATCTGAGCCAAACAACCTTATCTTGGTGCCATCTGTTCAAAGATTGGACTGAATATTGTTTAGGCATATTTTTATGCACTTTAATGTAAAGTTCAATCATGTAGTTTTGTGCCAAAGAGCAAGAGAGTGTTTTTTTTTTTTTTTTTTTTCCCTGTGAATGCTGCTAATGGAGGTTTATCTTATGCTACATCCTCCACACCATCTGAGCTGTATTTGTATTTCTGTGCTGGGAATAAATTTGAATTGAAATTTGAATCTCTCTGTAGACATTATGAGAAGAATAAACCCATTTTTGAAAAAGCCGTAACACTACATTGTTGTTTGATTTCTTCAAAGTTTTCTTCATTTGAAAAATTGATTGTTGTATTGTGAAGAGCATGTACTAATCCAGGTCTGAACAGGTGGTCTAGATGGGTGACACATTTTTGGTTTAGACTTGTTTCAGTTTTTCATCAATTTCGCTGTAGTCACTTGATTGAATTGTATACCAAGAAGTTAGAAGGCATAATAGTAGTTTCATTTCAGTGCAGAACACAAATAGAGCAGCGTCCAGTTTTAAAAATCTTTTATCTGACAGAATGTATAGTTGCTGTGATGAAAAGGGTATGGCATTCAGACACTTCATTAAAATGTTGAGCTTTCTAACTTCAACTCACTTTAAAAGTCGAGATACAAGCATAAAAGAGAAGCTGACTTTTTTGTTGTTTCCAAGATTGGACCAAATTAGCTGAAGAATAATGTATTGTCACTAATAATAGTTGAAAACATCTCACATCAATTTTTAGACTTCGGCAGTGTCAGGATCCTCGTTGGAGTGTCTGTACACGCTGTGCTCCCTCTGGCAACTCTTCCACAAGCCTTCCTTATGTCATAGTTAGTTATATAAGATAAAGGATCTGTAACCTTTAGTGATATAACAAACTGTACTTGCTACCAGTGCACTGGGGAGCCAGCCACCTCCAATTACCTCGAGAAGACAGGCTACTTCAACATGTTAAACATACATTAAATATATATGTTGCAAAATAGTTAGGAAGTTTAAATTGCTTATTCATTCTCAGTGCCTGAGAGGCATGTCAGCATGTCAGTATTTATTTTTAAATAGCTTTAATTTCATTTTGCTTTTCTATTGCAGCATAGACACTGAACTCTTGAAAAACTTTTAAAATTACATTTGTTTAAATCTACTTTCTGTGTGAGGGGTGCTGACTTTACATGTAGGTCCTTCAACTTTTGTTCATGATTGATTGCCTCAGATTTTCCACTACCACTTTGGTTCATCCACGGCAATGTGTTGGTACTGTTTTTATCTTTTTCACTTCGAGGGATTCGACAGTTCTTGACACTATTTTTCTCTTTCACTCCCACTAGTAAGACGGTGTCCTGACTCTCCCTCAGTTCAGTTGTTCTTTAGTTGGTCGGTACCATAGGAAAAGCCAGCTAAACTCCAACACTGAGTTTCAGGTTGGAACGACCATCAAAATGAAAGAAATTTTTGTTTTATCTTTACAAAACTAATATTGCTGATTAGTAACCTGCATTGAAACCCAGTTCACTGCTTAGTGCTTGAGCTCACTCTTTTCAGACTTCATTAAAATTCTGCCTCTTTTCCTAAGAGGTGAATGTTTCTTGACATATAAAGGCAGTACATTTTTTCCACTGAGTTGAGATGTCAGAAGTTAATTTATCTTCTCTTTTGTGTTTTTCAGTACCAGTTTTGAATTTGATTCCTACATTACAAGCATATTAAAACTTAAGAAGGAGAGGAGTTCATTTGAGGTGTATGGTGTGATCGACAGGTGTCCAATCCTATCACACATTCACTTGTCTCACTTATTGATTTTGGCTGTCTGACACTTGGCTTGTCTGAGTTGCAGTTGTGTTTCTTTCTGAGGGTGTTGTTGTGAGCTGAGGCACCAAAAATCTATAAACGGAAATTTAAAAATCAGTGAATTGAGAGCTGCATAGAGGTGCAGTGTTAGTGACCTTCAGAATTAATGATCTTAGTGACAAGCCGTAAAACTCTATGTGTAAAACTGAGAGAAAAAAAAAACAAAAGCACTGTTTCATAATGCCTGTTTCATAACTCCTCTTACAGTATAGCTGTATTGGTCTTTAAAGATATTTTTATTTTTAGTGACGATGGTCAAGGAGTTGACCTGAGAATGGATTTATCCCACTTTGAGATTCTCCGTGAAGGCGTTACTCCAAGACTACACACAGAAATCATATGACTTAGGTCTGCATGCAGATAGTAAACTTACATTCAAGGTTGTCATTGCACAAAGAAAGAATACCGCAGTAGTCAGCTACATACTGTAGAGAGCTGAAGTATAAAAACACCTCTTTAATTGTTAATTTCATGGCAGGAGATCAGCCGTGACATTTATTCATCTTACAGTAATAGGGTATCATGTTGCATTATTCACTTTGTTTGCAGGTAGAAAAGAAATCTTGTATTTATTCAGTTCAAGCATGAGCTCTCTCTGTTTGTCCACCCAATTCACACAAAGATAAGCATTTGTCCATTTAAAAAGATGTGTGAGAATAACAGAGACAGGGAGAGTCGGCAAATGAGAAAGTGAAACTTAAGAGAATTTGAAATTGAATGTGGTCTTTGTTCCATTGTGATTAAAAACTTAATTATGAACAGCGGTACATAAAACTCTCAGAAATACAAGGGTAAAGCACATGTGACAGGACTCATTGGGAAGACTGACTCAATCCGCACGACTTCACTAAGATGGAAGATGTTGTTCTACATCGGGGCAAGGACAATTTGTTGAATCTTAAGGTTACTGACTTAAAAATTCAAGTAAATGTGATGATATTGGTTAGTTAAATTCTAACTTTTAAATTAGTCTTATATATTCAGCAGATGGTCGATCTAATTTTCTCTATATAGATTTAGCTTATCATGGAGACACCTAATGAGATGAGTAGTCCACTTTTGGTCATCTCAGAACTTTTTCCACTTATTAATTAAATCCTGGTTTATTCATTTAAAATGCTAAGACAAATATTTCTAAAAAGTCTGAATGTTGTTTTTGGTAGTAGAAAGATTAACTTCATAATTCCCACTTCCCACTTGTTAGCCGACATCTGACATCTGGCTAATGAACTACATATGAGCACACATTTCTACAGGCTATTTTGTGCATGGAATGGGATTTACCTTACAATTGTTAAGACATATTGTAATATGACACTGATCAGATTTTAGACTTTTAAAACACTGTTTTGTATAATTTAAAACTGCAATGAATCAGATAAACTTTAAAACTTATGGAGGAAATACTTGAACTGTAACATTGCTGAACAATAGTTAAAAAAAAATGAATGTTGTATATTGTCCATCCATCACATTGCAATCAAAATCTGTAGTACTAGTAATTTTATTCATTTGTGGCTTTTTTTCCCATGTACTTTTCCATAAGATAAGATAAGATAAGATAAAATAAGCCTTTATTAAACCCTCATTGGGGAAATTTGCAGTGCTACAGCAGCAAATAGGATAGTGCAAACATTTAAGGTACATCAGTGGAAAAATAAAAAATAAACCAAAAAAATTACATAAGTAGTGATTCTTCCATATGTGAATACTGAGATATTGCACATACTCTTCTGGATGTGGAAAATAAAATGATTGCACTTATCAAAGAGCATTTGGAAAATGCTGAAAACATTGAAGGACAGTAGACAAATAGAGGAGTAGATTATGATGCAGGAACTGTTTCTTCACATGTTTCTTTTTTGTTGTTGTTCAGAAACCAAAAAAACAATATGCAGCTGCAATGTTCTGCAAAACTTTTCACAACTTTACTGGGTTGAGAATGCTAGATAAAGTATTTCCTTGATGCTTGGATGAAGCATCCAACAAAATTGATTTTATGTCAAGATTATTGATTACTCCAAGTATAATGTTAAATAATTCTGAACATTTGTATTTGTCTTTCAAGTATTTAAAAATGTAATCTCCACCCTGGTCTCAGAGGAGAGTATATTTCAGGAGTATGTCTGGTCAGCTCTTCTTACTCATTGCCACTACAGAGGGGTCGTCTGGGATTCTCTTTGTCATCATCTGACACCTGACTCCACTCGATCCATGTCTCTCTGTTGGTCCAGCAGGTACAGGTGCGACAGATTAGCATGGTCAAGGTCAGTCCGAGTGTGTTGATCCGAGTGAGTTGCAGCAAAGGTGAGTGGATGCACCTGCTGGCCCATGCAGATT
Organism: Amphiprion ocellaris; assembly: GCF_022539595.1. NCBI lineage: Eukaryota > Metazoa > Chordata > Actinopteri > Pomacentridae > Amphiprion > Amphiprion ocellaris. The sequence goes on along the minus strand of NC_072778.1, from coordinate 35,337,952 downwards.
GATTTAATTAAGAATATGGGTGCACATTTGTTCCTGTGGCATTATAAAGGCCAAAGGGAAAAAGGAGAAGAGGAGAGAAGAGGAGCCACACGTAATCAAAAGGAGAGTGCAGTGGAATTGATGAATGAGCTTTTAATCTGCATAGAAATAGCTGGGTTACGAAATTGAGCTGTGGTCTTCTTGGCCTGGTCTGATGTATGAGAGTGCCGTGGGATCCTCGTGCAACCCACACCCACACTTTATTAGAATATGTTTGTCCTTCCAACACTGACCTTATTCCCGGCCTTAATTAAATACTCCCTTAATGACTTCCCTGTCTAAGCATAGCTTTGCTGACTTGTTGGTGCAGGCACATGTGTGCCCCCGCACCAAAATTTTTACAATGTGGAGTGCACATACTGTATAGGCGAGGGCAGATTTGGTATGCGTGCATGTGGGAGGTTGCTGGAGATATAAAGAATGGTGTGTAATTGCAGCATGACGTGTGTATGTGTGTGTAAAAATACCAGCCACATACTTGCTGGTTTTACACCCTTATTTCATTAACCTGCATGTTTATAATTGCATTGTAGATGAGTTAAATCTGCTGAAGTCACTGTGGAGACTTTTTATATGAACCACCAAAACCATCTGATTAAAACGAGGTGTGCAAACCTGGGAGAGCAGAGTAGAGGGAGGCTACTTAATGAGATTTTTAACCCACTAATTCAATAGTGAAAAGTAAACAGTGAGGAGCTGGGGACGGAGAAGAACACTGGGGGCGTAGCTGGCTAGCATGGGAATATGCACACAATCACTCTTACATTAGCAAAGTGCCATTATTCTGCACTGCCAAAGCAACTGAGGATTAGTGTGCACATGTTTCATTTTCTTTCTTTTCCTCACAAACCGTCCTCTCCCTCCCACCTCGCTTTAATCCATCAACCTGAAGACTAATCCTTTTGAACATTCAAAGCAAGAGCCAGGAAGGTTGCAGCATGATCAATTACAGACTTTCATCTGCTGTCTCAGTCTACGACATCATGCAAACATCGGTACAAACACACATTCATTTTGTTGGTGCAGCTTTCCCCATTTTTCCTGCTGTCTCTTTTCGATTTGTGCCAACCTCTTTCTTTGCATCAATAACACGTTATAATTTTGCACCATTCAATATACTTTTGAAAGGAAAACTTTCACCTGCTAGGCTTGCCAGTGGAACAGCTTGTGCTATTTCTGAAGGAAAAATGACTGTAGTGAGTTTGCCTTGCTTTTTCAGACAGCTGAACCCAACCATTTTAACTTTCTCTATTTAACCTGAAAACACCGAGCGTCAATGACTTGCAATGCATTTGTCATGACGGCACAGAAGTATAAAAGGTACTGATATATTGGTTTGTCACTTTCAGCCCTGTGTCCTAACAAACACACCAACTCTTTGCACATTCTCTCATTATCCTATCTAGTGAGGGTGGGAGTGTAGCAAGGAATGCAGACGGTTCAGGGCTCAAGAGTTAATTCCTCTGCTGTGTTACCACAGCCAGACTTTTTTTTTTGCATTGTTTCTCTGTGGCCTATATAATGGCCAGTGTTCTGTTGAAAGGGATCCTGAGGGGGGACTCTAATAACCCAGATAGATAGTGCTGCTACATTTCTTTCTCAAGGCACTCCGTCTTTGCCTGCCAGCACCCAGGTGCCTTACTCATAGCATTCACAGCACTTCCTCTGCCATGTAAATAGTATCTATCACCTGGAGAAGAGGCTGAAGCGTAGAGAGGAGGGGGCAGCTGAAAGGGGAGAGCCAGACTGTTGTCAGATTGCACATAGAGAGCGCACCTTCGTGTTTTGTCAAATGTTAGCTGGTGTGATAATTCATGTTTTGCATAATGCGATGTGAAAATGATTTTTAAAGAGTGTGTGTGTGTGTGTGTGCGTGTGTGTGTGTGTGTGTGTGTGTGTGTGTGTGTGTAGATTTGTGTGAGCATGTCCCTGTGTGGGTTTTGGCTGAGATCAAATGTCACACTCGTTGCGAAATATCATATTGATAAAAAATGGTTTGCTATTGTCAGTGGATGTACTCATTGCGGTGAAATGGACCGTGAAATGCATTAGGCTTGCGTCACTCTCCAACTGGTCACCCATTAAATCCTTTATTTTCTCGAGACGGAAAACAGCTTACAAGAGACATCCAATGTTTGCTGCCACACGGCCGTTCAGTCATCTTGCCAAATCGCAACTGCAAATAAGAAATAGATAATCAAAGGTAAAAAAACAGTGTTGAAGGTTTCTGGTGTTTTAAAAAAAAAACTGCTGACTGGACTTTATCACCGATTTCTTGGAATTTGTTGCATATGTAAAGCTGAATGAAGCACAGAAATTCTAATTATTCATCTTAAAATGACATTCCTCCTATTTTGTGACAATATTCTTTCAGATTTAGTAGAAATTCTTTCTCTTAAAAGTTCAATATGTTTGTAACAGAAAAACAAGACCAAATCAACCATATAGAATAATTTCCTCCTGTTTTTCAGCATAATCCTTAACCAGCTGATTATATGGGAGCACCTGAGCATGCAGTGATGACCTGAGGTCATGTGTGCAGTGAAAAGGAAGAATTATCCATCACATACATGCACTGTGTAGTTTAAAAAATGGGGGCATTGCTCTTGAACGTTAAATTGTAAAGTCAGGGTCATCTCCTGCACTCACACTGTTGAATGCCCCCATCTGCAATCATTACTTCTCCTCTGATTCAGGATGGAGGTCTGCATATGCGATTAACCTGCTTTTTGAACCGTGGGGGATAGTTTATGTTTACTAGTTTACACATACCATTGCTTACTTAATTTAAGAGATATATGGCCTTGATGCCGAGCTGTCCTCTCAGCATGTGAAGTAAGAAAATGTTGCAGGTGAAAAGCAACTCTTGAACTGGGACTTTCCTATGTTAACATCCTATACATGAATCCAACTATATCACAGCTCTGACTGTATGGCCAGAGATGAGACAGATTTCAGTAGCAATCTGTCGAGTTGGTCTCTGGTGTACAATTATGACAAGACCACAGGGCCTCTGCTGCTTTGGCAGATGATAGAAGGTGACCTGATTAACCTGCAAATTGACATTAACCATCAAACGTCTGCCTCTCCAATGCCACCTAATATAATTGAAGGGTTAATTATGCCTTTAACACATGAAATTGAATGAAAGGACCATGTAATAAGATGTTGACCAGGAAGCGAGACAAATTTCCTCATAAATATAAAAACAGAGATTCTGCCAGTTGCATCAGAATCATTCAGTGAGATTGCAAATCAAGGCTCATCATTTGTCTAACTCAGGTATACCCCAGAAGATGAAAGGTGTTTGATTTGAGCATGTTTTCGAGGCATCCCACGGCCATTACTGAACAGATGAAGGTTTCTTTTCTGTTACTTTGGTGTGAGCAATAGTTGAAAATGATGAAACTCTGGGGGTTTTGTCTGGCCTGGCATGACAGATGACTCTGCCGTGAAAATAGGGCATTGTCCCACACTATCATTTATTATGAGTGTTGGCCAGGTTTGATGGAGGGAGCCAGGCAGTTGGGAGTGCAGATCATTCATCCAGAATGAGGGGCTGTACCTGGTGGAGATCTGCTCTTTTGCCAACAGAAGAGCAGCTCCTGCAAACTGAGCTCTGAAGACGACTCAGACAGGGAACATACATTATGATGTTTATTTGGGCCGACTGTTAAAAGAGTCTTGACATAGCCTTGGAAAACAATAGATGAGATTCTTTCAAGCAAAATCGGCATTTGAAATCCCAGTTCGACGAAAAACTCACAATGTATTTCAGGTTGCACTGTCAGAAAATATGTCTGCCAGCGCACTGTAGCAAAAACTGCTCCTGTTTGAATGGACACGTATGCTGTTAGCTTCAAACTGCGTGTAAAACAATGAGGTAGAGCTTGGATTTATAGCTGGATACACTGGTCTGCCACAGGGATGTGTTAGCTGACTGATTGAGTGAAATAGGGCAAGGCACTCTATCTCCGATGTCACTTGAGGGTACATTCTGCTAATGTATCCAGCTATCTCCTAACATATCTCAGAGGAAGAATGGTACTTGGTTAAAAGAATTGCACCACTTACCATCAGTCACATTTTTTACACTGGACATTGGCCACTTATCCACAAATATTAACAAATAATCTCTGAGCTCACTGCAAAGTTTCTCTATCACAAAAAGCAGCAAAAAACCAACTACAAAGTGCTTGTAAAACTCAAGCTAGTGTTGAGGTACACAGCAAGGGAAAAATCTGAATCTGTTTTTTAGGTTCGGCATGCCATCTGCAGTGAACCTTAATATTTTATTAGGCTGTGTGCTTAATGCACAAATCTAGGAATCTGAGTGTTTCTGTCAGTAAAACAGTAACTTAGCCATTTGTGATTACATGGAGCCACTCTGCTGCCTGAACAATGCTGAAACTTCCTAAAACATTTTTTAGATAACCTGCTGAGAGAGCACAATATCTGTCGAGCTACAGCAACTTCACAAAGAACTTTGAATCTGGTTACAAACAAATAACCGGTAATGATGGATCAACCGAGCGAGGCAGCCAATTAACTGTAATTAATGCAATCAAAGTGCTCAGAGAAAATAGCTGTAACGATGTGCAAGTTCTGCAGATTTACATGAAAGTCTGTGATTGTGCACATGTGAACATGCACAGCTATTAATGCGTGTGCATCTTTTATGCATGTGTGTGAGGGGAGGGCACTTTGGGTTCTCAAACACTGTTTTTTATAAACGCCTTTTTGTGCACACGCAGTCTATTGCAGCCCATTTACATGCATCTCCCAGCCAGATGAGCTTGTTTGCTTTAATTTAACAATGGTGCAGTAAGCATTTTGTTACTGGGTAGTGGTGATGGACATTTATTAGCACGGCTTTTAGATAGGCCTGTGAGTGCTGCGCTTGACAGAAATAATCCTTCTCAATAGGAAAGATGCTGCACTCAAACATCTCCCTGATCTTAAAGTCTGCACTGAGTAGTGACATTTTGGCTCAGGCACATCTACTCTGATACAACAACAAAATGCCGCCGGATTGTATCATTTCACGATGCGGCTGTCATCATCGCAGAACAACTCATTCATTATTTAAACCAGGTGTGGGCAGACTTGAGATTGGGACAAAGTGAGATCTAATATTGCTTAGGCATGAAAAGTGTGGCAAAATCAATCTCCAGTCAAATTGTGTGCAGATGAAGTGATTTTTTCCCCCAAAAGGGTTGTTTTGGATGGCCTTGTTGACACTTTGTTAATATCCACCTGGGACCTCTTAATATTCTATGATGCTGCAATAAAAATGTGATGCATGACATTTGTTATTATCTTTCTATTCAGTATAAATCCATCAGTACATATCAAATAATGAACAATAATTGTATAAGACTATAAAATATGAGCCTGCACTATTTAAATGTGGCTGCCTAGGTTCATCTTTTCTTATCTACAAAATTATTTTCTTCATTTTAACAGCAATCTAATTATTTTATCTGTTAAGCTGTATAGAATTTTGGTGATAACCCTGCACACAGCTCATTAAGATTTTGTGAGAATAATAAATGCAGATAAGACCCTTTTTCATTTGTTTTTATGTAAAAGGCAGCCACTTTGAAAGTTATTTTTACTAATCAAGTGGGCGAGCTAAATGTCTATCAGCGCAAAAAAGAGAAAAAACATCAGATAATTCTATTTTACATACATCCTTGCATGAAAATAGATGATATTTTGCACATCTGCTTTAATGTGTCTTGAATCTAAAAGAGAAAAAGTGTCAGGTCAGTGTCAAATATCGGCTTCATTTCATGTCTGGCCTTTTCTATTTAAATGTACTCTGGGTCACAAAATATGCATTTCATAGCTGTGAACCATCACGGTTGAGTGACTGACTCATATCTGTTCATGAAAAACTCGTCTATTTCTTAACTGTCAGCTCCCAGTGTTTCATGTCACATTGATCTTCACCCACTTCCTTTGCAGATCTTCCAATAGAGTCAAAAGACTGATGAAATCAATTGTTCTGGTAATGGGAGGTTAGAGACCACAGTCATCCCATTTCATTCCGTCATACCTTTGATGTTTTTTTTTAAAATATAAATATTGACAATGAAAGGGTGACTGAATCTAAGACTGAGTAGCCGTTTCTCCTGAATGCCAAAAGTCCTCCTGGACCAGCAGTGACACTCGTGGACTAATTAGTTTTCTTCCAGACAATCTTCAGGATTTGGTGCATGAGAGCTCAGAGGTGAAGCATCCAGAAACAGGCAGGACTGCCGCCAGACATGTGGAGAAGCACACACTGAGAGCTCATTGTTAAAAAATAACCATCTACTCATATGAACCCAAAGTAGGAGGAGATCCCAAATCAAGGATGGAATATAGATAGAAAAATGGAAGCACAAGCTACATGCAAGGCTTGATGCTAAAATCAGTTGAATACCATTTCCAACAAGCTGACATGTGGTGTTTAGCACATGTGAAGCTATAGGGACTTAGAGAGGGGAAAAAAGCTTTAGCATGAAAGGTCAAAGTGCAATTAAAATTAATTTACCTTGACAAAAAGTAATTTAGACATTAGGTTGATAAATGAGTGCTGGCTGATTAAGGTAATTAACTAGATATGTTAATTCTCAGTTATCTTTGGGTCAGTTTGAGGAATCAGTAATTCCCCTGAGTGCTGCTGCAGGCTGTGACTGCCAATCTAGATGTCCAGAGATTCAACCAAAGGAGCTGCACACGCATTACAACAGAAATGTACTACATTAAATTACACATTTCTTTGCCTTTTGCAACCTTGAGCATTGGCCGAGAATTTCAACAGACTGCTAACAACACCATTAAGGAAGAAGGGCTATCCTCAGGGCCTCATACAGCAGATTATTAAGGTGCTTCTATAACTGCCACACCAATATTTTTTTTCTTTCACAACATTTTTAAGGGGCCAATCGAACAGTGCAGGATAATGATCATCTCTGGCTGACAGGACATTTCTTCTTACATTGTGTATTCACTTCTGAAGCTTGAATGACTAAACCTGTGCTTAGCAATATTACATATATTTACACACAAGGACTTTCTGTGTGTTTATTACAAATAAGTGCAAAGCTGCAGTGATGCATGCTGTCTGTGTTTCATTAAACAATGTCTGCTTTCTTATTAGGTTCAGCATAAGTAAAACTAGCTGGTAGAAAGACTAAAAAGCAAGACGACAGACTGCAGGGCAGCTTCTGGAGCGATGGGAGTCTATTATAAAGCTTCTGCAGAGCGCTAACAGGTAACACTGCCAGCCAAATGTCAGGTGCTGCTAAAATCCCTTTCTTTTTTGTCTGGATGCCCTAATTATAAAATTTCTTCTGGCATAAGGGCCACATGCCATTGCCATGGCGTTGCTATAGATGCGATGCCATGGCAATGGCACACCACAGAAGCTTGAAAAGCACAAGTCCAGGAGCTGCAATGCATGACTGACATTTCAGCACGATACACTAAAGCCACATACCAAAGTTGCAATGGCCAGCAGCCTAATAAAGATTATATAACACAAGCCTGGACACGGAGCTGCTAAAATCCTTAAATCCCAATTTATTGGATTTTTTTTTTTTTTTTTTTTTTGCTATGGATCAGGCACAACCCCATCATTTTGAAACCCCACCCTTCCTGCCCACTCAGAATGTTTGAGGACTGTGATTGATCGTACTCGATGGAGTGTGTGTTAAAAGCAACCCGGTGTGTGTGCATAACCACTTGGATTCTTTGAGCAAAGAAATCCAAGGACAGTTAACTTCACAATCACAGAAGAGAGGCAAGAAAAGAATCACAAACAATATGTCACTCCTTTATCACACTATAGATTTCTGTCTCTTCTGGTGTAATCCAATCTACATGGAAGCTCCCCGAACTCTTCTTACACTTCACCAAGATGGATCGCCATGAAATTTGGTATAGGATCCTCATTGACGACGGAAGATGAATGTCAGGGATTTAGGTTGCCCCTTGACTTTTCCCCTAGCCTCAATTATCTAGTGACATAACTCTAAATCTGTTAGGTTGATTGGATCTAAATTTTGTTGTAATAATTCCTGATCCCCAGAGGATGACACTGAATGACGTTAAATTAAATCAAAAATCTAAATATTCTTTATTAATTGAGGTATCCAGCAGCGCATTACACTACAATACAATAAGGCACAGTGAGGTATAAAAGGCTAGAAGATGTACAAAACAATATAAAATATGATATAAAAGACAGGAACAAGCTGCTAAATACAGTCCACTGTCCCTACCAGGGACAAAGGACTTCCTGAGTCTGTCTGTGGAGCTTTTAAGCGACAGTAGCCTGCCACTGAACATGCTCCTCTGTCCATACAAAGCCCTGTATTGGGGATGGTTGGGGTTATCTATGATGCACATCAGTGATCCGCCGACTTTTGTTTTTGTCTACCGTCATCCACATTTTTACTGGTTCAAGCATTTGATTTGAAAAAATGAAAGAAGCAACAACTATTCCATTTGCATTTGTTGTAGTTCTTGTTTACTCCTAATGACCAAATGCCAGCTTGTTTAACTCACATGCTGACATCAGTGTGATAGATTGACTTTAGCTGACCATGGTTATAAATTAATCCATTAATAAACATGTTCATTTGGTAACATGACATTATTATAAGTGTTAAGTTTTTAAAAAGTTTTTTTTTTAATGGATTAAAAAGTGAGAAGAATACCTACTTGACGGAGGAGTTAGCCTTTGATCTGCTTGTCAATTGTACAGGTGACGTGTGATTGATTAGTCATGTCTGCAGAGAGCTGCCAGACCGGAAGCGTCTTTTCTGAGCATCTTTCTTGATGTCTCCTCTTCTTGCTCTTGACCATTGAATTATTGCGGCTAAGTTGTTTTGTCTGTGTTTTGTTAACACGCTGGCTTTATGTTTATGGCTTTGTAAAGCCTTATCATGTCTGGTAGACTGTGAAGTAGCTAGCTGAACTTTGGTAGCCGACAGTGCAGCCTCTGGTCAGAATATATTTATATATTATAGCACACATATAGCACGTATATTATATATACGTCATACTGTGTGCATTTTTGATTGACTCATGAAGAAACAAATTTAGAGCTCAGTGTATTTGATACAGTATTTTTATTTCAGCATATTTGAATTTGATCATTGAAACTTATGTCTAATAAATAATAGGCATTTTTTTGTAAATACTAACCTGACACATTTAATTAAGTGTGAAATGACAGTAAACTCACTTGTTTGTTTACCCGTGAGTGACAAATGTTGACTTGCATTAAAACAGTCAGCTGTCTTTATCAATATCTGCCCTTTTCAGTGTATAATTTATGCACTTAGCTCACAGTTCTCTACATCTCGATGCTTTTGGCCAGTAATGACAGAGCTACTTAAAGCTCTGTCTCCTAAAAATTCCATTCCTATACAACTAAACTGCACTAAACTTACATTTTCAGGGAAACCTACCAGTATTTTCTCCCAGCTTGAGTTTGTTACTTTGCCAAGGAGGGCGTGCTTCGGCCTAGTTATGTTGTCTGTCTGTTTGTTTGTTAGCAACTTTACTCAAACACGGATTTGGATTAAATTTTTAGGGAAGGTCAGAAATGACACAAGGATCAACTGATCAGATTCTGGCAGTGATGCGACTTGTAGTCTGGATCCACAGATTTGTTAAATTTCTGTATAATTGTGAGATAGCAGCACAACATCACTGTAACCATGACAACAAGTGAACACTACGTCAGCTGTCTGCTGACAATCACATAATTGTGATCCTACTACAAATCCACCACTGAGGACTTTTTAGGACCATTGGAAATTATACATGGAACAACTGATTAAATTGTGGGGATGTTTCTGAGTCCCATCAATTCTTGCCGCCCACGACTTATTTAGATCGAGTGATTCGGTATCAGTACATAACGTACACATGCATAACACACGCCTGTGCTCAGCGCAAGGTCATTTTGTTTACGGGTACATCTAAATTAAATGGCCACATTCTATATGCCGTGATTTTTGCCACAAATTTCTTCAAGATTTCAGTCGTCGGAAATGATACAACAACTGAGCAGTCTTGGCGGAGTACTGAACTCTCTGAGTGCTTTTCTTGTTTGTGATGTATCCCAATTACCTTTCTAATCTGCATGTCTTTGTCATTTGTTTTTCTGTATTTCTGGCTCGTCTTTTCAGCCAGCCAACTATATATTAGATGGAGGAGGACTTGTCATCCTGATAACACAGAAACTGGAGGACAGGCTTAAAAGCACTGTGAAAGACTGCATTTTAACCCAAGGTATGTCGTTGTCCTAAACCTAACCTAGTCATTTTAGTGACTAAACCCAACAGCAAGTGAAATTGAAGCTTAAGTCTAAGAATGACGTTTCCACATGGCATACACACCCCAGTCTCCAGGGTGAAAGCCCTGATGCAGACTTATAGCTTCAACCACCTTGCACAGACTTTCTCCATTAGTTGTACCTTTTGGGGAGCAAATGCATTTCTTGCAAAATGCAAATGAGAAAGCAGTTTACCTGTATGGAAATATAATTTTGTGAGACAGTGTTGCCTCTACATTAAGCGTCTGCAGTATTCTGCCTGTATCTAGCTCATGTGTAATCATTGCTGTTGATGTTCAAGAGCAAGAAAAAGCAAGAGCCAAACAGAAAAAAAAACAAGAAAATGTTGGTGGGAATGGAGATGACTATACATGCCTCAGGTGCAAACTGAAAAAGTTGTGGTCAAAGACATACAGAAAAGAGAAGAACAATAAGAGACTTAAGGGAAATGTTCTGAGACCAGGCTGAGCTGAACAAACTCAGCCAGACTGTACAGAGCAAATAAACACAGACTGCACAAATGGACCAGTGGTCAAATTGCGGTGAATGGCATGTCTGAACAGACTGTCAGTCTTGTTTTACAAAATATCATCCCTCTAAACACATTTTACAGTTACATGTTTATTCCAGTACTAGTAATCATACGCTTTCAGCACAATCTCTGTTCAACAAGACAACAAGTAATCACAGGTATTTGTGAATCCAATAGTACTCAAAGAAAAACTGTAACTCTTTTCATGACCACGTACGCAGGTACCTCTTTGAAACGGGCATTTATTCTTCACCGTCTTTGGAGTGACTTGATCTTTAAACAGACGCCAGATTCACACCAAGATCACCCCAGGCTAACATCATAAGATCTGCAATGTGCATGAACAATAGGAGCATTTTCAGAACAAAATTCACGATTTCAGTAACTGTTCAGGCATAGAAGAAAACATATACACAGATGAATGATGCCTCGTTGCACTGCCTGTCATGAAAGAGTGTCCTTCTTAAAGTCCATAAAAGTCTCTCAAAGACGTCCAGATGGGCTCGGGAAGAGAACCTCTCCCATCTATGCTGTCCATCACTGAAATCTGTAGTGGAACCAAAACATGCAACCTTTGTTCCTACATGGAAACCTAACCCTTTTTACTGTTTTTAACTTACTGTACAATTCCATTAATGATTTATTAACTTATTTAACTCATTAAATTATAATCCATGAAATACTATTTATTACATTCAATAATATCCATATGAAGTTATTTATTACCTGAACCCAGACCTCAAAAAACAACATTTGCAATTTTTTTGAACCAAAATATAATTAACCTTTTTAACAGCAGCAAAAAAACAGTGTGTGTGGGAGAAGGCATGGACTTAAAAACACTCAAACAATATATCACTTTATCCTGCTGCGCATAAAAAAATAGATGTAGTCAATAAATGATGTAGATTATGTTCTTTTTCTGATAAATAAGTTCTTGCAATTATTTTACTCAACAGTTCTTTACTACCTCACATCACGCAGTGGCCCACAGAGCTTGCTCTAATCTTATTAATCTTATTTGTTATTTGAAATGAACAGATCGATGTAGCTGCCCTCATTGAGAGACAGTGTATCTCCATGTTCAAGAGCATCCTTATCGCGCTGTGCCTCTCAGGCATGAAAAACCCTCCGTTACAATCTGAGTTCAAATGTTAACATGCACACCTACGCGGGTCTAAGACTTCGATGCTTACAAATCCTGAAAGGGAACTGAAATTATCTCAGAGCCCAGAGTGCATAGACAGACAGTGCAGGGGAGCAAATGCACTGCTCTCCATCTACCATGTGCAGATAACAGAGCAGAGGCCTACGGTGTCTGCAATACACAGCAGTCTGATAAGATTTCAGTGTGATTACCTCCTATCAGTCACTGATGATCAGCTGTTTGGGTTGTTCAAGCAGACAAATCACATATAATCATTTCTGAACTCGCTGGCTCCTCACAACATCTTACATTTAGCAGAACAACTTGCTCCTTTATGGGCAATGAAATTACTGCTGTTGCATCAGTTATGTTGACTTGCTTGGCTAGCAAAGACACTTGCAGGTTTCTAATACAGCACTTACTCAGCTGAGTAGATTAATTTACACATGGGTTGCTGCGAAGAAATGCTGAATGGGGAAAAGTAGCAGATTTTATACAGCACGAGGTGGTTCCCGCTGGCAAAGGTGCAGTTGCAACTTTGTTTCAATCAATAGTAATGTAAAAAGTGTATTGAAACATTGATCAGAACAAGGGCATTGTTAAACATAATTGAACATGCGCAACCACAAATCACACATACACGTGCGCCGCATTTCTCAAAGGAATTTATCCAGAGGCACATTATCATTTGACCCAATTGGACTGTTTTTTTGACCTACTTATTGGGTTGATGCTCCAGGGTTTTGCCTTTTTGCACTTGTTAAGTTTGTACAGTGGCATACTCCTTTGATGTGCAAGTATTGATTGTAAAGATACAAGACTCTTGGCTGACCTATAGCATATTGATTCGAAAGCTGTCTGCATTCTGCCTCGTCCCCCAGTTGATAAAACTGATTTTGCAATGAGCTTCAAAGGATAATTCTGAAGCTCAGTGATGCATATGGAGAATAATCAGCGGTCGCTTAATCGTCCCTTACCTTTTGTATGTCATCCATGCTGCAGAGCAGTTTTTTTCACCTACTCTGAAGGCTACCTTTGCCATTCTAGACAGGGTTTACAGTGAAATGCTGGATTTATACCCATCTGCTCATTCAAAGGTCATTAGGTCATTTCACATCAGCAGGTAATGGAGTTGACAGGGTTCATCTGAGCTGTGTTCTTACAGCCTGCAGGGCCCTGAGTAAGTCTACGTCATCTGCAACCAGAAACCAAAAACAACCTCACAGCTCGGTGGTTTGGTGTTAAGTAGAAGGACTGCTAGGTGAATTCAATTGTTTATGCACAGGGGGAGGAACAGTGTGGGTGTGGATATGATATTCACTGGTGCCAAAGCTCAGCGTGTGCATCAGATTACAAATCCGCTAATACTGTCTGTAGGAAAGCTAATGTGACAAAACGATCCAATTCAGAAGGCAGAAGCACTGTTAGAAGTTTTAACCCGTTAGAACATGAACTCGCACCAAGAAAAATGTGTGCAAACTGCATTAGGAATGAATAGGATGAGTATCATAATTTAAACATGAACTATGCTCAAAAATCTGTTTTATTATTATCTTTGAAAATAAATAATAAAAAAAAAAAGATTTAAGCAAACTGCTAGAGCTTTCAAGTGCGTGGAGCACAGTGGGGAGTGGGCATTCAGGGTTCAAATTAGAACCTGACGAGAGATTATAATGATGCTGCTCCATGGTTCAGTCCACATCCAGAGGGGCCAAATATCCAATTAAAACAGTCGATCACTCTCTCTCCCTCTCTCTCACTCATTCTCTCTCACTCTCGCTCTTGTTCAGTGAGGTAATTACTGGAAACCCTGCATGTAAATTCAATTCAAGATAATGCCTCTGGAGAAATGGTTCACAACATCCCACCAAATGTCATTGCTGCTCTGTAATTGTCATTTTACTGGATTTAATCAATCACACTGGGTGTCTGATATCACAAATGCCACCTTTAACTTTATACTATATGGGCCGGCTATTCAGAGACAGGATGCTACTTAATCACAGGTACTTCCAGTTTTTGTTCTGCTCCATTAACTCAGCCTAAACAACGATTGTAATGTGATGCTAATTGCTACTGCATCTGCCATTACTGGAAGTGTATATGTAATTCACGACATGAAAGCTCATAGAGTCAAAACAAGCCTGGATCTACGGCTGACAGACAGGAAAGGGCAGCTAGGCTTAGCTGATTGGCGATACAATAAGAGCGAGAGCTATACTTTATTTCCTGACCTTTGCCGGCTTGCTTTCACGCCCTGTCTCCTCTGTCAGTATCACTGATCAGCTTCACAGCTGTGTACAGGCCAGGTCCCGCAGCCACTTTAAATGATCTCAGTGCACGATCTGTCTCTATAATATTCCCAACCCCATGTGCCCTGCCTTTTCATCTTCACATGAAGATAATACATTGGAAATGGCAGAGCAGCCGAGTAGTGGACAGTAGTACAGTAGATCTTACTGTATGTGCTGCAGCAGCTGGAAAGCTTTGCAGTTCTTTGTAGGCACATGATCATTGGCAGATGTGTCACAGAGCAGGGACTCTATGTTTCAATATTCATCTGAGTCAATCTGGTTCAGTTACCTCTCATATTGTGTTAAATGTGTGGATCTCAAATGAGTAATTGGTTTCAACTATTCCTCGTGCACCACATTCACATATTATTTGCCCTCATATTAATCATTCCACTCCTCTAGCTCACTCTGTCCAAACAGCTTCTCTGTTTAATTGAATGACCTGAAATAACCATGCTCATTGGCTGGGTTAAGATCACTTTAACCTGTGTTTTACATACTATAATTATGCTTGACATGGTTTTGTTTGATGATTAGTCTGCAAGACTGCACCAAAATTTCAAATTAAATTGCAAAAGCCTTCCACTTTAATGATGTATGCTGCCTTCAAGTTGGATGAAACTATCTCTAAACAGATTTACTTCTGAGGTGTAAAAAAAACTTGAGGAACCTAAAATGAAAAAGAGTAGCTGAACGGAAAGCTGAAAGTCTATTTTTCCCATCTAAAAACGGCACAAAACCACCTGCTGAAAGTCAATTAACATAACCCTGACATAGACCAACACAACAGAGAGATACAAACAGCAAATTTAAATTCTGGGAACCTGCAGGCATCCAGATAAAGCCGGCGTCAGAAGCTGCACAATTTACCTGCAAATAGAAAAAAATATGGATAAAGACATCCATGTGAGACTTATTTTTTAACTTTTGGTAAGGGAGAAGCTGATCTTTACTGAAAATGATTTCAAATATTACTTGTAGTGAATAACTTGTGCAGTACATTGCTGCAAAACTTTTTAGGCACATGATCTTCTTCCATGGAGGGAAGAAAATAGTGTTGCTAAAATCTTTCATCACGACATGAACTAAAAACTCACTGGAAGTCGGCAAGCCATTCCAATGATGACTGATGTTAATTAATCCTCATCATTTCAGGCTCCATCTTAACCTTTCATTTTCTTTTTGCTATCTCTCTTGCCCTATAGGTCTCCCCTACAGAACACCTGTAATGGTTGCCATCACTGGCTTCGCGCTGTGAAAGAGACCAGGCTTTTTGACTGTATCACACTTAAATTGCTAGCTTTGACAGCAGAATAGGCTACCTTTCAAGTCTTGATTGCAGCTGTACAGCCCTCACTGTGTTTTCATTGTGTGCAGCCACGGTTATAACATCAGAGTGCTTGTAATAGGGAGCCATTGTGTCCTTGGGAGGTCATTTCTGCTCCAATGGAAGCTGATTTTAGCATGTGCCACAGCCTGTGTTTGATTGTGGGCACCAAACTGGCACTGTTAGGTCTGAGAAATAACTGCTGTTATTTTAAAAATATAATTTACATTAATTAGCAGATTGCTGGTTTCACAGATCAATCTCCCCTGACAAGGAAGCCAGCCCTCGTACTCTGTAACAGACATGATTTATGCTTTCGGCCAACCTCTTTTAGCCTATCTTGCCTTCAAAGATATTCATAACCATGATGATTTCAGAGCGCTGCCTCTAGGACTTGCCAGATGATCTAACCACATTGTCTAATTGATTCATCACATGTAGGAGGGAAGGAGAAATGTAGCTATAGTTAAATGTCAAATAACATTAGCCTTTAGTGTAGCCATCTAAATGTACTTAGGGATTCTGTGTCTATTTATTCTCTTTAAAGTGGGTGAATAAAGGATTTTGGATTTAGATCGCCCCCCGAGCTCTTTTGTCACTAAAGCAAAACAACCTAATGCTCTGTAAACAAATTAAGATGTCCTGCCGAACTATAGCAGTTTAAGCACACAGTATAGTATTATAGCTTAGTGATGCTAATATGCTCCGGATCATCTTTTGTTCTTATAAAAAGCAGCTGTGCAGTCACAAAGATCATTTCACTTAAATGAGGCACATTCCAGAAAGGTCACAAAATCATAGGAGCATGGCCTTACGGGGCTGAGTTTTCTTGCAATATCCATTTTGACAAGTGTTGCTGTCCCATGAGTAACACTTCATGATAAAGTAACTAAGCAGATTTGCTGTGTGCCTGACTGTCCTGTCCAGCAGACTATGTGAAAAGCCTGTATGTGGCATGTGCTCCCTGATGGGGCCAAGAGGGAAGGCTTCGGATTCACCATGAATTTCTGTTCACACACATGATCAGTGTCAGGAACAGAGCCAGCTTCCTATAGCTGCTGCTGCTGCTGCTGCTGCCTCCTTTGTTGTCAGAACGAAGCTGACTGTTTGTTGTCGTTCTTTCCTGTCGGTTTCCTTTGATACCATTAACCATGAAGACATTATGGGCTGGGTTGTTAAAACACACACATGCACCAGGCAGAGACACACATCACACCTCACCCTGAACTTGCAGACTGACTGAACCTGTGAAATCTGTGATTCCTGCAGTGTGAAATTCTTCAATCTTATGATGATTTTCTATATCATCAGTGTAAGAAATGGTGAGAGTTTTCTCAGGAATTGTATATAATAAAATAATGTCAGAATGTTCCCACAACATTGGCTGACATTACCTACAATTCCTAACAATGTTTTGAAGAAAGTATTTGACTCTAATACACAAAAAACCTTTTAAGGATATTCCTAATTTCAAATAATGCCCCTGCGATGTTGAAAGTTAACTAAAGCAGACTATGTTTGGAGGATGTTTTCAGATTATGTTACATGATAACAAAAGAAAAACATTCCCAAACACAGTCTCCAAATGTTGTATATATATTATCCAGGCCTCATATAACAAAACGTGTTTTCCTGTGATTCAGTATATTAACAAGAAAAACACTCAGAGAGCGCAGTACTCTGCCAAGGCTGTTCATTCCCCCATATGGCATATTTTTGTAGAAATGCAGCATTTTTTTATTAATTATTGATGACCAGAAATCACGGCAACATACAATGTGGCCATTTAATATAGATGTACCCACAAACAAAATGACCTTTTGATGTGCACAGGTGTGTTTTATGCATGTGTACTTTATGTACGGATGCTGAATTGCGTGACCTAAATATGTAGCGTGTGGTGGGAATTGATGGGACTCGGGGGGGAAAAAAAGTCCACAATTTAATCAATTGTTCCTTATATCATTTCTGATAAGTCCACAGCACTGGATTTGTAGTAGGATCACAATCATGTGATCGTCAGCAGGCAGCTGATGTAGTGTTGATTTGTTGCCGTAGTTACAGTGATGCCGTGCCACTATCTGGCAATGATACGGAAATCCTTAACAAATCCGTGGATCCAGAGTATAAGCCGCATCACTGCCAAATTCAAATCAGGTGGTCCTTGTGTCATTTCTGACCTTCCCTGAAAATGTCATCCAAATCTGTAATCCGTTTTTGAGTAATGTTGCTGACAGACAGACAGACAAATGTACACCGATCGTCACATAACTACCTTCCTTCTGCATTCTTTGGTGGAGTAACAAAGGTAGAAAGGTTTGCGTGCAATGTTCTGCAGATGTTCTGCAGATGTTGCTGTTGAGCACATCTTCTATAAAATGTTCTCACAGTGTTACATAAGAAGGAAGGAAGAACACTTTTGATGCCATAGTTGGAAAATGTTTGAGGAAAAGTGTCTTTAGTGAACTTATCCTGTCTTTAACCCCCTGATTGATGCCTGAATTTATTTACAACTAAACAAAAACAAAAATTGTGCTTGTTTTTGCTTTGCAGCTGATGCTAAAATAAGTGGAGATTGTTAATTTGTCTATTACACATAGAACAGATATATAATAATAATAACAGATCTATATTAGGTCCCACTCCAATCGGTCCTACCAGAAACCAGTGCTTGCAAAAGGTTCCGAGGTACGTGTTGAATATGCACGAACCGGTGTTGGGGGAAGGGATACGCTACCTGCAGTCTGAATGAAAGTTTTCTGATGTGAATTTGTGACAATAGGCATCAAGGGATTAAGAACATTCTGGAGACTAGAAGAACCACTCATTAGAACTTTGCACTTGTTTCTCACAACATTTTTAGAATAAAAAAAATTCTATCTGGGTAAAAAGATATTCTACCACACAAAGGTTGCTTCCCTTAGTTTAGAGAAGTTTTTTTTTAACTGGTTCTGATATGATCTGACTGGGCCTCAACTGTTTTTATTCACATTTTACATTTCTATTAGAACTGTGGTGCCACTAGCAGAGGTTTTAATCTTAAATTAACTTAAAAAATGAAACCCTCCTATGCGATTCTATGTCTTGCATTTAAATACGTTTATATCAACCTTAAAATACAATATGGTGCCATTATTCAATAACACTGATAGTCTGTTATAAGAATTAAGAATGTCAATTACTGCATTATTAATGTGACCCTAGTTTTATTGATTAGAAGCTGATTAATATTGATAGATAGCATTGATCCTTTACTGAGAAGAGCCCTGTCAATTTCTGGCTTATATCTTGATAGATTTTACATTTTTGCAAGTTTTCCAGACTGTATAATCTTACATGATCACCTCTGAATAAGAAATGGGTCATCACAGTTTTTTCAGCCCTGAGTGGTGTCTGCTGCATCTTCTTTCCACTGTCTTTAGCCACAACAGGCTCCTTCAGTTCGTGCAGGGTGTTTATACGCTCCGAAAAGCCTGGGAGGCAAAATTCAGGACACAAAAAACACCCTAAAACAACCAAGATGATGATTTTTATCAATTTAGAGCTTCACCCATTTGAATTATGACAGCTGGACAGGAGGACACTGTTTAGTGACAAAAGTGAGGAATAAAAAACATGATTTTGAGTCCCAGTGGAAATTACACCCTTGGTTGCTTCCCTGGAAAATTTCTTCAGCCTTCACTCCGCTCTGTCTGCTGCTGCCATTTTACTCGCCTTGTCATTCAAAAATAATTGTGCACCTGTTGTGACTGAGAACTAAATGAAGAACTTTTTATTACACGAATTACACAATGATTTTGTTTGTCGGGATTTTACATCTTCATCAGCATCACACTTCACAAACTGAAGGGATGGATGGATGTAATTGGATTACAACCTAGATTCTGAAGGGCAAAGTGTGCAGAAGTGGCAGAGCATAAGATTACAGTTAAGAGTGTGAATGGCTTTTTGCAACTTTTTTTGGGTTGTGAACACAAACCGCAGTGCCTGAAAACAGCGAACCGACTCCCATACTTTAAATGGGGGTTTGGAGAGAGAGTGGGGTTGATCATTTTCTCCCCTCCACAAAAACCTGAAGGGTGATGCTGATGTTATTCAGGTTTGGATGCACTGTGTGGAAAAGGAAGGTGACTAAAGTGGTGGAAGAGCAGCGGCTGAGCAGGGAGAAGAAGTGACCTGAACTTTAACAGGATGGAGCCAATTCCCCGAGGAGTAAACATTCAGTAAAAGCTGAGCAGCCCATATCTGTGGAGTAAATGGGCAGCAGAGTGGAGCATGTTCTCCCCTAACAGGACCAAGGCGCACTGCCAGGAGATCTGGACTTGTAATTCCTTTTCACTGTTGCTTTACCCATCATGGCAGGAACCGGCAATTTTTTTCCCTCCCAAATATATAAAACCAACTCTGCTGGGGATATCCATTATCCAGATTAGGAATGTATCTGTATCACTGTCTTAATATCAGAATACAGAAAGTACTTCAGCTCCAGCAAGCAGGATCAGTGATTTCACCAAGTACTACAAGTGAAATTGGACTGAAATAATGTCAGATCCACTTAATATCACTTGTGCATCACCACTAGAGGCTATTTACTGGTAAGTCATACACTTGGCTATATATTTATAGTTTACCCTTCCTGACATGTTTCAAATTTGCTCCACTGAAGCTAAAACAAACTTTTTATTAAGCATCTTGATCCAATATTGAACCACTTTCTATAGGTGTATGCTGGGGGACAGCCATACAGTCGATGTTGTGTTCTTCGTGACACGTGTTTGAGTTATTCCCGGGCGTTGATTCTTCTAAATAGTGCGAATATAAAACTATACACCTCTTGATAATTGCAATCCTCTCAGGAAAGCTGAGGGCAGCCATCTGTGAATGGATGAAGAAATAATGGCATGGTTAAGAGCTGCTTAGGGGGAACCAAACACATTTATTTGTGTGAAGTGCCATGTTTTGAAAGCCACAAATGAATCAGGGACCTTTCTCATTTGAAATTCTGGTAACAAGGTGAAGCAGGGAAGATTTGTTTTGTTTATAAATAGTTCATTGCTTTCAGTAGGGTTAAATACAGTCAGAGAAACAAGCAGGATTTAATGCTTTCTGTGCAGTGATGAAACTGTCCACCGTCGCAGGATGTTGGGGCGTCTCTGTTTTGAAGATTTTCCACCTGCCTTCTGTTTGACACACTGACAGCGCTATTTCCACATTATCTGCCCTCTTCTCCTTTACCTCACCCCCCTCCTCCAACTCACCCCTTTTTCCACACACCTTCCCCTTTCCATCATCTCTGTCGACACCAGTCTCAAAACCCTGCTGTGATCAGCGCGCTGAATTTAAATGATTTCTTTTTAATTACTTTTCATATTAAGCACAATCTGAAGCGCATGCATTATATATGTATGTTTCACTCCACTCTGTGCGAGGATTAAACCGTTGTGAGTGAACCTTGCCTGAGGGTGAAATGCACAAATGCAATTAAATTAATTTCACTGAAAAAAAAAAAAATTCACACAGTAGTCAATTTTTGGAGGAAGAACAAAAATGAAAAAAAAGATAAAAAATGTGTCTATATGTGAACGTGGGGTTCATTATTAGAAGAATATTGAGCAGAAAAACACTTTTTGCTTTAATTAGTGTAAAGCAGCCCTATTCAATTAGCGGCCCGCGGGCCACATGCGGCCCAAAAGCAACCCTCGAGTGGCCCTAAAGCAACTGCCGAGTGATTGGGACTTGGGTCCGAGAAAAACAGAAAAACATCTTTCAGTAACGCTCACAAGTTCTTACAAAAATTCCAACATTATTGCAAACATTGAATGCAACACTTACCGTAACCTAGCAACTAACCCACAATGCCTTGCGTTGAGGAGACGCGTTTGAAAAGTTAACATTAGCAGTTCTATACAGGCGAAAATAGCAGCGTGTCTTTTTCTATCCTGAAACGACAAATCCGCGAGGAAAACCGTCAGTTTAATCCTGCGTGGACTGACAAGTATTTATTTATTTACCACCAAGTCTGAACGCCAAACCAATGCTTTTACTCTGCAACGAGTGCGTTGCAGCGCTGAAAGATTATCATGTCCGAAGACACCACGTTGAAAAACATGCCGCGTTTCGGACAAACTTTCCCGAGGGATGTCATGAGAGAGCGGCTATAATTCAAAGTTTGACTGCATCTTACAACCGGAGCTGTACTACAATGAAGCGGACCTGCACAGCTCAGGAAAGGGCCACGAAAAAGAGGCCGTTCACAGACTCAGAAACTGTGAAGGACTGCATGTTGGCCTTCGTGGATGAAGTTTTAACGGACGATCAAGTTAAGACGAGTGTGACATCTGCTATCAAACAGGTCTGACACGTCAAACATTCTCGCCACAGATGTCTTCCAGACATGGTAAGTGCAACAAAGCAGCGTGCTGTAGCAGACACTAAAGGTAGTTTTATGTATTTATGTGACTATTTTCTGTTCACTTATAAGTTTAATATTTAAGAAATACATTTAGTTTTGACAGTTATTTCACTTAGTTGCACTTTATTATGCACTTTGATGTCAGCTTTATTTTGTTCCAAAGGGATAGTAACTATCACTGTGCCTACTGTTTATTTTTTTTGATTATATGCACTGAAGATGTGACTGTCTCAGATGAGACCAAATATGGACAGGGTCAAACTCTGTTTTTTGTTATTTCAAAAGAAGAAAAATGTCTCAAGTTCTGAAAAGTTACTGTTAAGCAAGTTACTTTTTAATGCACTTTCAGATGTAACCAAAACAAAAGATGGTGTTTCTAATCGCCACTTAGTTTTTATGTTCATATGCACCTAACCTGTGCTTATATTTACCTATCAAAATGTGTTGAAGTTGTGTGTTTGAAATGTAAAATTTAAAGAAGCAGTATTTCAGCACAGGTTTAGTTTAAGTACTTCTCTTCTATTGTGTTTATGTCCTTTTGGAAGTGGCAATACGTTGATAAACATCCAGTGTGTTTGTTATCTTATCTGTTTGTGTTTATTTTAAATGGTTAACTTTGCTGACTGTCTGCTAAAAACATCCGGCCCAGCTCATGTTCTTAGTCTGAAAATCCGGCCCGAGTCAATTTTTAATTGAATAGCCCTGGTGTAAAGCTTGTTTCGTACCTGTGTCTTCACGTGTCCTAAAAGAGATATAATCCAAATGAGAATAACTATGCACTGTAACTGCAGGAGCATATGGAAACGTTAGGCCATCTTGTTTCATATTTCATCTTATGACACATTAGCATGCGGCTCGCTTTCTCAGTTTCCTCTGAGGATGCAGTCAACGGAGGCACTTAACCAGAATCACCTGTATTTCTTACAGTCTTGCCTGTGTATTGAGCTCATACTGTGTGTAGAATTTCTGTTGCTAAATTACATGTTCTTTATATCTTTAAAGTGCAGATCAATAATTTGTCTTTTTGCTGTCAAGAGACCGGCAGACAAATAGATAAGAAAGTAAATGGAACAGAG
Organism: Amphiprion ocellaris; assembly: GCF_022539595.1. Classification (NCBI taxonomy): domain Eukaryota; kingdom Metazoa; phylum Chordata; class Actinopteri; family Pomacentridae; genus Amphiprion; species Amphiprion ocellaris. Next base: position 35,314,786 of record NC_072778.1, on the reverse strand, counting down.
GCCAATTACAGCTGGCAGATCGTACGTCTGTTGAGAGGTCAGTGAGCTCACCTACACACACCTGCCACTCCAGGCCCACGCTACCTCGCCAGAGCTGGAGCTGCACATCAAAAGGTGCACTACTTGAACTTGAAAACTTGAATTGCCCGTGCTCAACCCAAGAGACATTTGTGTCTTTCAAAACTTGAAGGGAAAGAGAGAGGCAATCCACATGTGGGATCCTTGATGACCCATAAGGCATAACATGAATTCACCCTCCCCTCTCTGTCATGCTCTGTTTAGAGAACAGAGACACAAGCAACCTGATGTGTATGGATTTTCTTTTAACGGTAATAAGACTGTCAAGGGGGGAGGTGGAGGGCTGTTCAGGCTGCGTGAGGATTCGCAGCCATAGACGGCGGTAATTGAAACTGACAGCGAGTTGAGCACAGTGACTCTATGGATAACAACAATCATAACCCCCGTAATAATCACAGCAGCACTGTATGCACACAAAGTTCTAAGGTAAACAGAATTACCCAGCTGACATCAGCCACCTTATTTCCCCCGTCCTTGTTGATTCCCTGAGCTTTCCCGCCGCCGGGCCTCCGAGTCTTCACGTCAGGAAGGCAACCAAAAAAAAGTTCTGTGCCGAGGGTGTTGCATGTTTTGGAGCTTTTATCTCCAAAGTTGTTTTTTTTTTTCCAGCAGGTATTCTTCTGCCTTTGCACAAATGTGTCAAGAGCAGAGTTTGTTTAATGACAAAAGTTGCAGAGGCAATTTCAGTAAACATCATGACAATTTACTTTAATTGAAAAAAGTTGTTTTTCCCAGTCGGAGATGATAGATAAACATAGCTCCTGTCTAAAGGCGGTATTACATGTCAAATGCAGTGACATAAATTGCCATTTATTACAGACATTTAGAAAAAAGGAAAGTAATTATATTTGGTATTTGTTTTAATGGTGAACAATTTCAAAGGAATCCTAGGTCGTGCTTGCTTTGAATTCTTATTATATCCTACTTTTTTATTATGTTTACATGGCCGATCTAAGTAGATTGGGAATATATTTTTAGAATTTTTGATTAGATTGATCTCAGACTAAACTAATTTTCTGCCTGAACTTATGAAGCCCTATCTGATAATGGAAACAATGATGTTCCTGAAAAACCTGGATATATGTGTCCTACTGTGTTTTAACAAAACAAAACAAATGTATTCATTACTAAAGTGAGCAGTAATGCAAGCAAAAAATAAAACAAAACAAAACCATCACATATTTAAACTAATTACAGCCAATTAATGTCTTTTTCTGCCCCAAATTGTGGCTTTAAATTTATAATTTTTTTGTGCAAGCTGGATCATAAGTTCTGACTGTAGTCACTGCAGTGTTGCAGTAAACAAGCTAGAAGCTAATCAGGCATAAACTCAATGAACAGGACAGTAGAATGTACAACTACCCACCTATCTCAGATTACAAGATATTTAAATAAAACATGATTGTAATCTGAGGGGCTCCAGATGAAAATCATGTTTTTTTTTTACCTGGTTACATGTCTAAACAGCATTTTATATCTCCTAGACACAGTTTCAATCAGCCAGGGCGTAATTTGCAGCAAATCTACACTAGTAGCTCTACTACTTCTGTATCGCTAATCTCTTTCAGAATCACTTTCTGGCTCTAACATGTATCTATGAATTCCTCCAATATTGCATCTTAGTATTCTTACAGTGTTTGAGCAGAGTTGTAGGTGAGCTGTTGTGCTCACGCCTTCATAGATCTGCCCATTCTAGAGGAAGCAACAGTGTGCAATTACAGCTCAGCCATTTTACATTTTTGTGTGAAAAAAAAAGTTGCACATATCTAACTTTAGTTTGCATTTTTAGCTGTCATTCTCATTTTTGAGTTCAAAACTTAAAGCTTGGGTAGGCAGACTTTTTTGGTGACTTTGGGCAAAAAAACTCGATACTAACATTTCAGTATTTTGTACTCCAAGTGGTCTAGAGAAACTGTGACTTGTGGACATCCTCTTGGCTCCACTAGGAAAAAAAATCTAGCAAATGACCAAAAACAGGGCTTTTCACTCATCAATTAATCACAGATGAAAGACTATAAAGAGCAACAACACCCATAATAGGCAGAGGATGGGGAGAGCATGGTCTGAATATCATTTAAAAGGCACAGATAATAATAATAATAATAATAATAATAATAATAATAATAATTTTAGCATACTACTACTACTAATACTGACTTGCAGCATGACTATTTTTACATTTGTGAATCATGCATACACCACCATTCAAAAGTTTGGGGTCACCCAGACTATTTCATGTTTTCCATGAAAACTCACATTTTTATCCATGTACTGACATAACTGCACAAGGGTTTTCTAATCCTCAATGAGCCTTTCAACACCATTAGCTAACACAATGTAGCATTAGAACACAGGAGTGATGGTTGCTGGAAATGTTCCTCTGTACCCCTATGGAGATATTCCATTAAAAATCAGCTGTTTCCAGCTACAATAGTCATTTACCACATTAACAGTATCTAGACTGTATTTCTGATTAATTTAATGTTATCTTCATTGAAAAAAGCTGCTTTTTGTTCAAAAATAAGGGCATTTCTAAGTGACCCTAAACTTTTGAATGGTAGTGTGTGTATGTGTTTGTCTGGTTGGACAGGCTCAGGAAAGAGTGCTGTAGAAGGACGGCTATATTTTCAAATTTTGTCATTTTTTTGTTGTCAGTGTTGTTTGTTTGTTTAGATTTTTTGCATTTTCCAGATTTCTGCCTGCTGCAGCTTTACGACTGAGCAATTTGTCACCATTTTTCCAGGAGGCAGCACTTAACTAGCTCTACTGTGAGCTTTCTAAGGTTTCTGAGCACTCATTAGTGCTTTGCAGGTGGGATTTTGTAGAAGCAAGTTAGACGATTTTTGGGAAACCATTACATTTTCTTTTAGGACATAGACATTTATGAGTGATTAACTTATAAAAGTCAAAATAAACCTCCACAAAACATAATAATTCCAATGAATTGCATGTTTAATATTCAACATCATCTGGTTACAGTAATTATAGCTGATACATCTTAGTTTATTCAAAGCAAACAAAGCGCCACATAAAGACGACACTTTATACACAAAATTAATTCATGTGAAAGAAGCACTGTGTAAAGGAGTCAGTCATGCCTGCCTACTATTATGACAAACATACACAAGTTGCTGGTGAGAAGAAAACAATCTTTTTTTTCCATATTTCACTATCAATTAATTTCTTGTTTTGATGAAGTCAAAACCTAATTGCATGTGAGTCAGAGCAAACATCTGTCCTCATCATTTTCAATAAGTGCAAGCTGTCAGGCATGTAATCAGAAAATCATGTGCTGTCAGTCATTTTCCATTACAGTCAGCTCGATTTTTGTCAAGATGAGACATTTTGAATGTCTGATGCTTATTTCCTTGTGCGAACAGTCGGAAAAACTTCCTGCCTTCCTTGACTGGTATCAAAAGATGCAAGGGAAAAAAAGAAAACATGTAATTTTTTGAACTTTTTACAAACCAGTTTATTGCAGATCATGCTTTTGAAAAGATGTAACATTCCAGCACATGCAAACATTTTTGAACTGTGAATTGTTCGTGAATTTTACTGTGACTAATAAGGAAACAATGTCAGCAGCCGCACAGCTAGCTGCAGATAGATGAAAGAGGTGGTGAAGTGTTATTGTGGCTGGAGTGTACTCAAAGGAATGCAATGGATGGCCACTCTGGGGTCAACTCTGCTCACTCCGCCCTGAGGGAGAAATCTCCAGCTGAAGTATCACCTGCTTTGATATCAGGATGCTTGTCGAGCTTTTGCCTTTTGCTTCACACACACACACTAAAAACATGAACAAATGTGAGCAGATTCGTGTAAACACAGAGCCTTGCACCAGCATTCATACAGTTATTATATCTGCATGTGTTTCAAGTGAAATTCTTGAAGTTTTAACATGAAGGCATGCAAAAATCTCTTTAGCAATCATTAATATTCCAGAAATACATGTCACGCATTTAATCCGCATCATTACAGCACTGCAATATGCAAATGAGCTAATGTTCTGAGGAAATGTGACAGTTTTTGAATTTCCAGAGCCAGTGAAATTGACTGTATGGTAAAAATCAAGCCAGCCAGTAATCCCAGTTTATTCTTTTTATTTTTTATTTTACTTCTGCGCTTGGTGACAGCCTTCCTACACCCGAAGAGGCCCCCCTCAGTCCTTTCTGGCTCTCATTAGCTGGAGCAGAGGTGTAGACAAATGGTGAGAAATGAAATGGATATGCTTTAAAGTCTTCGTAATGGGTTCATGCAATGCCATGAACACTGCTAATTAAGGTCAGGGGAGTTCTCATCACAGGCAGTCCTACGGTTGTGTATGTTTTTATCAAGGGCATTTATTATGCAGCTCTGACGAGGACTGAGCTGCCTTGCTTCAGCAGAGTGAAGAAAAGAAGCATCTCCCTGTATGCCCAGCATAATTATCATCCACTCACAGTATTACCAAATTTCCCCAAATGTTGTTTTGAATTTCCTGGGCTGGCTAAACACTAATGATGCATGATGAAATCTCTCCATTTCCATCTATATATTGTGGAGTTTCTTTGAGCCAACCACAATCTGAACAATGAATCTCCTGAAAAGCAGTTACTGTCCCCAGATGACCTGTGAGCTCATCTGTAATATGGGTTTACACAGATATAATTAGTTGAGACAAAAAAATGAAGCTCCTGGTCATTTAGGAAAAAGATCCCTTAAAATGGATAGTAGTTCAGGTGATCACACACAAACATTAGCTCGCACATCTATCATTTCTGGTCGCCTTAATAACAGATAAATGAGACTATAAGACCTGGGAGATTACTGCAGAGGCATTTAAGAATTTGGAATCATCTCAATATTGCTATCATTTAATGTAGTTTCCCAAAGTTTGCTGTAGAAACAAGAGAGGTTAATGTTGACGCAATAGATGCTGCAGTTATTTACTTGCCTTTAATTACTGAAAGTAAGTTAAAGATAAATAAATACATAAACATGTCTGACAGCACAGTAAAATGATGTAAACTGTACCTCTTAAAAGTTGCAGTTAATGGTAGTGCAGTATAAAGAGCAGCAAGTAAATCACTTGTACATAATTTGCACATAAACCATAATAATTGTATAATCAAGCCGATGTTAAGATTAGTAGATACTTGGCTGCAGGTCGGATGTGCTAAACGTTTCAACATCACTCACAAATCTTCCCGTTTGTGGGATAAACTTTTAGAAATACAGCGACCTGCAGCCTTTAATCATCCATATTTTATAGAAGACTGTAGAAGCTGTGGTTTTTGTTGAGGTATTTGAAGTAATCCTACAACTTTGGCCTAGATTTTTCTCTCATCAGTTACAATATCAGTCATGATATTTCAATTTGACCACAGCTAATTACATTCATTGACACCAGAATACAGCCACCATCATCAAGCTGATCAAACAGTTAATCCTGTGGACTGTTAGATTAAAACAAATATTAGAAACAGATCTTAAAAAAAAAACAATACGTCATACAATACAGCATCCCCAGATTTGATCAAATACTTCACTTCTACTATTACACAGATCAGTTTAACACTGATTGTCACAGATAGCCGTCTCTTTTTGCTATTTTGCGGTTTTCAGTCTCTTGGTGATAAGCATCAGAGTGACTTATTTTCATGTTCACAATCAAGGATCGCATTACTGTCTAATCTCACGCTCTAAGAAGCAAAGCTCGATGAAGATCTAGGAGATTTTCACTTTCAGTCTGTTTCCAAATCAACCATTAAGATCTCTGTCTTTGGTAATCCTTTGAATGTCATTCACTTCAGATTTTTAACGCCAGTCTGTGCTCGGAGGGACCTCAGCTGGAAGAGCTGGGCTTTTCGCAGTGCTTAGAGGAGTTTTAATAAGGAAAATATATAATACGCTCTCATATGTCAGGCAGTATGGAAGCGGATGTGTAGTACTGTCACATATCTGGAAGTAAAGCAGCTTAGTTATAGCACCAACCCAGTAAACTCTCTGCTGCCACACTTTAAAATTCCTTTTCAAAATATCAGGTCCGTTTCCTGTCTGATTTCTTTTTACCTCCATTCTTCCCCAAGGTCCAGGTGTTTCCATCTTTTTAGGAATTTGCAATTAGTGTTTTGACAGTTTCTTTATTGTCTGCTGTAATTGAAGGAAGTTGAATGTATTAAACTGTGTAATGACAAATGCATTCCAAAAGTAGACTGTAATGTCACTAATTAGTAATTCCCGATTACTGAACTCTCCTGTAATGATGGTTTCTAATTTTATTGTATTTTTTTAATATTCCAAAATAAAGCACTAGCACAGCAAATGCAGTGCTTTCCTTTGTGCTGGTGATTTTTTGCTGCATTTTGTGCCTTTTCTCTGTCAATTGATAATGGAAATGTCTTTAATTTTGTTAAGGAAAAACAAAATACCAGCACTGTGAGTAAATATTGCATCAGTTTTCCGGAAACTTTAAATTTGTTGATTTTATTAGGATGGGACAAATCCACTTGATTTAGATACTCTGCATCACTCCTGATATCTACGCATGTGTTTGTTGTTATAAAATCTATACAAGTTGGTTTGTTCAAGGCATCAGATAAACACAATCTTCTGTATCAGTGTTATATATGAGGGAATATACTAACCATCTCTTCATTGAAATATGTCTGATACGGTTTCCCAAATGTCCAAAGACTTTATGACAATTTTGTTTGATAGTACTTTATATTAATACATTTTTCTGATCAAAATTTCTTCTGTTCATTGATGATAAATCTGAACCAAGAGGGCAGGATGCTTGTTGTTGTGATCTTTTAGCATTAGTGTTCCTCCAACTACATGATACTGGTGCAATTATTTTGTTCTAGCATTGACAAGTTGTTCTTATCTATTAAGTATATTATAAATAAATAATAAAATGTTTTTATCAATATTTTGCACAGAGAACAGACTTATGCAACAATAGTTTGTTGTAGGAAGTTGTAATGTTTTGCAATTAGCTGATACTGGGACCACAACCACTCTGTTATGGAGTCTTATTTATGGTAAAGTTTGTGTAATTTTTAATTAGTGGATAACTTTTATTTTCACTGAAGGACAAGGACCTTCAGAAGCACCAAGTGTTTGTATAATGGATACCTTTAAAGACTAATTTAAACCATTGAAGCTAAACCATTGAAGGAGTTTCACATTTCTAGTAAGTTTATTTCCAAAGGACCCTGTACTCGGACAAACTGTATCTATTAAAAAAACCGTCAGTGCCATTTTTCATTTTAACCAAGGCTGAAATGGATGTAGAATTGCTGTTGAACAGATTTAATAACATTTGTCTCAATGTAACAAGGATGTTATTTACAGTTTTGATTAGGCAGAACTGAAAAGTTTTTCATGACTCATTCTGGCCTGGATACAGATAAAGAGATTCATTGTATTTCAGAATTTTCTCAAGTGTCTCTTTTGCACAAAGTCCAAGGTTGGTAGTTTTGTTGCTGTGGATTTGGAGCTGATACTTGCTAAAGTTGGGATGGTTTTTTCAGAAAATAAACAAGAAGATTAAAAAAATTGTCTCGTACTTGAAAAGTCAATATATATTTTGATATCTCTCACTCAAAATGTTTATACAATTCTTCTGAATGAGTAGGTAAGGATGTTAATACACAATATATTCAGCTTCTCTGGCTAAATAAGTAGTAGGTGACCTAAAATATATGTTCTTCTGTATCTATCTACCTATCTATCTATATCTATATATATATATATATCTATATATATATATCTATATATCTATATATCTATATCTATATCTATATCTATATATATATATATATATATATATATATATATATATATGTGTGTGTAGTATTGTCACAAGTTTAGTAAGTGTCAAAGTTAGTAAGTGTCAAAAGCACAAATTTTTCAATTTTTTTGTTGAAATTCAAGTAGTTCAAGTCCAATGAATAGCTTGAAATGGTACAAAGGTAAGTGGTGAACTGCCAGAGGTTAATAAAAAGGTTACACAAAACTGAAAAATAATGCACATTTCAGAATTATACAAAAAGGCCTTTTTCAGGGACCAAGAAATGAGTTAACAACTTAAAGCTGTTCTGCACCAATAGAGGTTGATCAAGCCTTGAAAGTTGGTGCTACTAAATCCTACAGGTGTCCCAACTTTTCTAGATTCCTTCCAACCCCCTCTGTCTGCATAATAGTAGTGTTGGAACACAGTACAGTTTTCTTCACCATCAAAAGGCTCAGAAACTGGAGGAAACTGACAGGAAGAGGTCTGGAAGACCCAAAGACACAACAGAATCAGAAGACAAGTTTCTGAGAGTCAACAGCTTGGTGATAGGAGCTCACAGGACAACAGCTTCAATCAGCTTCATAGTGGTCGTAGTAAGAAGTCTCAGTTTAACTGTGAAGAGAAGACTTGGAGTTACAGGTTTGACAGGTGGAGTTTCAGCAAGAAAGTCATTATTAAGACGTCAGAATAAGAAAAAGAGGCTTGACTGGACCATGAAACACCACCAATGGACTACTGAAGACTGGAATCTGGTATTATGGACTGATGAATCAAAATTTGACATCTTTGGTTCATCAAACAGGATTTTTGTACGCTGTTGAGTAGGAGAAAGGATGGTTCCTCAGTGTGGAACATCAACTGTCATACATGGAGGAGGATATGTGATGGTCTGGGACTGTTTTTCTGGATCCAGGGTCGGTTCTTGTACAGAGTGAGAGGAACCCTGAACCTAAACGACTACCACAGCATTCTGCAGCTCCATGCAGAACCCTCTGGTATGTTCTAGGTGGTCAGGGGTTCATCCTACAGCAGATAATGACCCAAAACAGAAGTCCAAGCTCTGCCAGAACTACCTTAGGAACAAAGAACAAGATTGGAAGCTTGAAAACATGGAGTGGTAGCACAATCTCCAGACTTAAACTCATGGAGCTGGTTTGGATGAACTGGACAGAAGAGTGAAAGCAAAGCAACCTACAAGAACCTCACATTTATGGGAACTTCTGCTAAAGAGTTGGAAGAACTTTCTGAAGAGTATTTGATCTCCATTGTGGAAAGAATTCCATGAGTATGTTCAGCTTTTATATCTGCCAAAGATGGCTACTTTGATGAGTCAGAAGTTTAGAAAACATTTTGGTTTCTAAATTGATTTTAGTCTTGTTGCATAGTTTTTGACCTACACTTCTTTGTAGTTTACGTTCTCTGAGAATTAATTCACATTTCCAGGTATTATTGAATGTCATTCCATCTATTGGAAATTGAAATGATGCAAACATTTGTACAACATAGACTTCAAGATCCAAAGTGCATTTTACCAAGTCATCAAAATTCTGGAGTTTCAAACAATGTACTCGTTTTTCATTTGTACCTTTCCCTTGCATAGAACCTGACTGATCGAGATGAATGGTAAATTGATATACCTGCAAAAAGTGACTATTTAAACCATTTAGCAGCCGTGGCAACAAATACAAACACAACATTTACATATCATCACCTTATAGCAAACTTGTTAATAAACTGTTTATTTCCTCTTTCATCTCCTGATAAATATATCTGCCTGTTTAGCTCTTAAATGCTTCATTGTGCTCTATGTCTGTTGTTTGGTGCTTAGCAACTTCCATGCAGATTCAGGTATGAAGATAGCATCATTACTTTTTATTGTCACGCTATTTTCACTGTGTCAATTCATACCTTATTCTAATACAAATTGCTAAAAACTCAAGGAGGAATTCTCATTGGAGGAGCCATAATGGTCACAACTGTAGAGAAAACATATTTGGACAAAATTAACCCCAAAGCGCCCCCTAGCCCAGTATTTCAAAATTTAAATAGTAGCTGCAGGGACCTAAATCAGAACAATAATGTTCTGGGCATAAACTGAGAACTCTACCTTTTATTAAAATATGAAACCACATATTAGTCTTTGGTTCAGTGTCAGTGAAGCAATGAATCATCTCCAAAATTTGATGATTGTAATGTGGATAAGATCCTTGGGTCTGTGGAGTACAGCTTCGCCACACAGCTGCTCATGTTTTTTGGTATTAAATGATATAGTAGGATTTTTAATAGGTTTGTGACTTGTGCTCGAATGGAACTTGCTGCGCTTTGAAGCCTTTTTGACGATGAAAATATGAACACACAGGGTGTAATCAGGGTGTAATGCGCTGGCACCCAACAGTTTAGATTAAACAGATGGGGGGCTGCCCACAGAAAACGGCAAAATAAACTTTAGTCTAACAGTATATGGCACAAAATAGCCGAGAGGGAGAAGCTGGGAGAGAAAACAAAAGCAGTAATCAAAAATTAAACCGAAATATCTTCTTTAAATGAATTTGTGAAAAGAAATAGTGCTTCAAATTGAGTGCATTGTGTTGCATTGACATACTGGTACAAACTGCCTTAAGAGCCTTTAAACAGCAGTGCTTGAACTGTTTTAACATCATGACTATAGTCTGCACAGTACAATCCAATGCAAAAGCTGAATTACAGAATAATATTACAGCCAAAATTCTGAATAGATTTACCTTAAAGAAAAAAATAACCTGTTCTTGTGCATAATGCAATTACAAGATCTGAATGGGGGTCATGCAGACAGATTTAGGGATCATACTCAGCTGTCTTGACATTAAATGTGTATAAATTTTCAGTACTGTACTAAACTCACTGGATGTCATTACTAACCCAAATGTGTGCTGCCCCAGATCACAACACTAATAATATTTCAAAGTAAACGACTACAGCGGAGGACGGATTTGCCGTAATGATCCCTGTATGTAAATGACCCCTTTTACATCTTTGCATCTCATCTCTTTGTTTTTCCTCACACCCCGTGCTCATCAGTGGCTATGGCCGTGAGACTTCCTGCAGTGAGGAAAAATCTGGGCATGTTTAGGAACTCCACTGCCAGTGTTGAAAGGTATCTTACCAGGGGGTCTTTCTAATTAAACTGGTGCTCAAGCCAAGGCTGTGGGACATGGGGCATCTGCTATGCAAAGTGTCTCGAAATCCTCCAGCTGCCCAGCCGCAAAAACTTTTCATCTGGCCTTCATCGAAGGAGGTGGTTTGGGGAAATGCCTTTATTTTTCATAATCCCCCCATCCCCCTCTCTCTTTTGCCTTATCCATATTTCATGAAGAGCTCTGGAGGTATGAAATTGTCTGAAACTAATCCACTACTGGATGTTTAGTCCCAGATTAAAATCACTCGCTTCACTGCCTCATAATTCTGTTCCTATTGATTGCCTGGGTCCAAATATAAGTCAAGGATGTACAGAACATTTTTTTTATTTTTTTGCTGGGACTTTTCTTAAATTGTATCAGTGCAGCTTCCCAGCGACGAGTCCATGCAAATGGTGCCATCCACAGCGAGCATTTGTCAGGCTTTTGGCAACTCAGCACTGCTCCTGGTTTGTTTAGCTCACATTTGAAACTTGTCGTAAACCCCATGACTAAAATGTCACATCAGCACACCTACAGCACGATTTGAAAAGAATCCCAGCAAACCTAAAAAACACATTCCCCAGTGATCAGGAGACAGTTGGAGATACTTGGGCGTGGAATTTTTACTGTGTTTAAAGACAGAAAAGGGGGCTGTGTGAGTATTATGACACGTTAGTGCCACTCTGCAGCAGATCAATCCACTGTTGCCTGAAGTAAAAGTGCAGGTCTTTTCCCGCAAGGCTGTAAAAGAGGCCTGTCTGTCAACAACATAAAATAACACAAAAAGGCCTCAGATCTTCCATGAATTATATTCACCATCAATAGACGCGCTTGGTGTATCTTAACAGTGCTATGTAATTTTTTTCTAAGCCATATTTTCTATTTTGTTCCAATGCCGTTTGTCGCTGCCTTTTGGTCCAGGTGTCACATCAGACAGGAGAGTCTATACAAGCTGACAACAGTGCCACAGCCTGAAATCAGTGCAGACAGAGCGAAGGTGAAAAGAAAATAACTGAGTGGCGGTCACAAGTAAACACAAAATAGCAGAAGTGAGTGAAAAAACTCTTCCTTTTGTGTATAAGGCTATTGTATACCTAGTTTTCAAAATCTTTTTGTTAAGAAAATCCCTCTAAAAGAGACCAAAACTGTGAAAGTCTGTTTTCCTTTCTAAATTCCCAAAAACAGGTCACATATGACAGCTCGCATTTTCTAAACCAGCAGGGCCCTGCAATTTTTATTAACATCACACAAACAGAGATAAATATTATACTTGTGGGAACTATCCAGCTGCAGACGAGTACAGATTTTGGTGCTCTAGGGAGTTATTATAGCAGTAGGAGTATTTTGTCCTGTGAGACTGATTTCACACGGAATTTATTAGTCCTGCTTATTGTAATGGGAAAGCATGTTCACCCAGTGCAACAGTGTGGTATCAGATGGGATTTTTACAGAATTTGGTCAACAGCAGGTACTTGCAAAAATTCTCAGCCTCATCAGGAAACATCACAGGAGAAAGATTGTTCTTGGATTTTTTTGTAACATAGTCTCCTTTAACTTCAATGCACTCAGTCCACCGGTGTTCAAGCTTCACTATCCCTTCACAGAAGGTCACATCTTGAGCCTCCAGATTCTCCTCAACAGCATCCATGACTTTATCATCACTCTGAAAATGGCGACCAATGCAAGTGTGATTTCAGTTTGTGAAACAAAAGTCAGAAAGTGCAGGTTGAGTGTGTAAGGTTCATGAGGCAAGAGTTCAAAGCCACATTTGGCTGCTTCTGTGTGGATGGGGTTACTGTCCTGGAGCAACAGCCGTCAGCTCAAAACTTCCCACTTCCTTTTTCTTTGATTTCCTCAAGCATTCCTATCTTTGTGGCCAGTCATGTAAGACATTATAGCATGCAGGATATATCTGGGATTGCAACGCTGTCTCCACTAAACTGCATTTTCATGTATGTATTTTCAAATCTGTGCAGTATTCCCAGAGCTACAGTAGAAAGTAGCTAGACTTCTTTTTTTGCTTCTTCAAGATCCTTCACCTCACACCCCTCATTCCACCATCTCATCCTCTTTTGCTTGATGGGTTAAATATCTTCAGGCATAGGTCAATGACCAGATGTAAATTCATTCATTCATTCATTAACTTTTACTGTTTGGTTAGGTTTCCACACAAAACCTGCATAGATAGGTTAAGGAAGCTATAATGCTTTTTTGACACTAACAGCTATAGCTACTTGTTAGAAGCTTGATTAAGGTTAGGCACCACAACCAATTGTTTAGATTTCAGAAAAGATCATGGTTTGAGGTAAAATATAACTCTGTCACAACATGCTTGAAGTTTCTCCTCCATTTTCTGGGTTACCCCCATTTAATATGAGTGGTTGGATGAAAAGAAGCGACAGCAAACCCATAAAATAAATGGCAAACATCACAAACATGTTATTGAGCAGAAAATACAGTTTTCAACATAATTAATGCCTACTTTTCTACATGAAAATGTCAATGGAAGTCCATCCATTTACATAAGACCCTCTGTGATCTTGAACCTGTTTGCAAAATACCCTCATTCGGTTTTTCCCAGTCCACAATTTTCTTTGAACACACTGAACATTGTAAATGAGAGATTGGACTGTGTGCCATTAAGTTAGAAACATGAATTAGCTAACAAACAGGCAATAACGTTATTTGGTTTCTCGACAATGTCAGCCATCAAATTGCCTACATGCCTTGTAGATCAGCCTCCTGACGTGTTTCTCACTTGGTCCTGTTTTTTGTCAGAGTAATGCTCCACATGGATATTCCACAAAACTGAAAGGTTAAAATGGATAAAATTAGCCTATCGTGTTTTCGGCAAAGATTCGATCTATAAAATGCATTTTCTATTGATTACTTGGGGACAAACGAGGCGCTACAATGCAGTCTAGTTGTATGAGAATCCAATTTTTGATGAAGATTGGGTTAAAAATGGACTACTTTTTGCTCGAGAGAATCCCTTATTGTTTTGTTTTGTTTTGTTTTTTTGTTGCCAATACAAAATACCTGACAGCATTGTGCTTCCAGTAATATCTGAAACAGAAAACCCTGCTGACCACAGAGATTACATAGACTACCATCAGCCAGCTGGTAGCTTGAGAACATGCCACCACCTGAATGTTTAGGTTGGTAGTATTGCAGCAAACAGTTTAGTTGTCATCTAGAAACTCTGAGACACAAAGTTAAATTTACTGGAGAAGGACCTTGCTAGAAAAAAAAATAACAGTGAAACTCAACATTATATCAAATATTTGCTATCAGCTTTTAAATAAGATTTTGAGGGAGTGTTGCTAGTAGTCTGGTAAACCCAATTATGACTGATAACTCCACTTACCATAGTGGGAAAGAGGCTGGAAGTAGATGCACAGATGTGTGACTAACATGACAACTAGAGGGATTATTTCAGCGGGTTGCACTATTGAAGTCATAATATAACCTATAGTCCCATAGTGGCACATCATATAGAAGTATCCCTCCAAGAAATTGAATGTTTTCATAATGGTTAAGCTGAGCTGGCTAAAGAGAAAAAAAATATTAGGTCCTCCTCAAGGCATGATGCGATGGTTGGAGCCCCTTCAGATTTGCGTCGGTGCAGTTTTCCTGCAGGGCGCTCGCCGACACACAATTCACGAGAGGCAGTTGTCAGAAAGCTAAAGATGGAGATGTGTTGATGCCTGCCTGCCTGCCAGAAAATCACAACCCAACTGTTCAGTTCCAAAAGCCACACAGGCATAGCAGGTGAGAAACTGAATGAAACTCCGAAACACTGCAGGAGAGAGGAAGGGTGAGGGAGTAATACACAGTGGTGAAATCTAAATTTTCTCTAGAAGATTGAATTTAAAACTAATTTCAACAGAACAAGAGCAGAAAGAATTGTGGCTTATAAAAAGCAGGCAGATAAAAATGAATTTAAAAAATACATTTTCTACATAATAAAGACCTGGGTTACATTTTACACAAAGAAAGAGCATGTAATTGAATGTACAAGCCAGAGTTGAAATTCTGCAACAACAGCCATTAGCTTATCTTTGAATACATGCAATAAGCAAAGCATTTTACTGTGCACTTGATTAATTATGGAAATAAGTATTTGTTTGTTTTCTCTGACTCTTTGGTTCAATAATCTGGCTGCAGATTGATTTAATATCAACATTTCATCCTTTTAATTTGTTGTCAAGGCCACTATATTGCGACACTATTAATTTCTGAATGTTTTATTCATGCTCCTAGTCAAAATCTGAAAATGATAAATTCTCTGAACCAAAAAACAAAAACACATTTGTTTTTTGAATCAATCACTAATCACATCAGAGAGAACTATAGATAAAACGGGTCACAATTCAATATACTTTATTGGCATGAATCTCGGGATAAGAGTAAAACAAAGCATACAAAACCCTAAAGTAAGCAAAGGATTTAGCTAAACAAGATGTGTTTCTTTGCATTAATCACATTTAATCTGACTATAAGCAGCTTCCATGATAAGAAAAACTGAAAATGCAGGAATAGATAGATAGATAGACAGATAGATACGTACACATAAAGAATTTTACTTTTTTCCCATTGCTCTTAATGTACTTACACAGAAGTAGACACATATAAAGTCACGAAAAATAGGGTTGAATTCCATGTGTGCACATATTTGCTGTTCTTTTACCAGGTCAGACAGGATTTTTGCTGACTGTAATTCCAAACCTCTGTTAATAGCCAAGAAAACCATTCACTGAAAATACTTCATCTGAATCTCAGGCATGCAACCACTGTAATGATGATACTTAAGCAGCACAACAACTGTAAATCATTGCAGAATCAAAGCTTTCTTCTTATATTAGGTCACATTTGTGGGTCAAACTTTTATATAACTCATGGCTAAACACATCAGAGCCAAAATTCATCTTGTTTTCTGGCAAGTCTCTTCACTTTATGCTCATTCATTGTAAATATAAAGCATAGCAGGCCTGATTAGCATAGGACGCATTACAGAGAGCATTTCTGGGCTGTGCTGGTAAAGTCATCCAGTAATGACCAGGCTCGGCTTTAAAAAACTCAAATATTCCAGAGGGTCCAAGCTGCTGCACCACGCAACAATGTAGTCAGAAAATCCCAGGAGTTTGTATCCAATAATAAAACTTGGTGTGAAAGTGCCTTTGCCATGTTGCCAGTATATAGCATGCTGTAGCCCTTGTTGATTCCCAGAAGAGGAATATTTTTAATGAACCCCCAAGTGATGACTTTCCTTTTTTTTTTTTTTTTTTTTTTTGAGACCAATCATTTTTACCTTGATACTGGAAATTCCCCAGGCGATGATGACTCCTCCTGAACCCATACTTCGCAGAAAACATTACATTTCCCCTGCTGGTGGATTTCAGAGGGGAAAACTCATCTGAATTTGAAAAAAAAAAGAAAAGAAAAACATGTCTTGTGAGAACAGTATTCCCAGGTGTGCTGAGTTTGCCCTGGAATTCAGATTCAGAGGTTCTACTTCGAATATAAGTCGTATCAAAGAGGGAGCCCAGATCATTTGGCAAATGGTTGAGAACAGGAAACAATTTCACTGAATTGTAAAACAACTCTAAAATCTCACCAAATGAAAAATAAAGTGAAGGGAGACAAATATCTCTTTGAAATCTCTTCAAAGGAACCTTGACAGCCTCCATGCTTGTTGGTAAATTTTTGTTTTATTCAGTATGTTCTTCAATAATACAGTGAAGC
Organism: Amphiprion ocellaris; assembly: GCF_022539595.1. Lineage (NCBI taxonomy): Eukaryota > Metazoa > Chordata > Actinopteri > Pomacentridae > Amphiprion > Amphiprion ocellaris. The sequence goes on along the minus strand of NC_072778.1, from coordinate 35,298,028 downwards.
AAGGAAACAATGCATTGATTGTGTGCCTCATTTTTTTTTTCATTTCTTTTTGCTCACTGTCAGTCTAACAGAAAAATAGCATAAAACACACACATACTTAGAGGTTTTCCTGCAAAATTTCAGCAGCTGTCTGTCATTTTCATTTGTGTTTTAACAGAAATGTGTCTGGGTACAAAAATCTTATAAGGCTCTGAGTTGAAGCTACTTTCACAGGTCATTAGAGTTATTTTGCCTCAGGACTGTGTGTGTTTCTAAAACAATATTTGTGCTTATTTTCTGCCAGGACCTAATGTTTCTACTTTTGCCAAATGTGCCAGAATAAGTAACAGGGCGTCCCTTGATGGCAGCAGTATAAAAATCTAAATCTAAAGCACATTTGCAGATGCTACAGTCTGTTTATGGCTGATTTTGAATAAATTCTATTGGGTTTGCTTGTGGCCAGGGAATGTGAGGAGTCATAAGCTGAAGCAACAAAATGTAAAAAAGTCAAAACATCTCAGTGCACTGCGGTTATTGAGTTGAAAGGACACATTTTCATTGTGTTTTGTGTTCAGCTGTTGTTTGTGCTGGCTCCTCCGGGTATGTGTTGGAGAGCAGTTCTGCCAGTAAACTGGAGGTATGCAAAGCTCAGCAGTTTGGCAATTATGACATGTTGAGCACAATTCATTTTTCACTGCTGAAAACGAGGAGGGAAAAAGCCAAGGATAACAACAATTCCAACAGATGAGACAGATGACATCAGGGGTGGACTGGAAATGAAAATTGGCTCCACACTTTATTATATTTGTAGTGCAGCTGTGGTTTATTGTACCAGTCAGGAATCAGCAGCCAGAATTTGTGGAATTTGTTTGAATGACGGGATGAGATATGAATTTGTAGTGATAGTTCAGACCTGTGCTATCCTTGAATTTTGAGGTTTAAATCTTAGCTTGGGGCTTACTAAAGCCAACTTGAGAGCATTGTCAGGCATTGTTTTTTCAAGTTATTCTCAAAATGAAGAGCTTGGAAAAATATTTATTGTCCAAGCAAATCTCAAGTGCTCAAGCCCTGTGATCTTCAAGTATTAGTCTGAGTCTGCTTGGAAATGCAAGGGTTAAGTCTCAATCCCAGAAATCAACCTAGAGACTCTCTTGTAGTTGCATTATCACTTTTAGAGATTGCACTTAATTTACCTCAGAATATTGACTGTATATTCCTGTTATTTTTAAATGCAGCAGTGTTAATGTTTGTTACTGAAGTGTTCTACAGTATTTTTCCACTAGTTTTGCATTGCATTTTGGGAGAACAAAGCACTGTACTGAGACCGCACATGTTTGATTGGATGCTGGCGCTACATTTTTCACCCATATTTATCCTGTAAATTATTACGTTTGCAGGGTTGTTTGAAAAATAGTGAGGTCAGGAAGGTGGTGGAGGTGTTTCTTAAAGATAAAGGTATAAGATCATTGTTTTGTCTTACCGAATGCTTCACTGCTTGGCAATTTATAGACAACCCACTGGCTGCAGTGCTGCTGCTGTGGGCCTTTCTCACAACATGTACACATCGTAGACTAAATAACAAGTCTAAGCTGAATTAACTATGCACTCGTCTCAAACAAGAAATATGTTACAGAGATCTGGACCTCAGCAGACCCATAGCTAGCATGTACACTCCGCTCCAAAAGTATTGGACCAGAGAGGCCAATTCCTTTATTTTTGCTGTAGACTGACAACATTTGGGTTTGACATCAAAAGATGAATATGAGAAAAGAGATCAACATTTCAGCTTTTATTTCCAGGTATTTACATCTGGATCTGATACACAACTTAGAAGATAGCACCTTCTGTTTGAACCCACCAATTTTTCATGTCAGCAAAAGTATTGGAACATGTGACTGACAGGTGTGTTTTGTTGCCATGGTGTGTCCTGTTACATTGATTATTCAAACAATAAATAGCGCTCAGTGTCTACGTTCAGTTTCAGGTTTGGGTTTTGCCTGTGCAGACTGCATCTATAGTTAATCTATAGTTAGAGGTGTAACCAACGTGAAAACCAGAGAGCCATCTATGGGTGGAAAACAAGCGAAGCTGAGTACAGTACAACCACTGGGAATGTCCTGAAGAAGAAAGAAACCACTGGTGTACCAAGTAACAGACGTAGAACGGGTAGACCAAGGAAAACAGCAGCAGTTGAAGACAGAAACATTGTGAGAGCTGGAAAGAAAGACCCTAAAATAACTGTTAGGGACATCAGCAACAACCTCCAGAGGGCAGGAGTGAAGGAATCACAATCTACTGTTGGCAGAGAACTTCATGAACTAAAGTACAGAGGCTACACCAGAAGATGCAAACCACTCATTAGCAAGAAGAACAGGAAGGCCAGGCTGGAATCTGCCAGAAAGTACAGAGATGAGCCTCAAAAAGTTTTATGGACTGATGAGACAAAGATGAACCTTTACCAAAGTGATGGGATAGATAAAGTTTGGAGAAAGAAAGGATCTGCTCATGATCCCAAACATATAAACTCATCTGTGAAACACAGTGGAGGTAATGTCATGACTTGGGCTGCATGGCTTCTTCTGGGACGGACTCATTAATCTTCATTGATGATGGAACACATGATGGCAGCAGCAAAATGAACTCAGAAATCTACTGAAACATTTGGTTTGCCAATTTAAAGAAAGATGCAACCAAACTGATTGGGAGATCCTTCATCGTGCAGTAAGACAACGACCCAGAAGACACTGCCAAAAGTTCATCAGGGGCAGGAAGTGGAAGGTTTTAGACTGGCCAAGTTAATCTCCATCTGGAGTCTATCCCAGCTGACTGAGGGTGAAGGCAGAGGACACTTGGACAGGTAACAGTCTATCACAGGGCTACACATAGAGACAAACAATCACACTCACATTCACACCTACGGACAATTTAGGATCACCAGTTAACCTCAGCATGTTTTTGGACTGTGGGAGGAAGCTGCAGAACCTGGAGAAAACCCATGCATGTACATGGAGAACATGGAAACTCTGTGCAGAAAGATCCCAGGCTCAGGTTTGGACGCAAATCGAGGATCTTCTAGTTGCAAGGCAACGGCGTGAACCAGTGCAGCCCAGAACTAATTACCATTTGTAAAAATACAGATTTTGGAGGTGGACATTATTCACAGTTTTGACTTTTTTAAGCTCAACATTTCAATTAATACTTTGTTTCTGTTACTATACTAAATTTTATTTGATATTTAACAGAGCAAGGACAGTTATATGAACAGTAAAGATTTTTTGTTGTTTTGTTGTTTTTTTTAACCATTTTTCAGTCCTTAATATTCTTTTTTTTAAATGACAGCACATATCTGCAAAACAATGGCATTTTAAAATTGATTTAACTACAATGAAACTGTAATTTTGATACAAATTTTTGACATTTTAGGCATTATTTACAGTTTTGGCTTTTTTTTTTTACAAGAAAGTAAATTAAAGCTTTTCTTTGTAGTTTCATTGCATAATTTAACAAAACAAGTAAAGTAACAGTAAATTATTCCAAAAAGTCACCGTTAAAACTATTGAAAAGTGTTTCATACTTATTATTTAAGTTTTTATTTTGATCCTACTATTTATAGGACAAGTTTCATTCTACTTTGAGTCTTACAGCCTCTCAGCTAAGTAACATGACTTGTCTTTTCCCTCAACTCTGAACAGACACACTTGTTTTTCTGGTATTTCACCAAGATAAGACCTGAGAGGCACCGAGGCTACATGAGGAAACGTCCTGTCATAACAGATAGAGAAGGTCACGGCGAGCAGAATGACAACCTGCATGTCTCCTGCTAAAGAAACTAATAGACTGAGTGGAACTTAATATGTCAGCCATTCACACAAACACGCACAAACACACACTCTCTCAGTCACACTGTTTTCTTACAGTCTTCATGATTTCGTGCACATCATGATTTTTATAGTTTTGTTGTATTTAATTTTCAGACTGCACTTCTTATACGTATTTGCTTTAAAAGGATTTTCCAGTACTTAATTAAGGTAGATGTGGCTTAAAAACTCACTTTGAAGTTGTATTATTTACCTTACATTTTTAAGTTGCAGGTCCAAAGGCAATGTTTACTCACTGTATTAAAAATGGGTTTTTATAGCAAAGACTGCCGAGGAGATATTTATCACAGGTATCGAATTTTCTTTTGAAGCAAAGAACATCATGGTGGTTCTTCTGCTAGAGGTCATTTAGGTAGAGAACTTATTCTCTAAAACAGCACTTATAAGCAGTTTAAAGAAAGAAAAGTATGTAAATTAGCAGTAATAAACTCTGCATCTATTTGTCAGTGGTTTGCTGCAAAAGAAAATAATGGTTTTATTCTGTATCTGAACAAACATCCGCTCACTGTACATTCCAACAGCAGCAAGACACTGTTAATTTTGCCATAACTTGTGGGAAGCCTACTGTCAGTTCTTCACTGTTTTTTGACAGAGAAACATCTAATTGTAAAAAGTTAGAGAATTGTGAACTTAGCAGAAAAAATGTGACCCTCCACCAAAGTGTGACCTGCAAGATGATTTTTCCTTTACGGGTTTTTCATAAATCCATAATTGAAACTAATGCAGTTTTTTACCACAAAAGCAAAGTCCAATGAAAATGATCTCAATGTATCATCTTGTACTGATAATCAATAGATATTTTTCACTGCAGACGTTTTGATCTGCTGCAGCAGGAAAAGTCTCAGGTGGAATTAATGACGGCTCAGTTCCATTAAGTGCTGCAGTGAGATGATGGCAGTGAACCAGCATGCAGTAAAGCAGGACCTCCCATAAATGGAATGCAGCCCTCACTGATACACTTTTTCCTTTATTTCATGTGAATCACCTGAGCTACACTCTTCAGACTGTGAAAGCTACCAAATGAATAAATAGTAAATAATATTATTCACGCTTTTTTAAATGTAACTTGAGCTGGTCTCTTTAAACAGAGTGTATCTATACACCAATCAGGCATAACATTATGACCACCTGACTAATATTGTGTTGGTCCCCTTTCTGCTGCTAAAACTCCTCTGACCCAGTGGGGCATGGATACAGGACCTCTGGGGATGTCCTGTAGCACCAGGATGGTGGCAGTGATGGTTGCAGGGTGGGACCTACCTAGATCAGGCTTATCCTGGGACATCCCACAGATGCTCAGTAAGATTTGGATCTAGGGAGTGTGGAACCCAGGTGAACATCTTAGCTGTGTCGTGTTCCCTGGCCCACACCTGAGCAGTTTTTGTCCTGCTGAGGGTGGAAACTGGCATCATGGACTACTGTTGCCATGATGGGTGGAGTATTGGGGGTTGCTTGACCTGCAGTGTTTAGGTGGATGGTCCATGTCAAGCGACCACATGAATGTCAGGACTCAAGGTTTCCCAGCAGAACATTTCATTATAACAAGATGATCGATGTTATTCACTTCAACTGTCAGTGGTCATAATGTTGTGGCTGATTAGTGTGTGTGTGTATATATATATATATATATATATATATATATATATATATATATATATGCATATAGAACTATAATTTATTTGCTTAACATAATAATATTCAGCCAAACTAAAGAAAAATAGCAACATAACACTTTGCCCTATCTTGACTTTTCCAGAGGAAATATAAACTGCAGTAGGGTCTTAGTAAAATAATTCTATTATACAGAGGGACTGCTATTATTCTTAAAATGTCACAAGAAAAGTACTGAGCTTTAGTTTTCAAAGACTTTCTTGGCTTGTTTGGAAAACAGAAATGATGCAATCAGAATGACCTAGAACACAGAATGTGCACTTACCCTCAGGTAATTGATGAAATCTCCGAAATTGCCTGCAATTTATCTAACTCGTGTTATAATTAACCGAGTAGCCTTATTGCCACAGGTTATTTAAAAAGTGAATGAGAGTGTATCGCTTTTGTTTATCTGTGTTCTTTAAAAGAAAAACTAATGAAAAGTAAATGTTCATTTTTAAAAAAATATATAAATATGGAATAATAACACTGACAGCTTATTGGCAAACACCACATTTCACAGACTGCAGACTGACACATATAACGATGCAATCATTTCTCAGCTACATATGTGAACGTTACTCACAGACTGGAGCCAAAATGTCAATGTACTGTCATGATTACAACATCCTACAAATACCTTTCTGACGTGAACAATGAAAACTTCAACTGAGAAAGTAATCAAACACAAATTGATGACGACGGTATGGAACCCATTTTTCATTTCATTCAATTTCATAGTGAGAATTTAACAAGAACTGCAAAGCAGGACTTAGGTTTTGATTCACATGTAATTGTTACACACAGTTTGATCGTCTATGTTCGTTTATGCACGTCTCAACTAGTCCAACGTTTCCTTTGACAAATAGAGAGTGCCAAAATTAGCATGAGAGACAATGATCTCCTGTTTCGAAGCCTGGGTTGCATGTTGCAAATTTCATGAAATGGGCCCGTGTTTGACAACAGAGAAGGTTTCCAGATGTCACAATGTTTGTATTTTTACACAACAATGAAGCTAACGTGTCGTATCATTTAGAAAAAAAGTGCCAAGTCAAGCCGCTGACGTGTAGTTATATAATGCAAATCATTAAATGTTAACCTGCAATATACCGCAGGTCTTGAGCAGCTGCTGAACAAGTGGTGAAGTGTCACATGCTATAAGTCACTCACAAACTCAGTCAGTGTAGTAATATTTAATATTCAGCTGCTGCGTGATGTATGACAGGTGTTAAAACAGACTGTCCTGTTTTACACACAGTGGGGCTTTGCTGTTCCAAGCTTTTTTCAGGGGTTAACTGGGAAGACGCAAACAGTGGTGACTTACGTCCTAAAGGGAGAAAATGAGTTTTTCCTGTGAAATATCACACATTAGGATGAAGAGATCAAACATCTGACCAGCTTTGTCACCTGTGTTTGACATCTCATACGATTATTCCTTGTGAAGTTGCCACGCTGGTGATGAGTAAAACAAATCCTTCATTGTGAGACACCACACTGTGAATTCCAAAAAAGCAGCAGAACTTTCAGTGAGCTGTGCATAACAACCGCCTGATGGATGTCTGCCTTTTCCAGATGCCATGGAAAAAAAAAAAATCTAACCTGAGTTGGTCCTAATGGCACCACGGTCTGATGAATACACATCCAGTAATAGAATGTGTGTGCGTCTACGAGATCACATGGCTCAGAAGAAATCCTCCATGGGGATAGGTTCCAGCAGATTGGGCTGCCGTTGGGGGAAAGCACCACCACATCCAACAATTTAGTTCTGAGCCTCCATTTCCTCTCGGGGCTTGCAGCGGTGTTTGTTTTTCCTAAACATTGTTTACTTTCTGGGGTGTGTGTGTGTGCACATTTGTGTTTATATTAGTTTTTCATAGATCTGACACTAAAATTGGATGCCTAGCAGTAATAAAAATTAAATCCCCGTTGACTTCCATGCCATGAAAAATAGATTATCCTCACACTGGCTAAATGACAAGGTTGGTGTCAGGTCTTTTTATTTCAGGTAATGTTTGTGATGACGCACACTACAAACAAGGCCAATACTCCTGCATAAACATATCTTACTGTAATTAACACAGCAAAATCAAATCTCACATTAGTTGTCCAATCAGGCAAAGGTCAAAAGGCCATTTAAAATTATTAATGCATGTGGCTGCTGAGTGAGTCGTACCAAGCTCTGTTTATTCAGTTTTTTGCTTATTTGTTTTTCAAAGACTAGCCTTCTTCCCTGCACTTAATGCAACTTTCTTCTTTAGCCTCATCAGCAAATATGAAAAGAAATCAGCCCCTATGGCTATGAAGTAGGTCAAACTGTTAGTGGTTAATTTGGGCTTGGCTCAGACGGGCTTGAAACAGCACTTATTTTTCTGTTCACTTAACTCTCTCTCTCTCTCTCTCTCTCTGGATAATAGATGATGCTGTCCAAAGCCCTTAATCTTATAACGCTGGCATATTCCAAACTTACATTTTTCGAAAACCATGATTTCATGCTTTTGGTTAATGTGAAGAGCAATTATTTGTACCGTGCTGTATGCTAAAAAACACTTTACACACTGCATCATTAACTCTCGATGGTGTAATCTGCGATATAAAATGGGCTGTCAGACACCGAGGCCTCACACTGTTGTCACCGTCATTACACATGCATTGTTGATGTTGTTTCCAACCCATCGCTGTGTGTGTGTGTGTGTGTGTGTGTGTGTGTGTAGCAGCACATGTCACTCACTTGTCGTGGCATTTCAGACTCAATATCCAATGCCCCCCTCACCCACAAGGATGCATCAGTCGTATCGGCTTCTCTGACACTCAGCCAACTTCATTCAGCGTTTGAAATTTGAAATGCATGACAAGGAAGAGTAAGATGCTGGAGATTTTAAAAGCTTACAGCCACCCAGCACTCTCATGCTGCTGACCTCTCTGCCCTGCTCACTGATCTTGTAATATCTTATTTTCAGACTTCGCACACCATCAATATAGCAAGTTGAGATAGAAAAAGACGAATAATTGCAGTTTTTCACAAATATATTATCTATTTCGATGTGTGTCTCTCAAAATCCATTTTTATTACATTTATTTGCAGCAATGTTGCAAAATCTACAAAGCTGCCAACTTAGGAGGCATTTTGTGCAACGGTTCTTTGTACATTTGCATGTTGTATGAAACAATAAGAATGCTTATACACCTAACTTCTCATGAGGCTAGAAGATAAGAGTTTACTTTGCATTTTTCTTTAATTGAAGCTTATAAAAGTGGGATGTTATTAAAGTGATATACAATTCTAAATACAATAGCGTTGGACATTTAAACATATCATAGCTACTGCCTGTATATTTCAGAATTTAGTTTATGATTAACAAAAAGACAACCATAGAAATAATTATAGCAAACAAACATCCAAAACAAAAGTCCTGGTAATTAAATAAGTAAAAAAGACCCACACAAATACAAACATGATCCATAAACAAACATGCTAAAACCTGACATGAACCTGAAGGCCACATGAATATAAATAACCATAAGTAACCATAGCAACAATACACCTTAATGTAGAAAACTATGTTTTTTAAGTGACAAGTCAGTTTTTTGTGCAACCTTTAGCGCATCTTGATGTTTAGTCAGAAAACTTCATATAATAAAGTAACACACAGCATCTTGGAAACAGAGTGTGTACTCTTCAACATTCATTTCATTATTTTTCCCCACTCTGTCTACACATTAGCATAACTAGAAGGCATAGAGTACCTTCTCACACAATGCAGGCATGCTTCTGTGCTTTCACTACCACTCTTATGAATCACGGTGACATGCAGCGTGCACAATAACGACTGAATCGACTCTAAAGTTTGTCAGTTGCATTAAAGTCTGCGCAGTATTCATGTGATTTATGGGATCCAAAGTTAATGCAGGCAACAGGAATGCCACACAGATGGGCTGTAACTTAGACACTAAGTGGCATATATTGGCTTTAATAGACTGAGAACTGTCTCCAACAGTAGAATCCTTTGATTTAGATCCTTTTACTGCCCCGAGCCTCAGGTGCTTCTCTCACAGTCAACTTTACTGGGGATGAATCAGACCTTTATTTCTTTTTTTTCCCACAAGGATGTTGGTGCAAAAACAAGCATATCTATCTATCTATCTATCTATCTATCTATCTATCTATCTATCTATCTATCTATCTATCTATCTATCTATCTATCTATCTATCTATCTATCTATCTATCTATCCATCCATCCATCCATCCATCCATCCATCCATCCATCCATCCATCCATCCATCCATCCATCCATCCATCCATCCATCCATCCATCCATCCATCCATCCATCCATCCATCCATCCATCCATCCATCCATATATCTATCTTACACATGATAATATTTTAAATAATCTAGTTTCAGGTTCACACTTCAATAGAGAACTAATACACAGCATGCAGAAATGGTTATAGATTGTCTCTTTTCACCTCCCTGCACCTGTATTTTGAGTGTAATTTACTTGCAAAACTGGACAAAAATAAACAGTAAACAAAGCTAAAGATGACTCTGTTCAATTATTTTATATCTTTTTTCTAATTTTCAGTAGATGTTGTAATAATATCAATATTGTCGTAACTGTAAGCTGCAAAGCTTACAGTTACTATGGTTCATCCATCCATCCATTATCTATACACCGCTTAATCCTCATTAGGGTCATGGGGGGGGGGGCTGGAGTCTATCCCAGCTGACTCAGGTGAAGGCAGGGGACACCCTAGACAGGTCACCAGTCTGTCACAGGGCTACATACAGAGACAAACAATCACTCTCACATTCACACCTACGGACAATTTAGAATAATCAGTTAACCTCAGCATATGTTTGGACTGTGGGAGGAAGCCAGAGTACCCGGAGAAAACCCACGCATGCACAGGGAGAACATGCAAACTCCATGCAGAAAGATCCCGGGAAAGCCGGGACGCGAACCAGGGATCTTCTCGCTGCGAGGTGAAAGTGCTAACTACTACGCCACTGTGCAGCCCGTACTATGGTTCAATGAAAGTAAATAAATATTGGATTATACTTAGAGTGGATTATTACTCTTTACATCTCTATGTACAGTAGTATACATATTAGGAGAATACTACTAAAAGATCAACGTATCTAAGTACAGTTTGAGTTTAAAACCTCTGCACTGCTTGTAATTTAAATTACAATGAAATTACAATTTAAATTTTTTAGTCTCGACATTATGTTTTAAAGAAAGTGTTTAACATTAGGGACTATAATATACCTGCTTTCCCCACTATGGCATTTGCTGGTTAAATCTGAATTTAGTACCAGGAGAAGGTTTGCTTATATGTTTTTGTATAATTTAGAATAAAGGGGAAACAGTTGGCCTGGCTTTATCCAAATCTAATAACAAAATGCATAAGAGACACTGTTTACATGGAGGTTATGTGCTTCTTTGCCAAGCTCTAGCTCAAGCTTCATACCGAGGCAGTTTTGCGTTGATCCCTACATTTGTTATTATTATAATTATTATGGGATGCTGCCTGGTCGGATTAAATGGCATAAATGTGATTCTCATGGTTACTTTATTGTTAGTAAAGCACTGTGATGCTAAAAAGCACATCTTGTTTAGCTAAATCCTTTATTTAACTCAATGTTTTGTATGCTTTGTTTTATTCTTAATCTGAGATTCATGCCAAAAAGTATATTGAATTGTGAATTGTTTTGTTTATAGTTTTGTCTGATGTTAGTACTGATTGATTCACAAACAATTCTGCTTTTTTTGTTTCAGAGAATAAATCATTGTCAGATTCTGATTATAAGTAAGACTAAACACAATTGGGAACCACTTGTTTCAAAAATTAGTTAACCGCTAACACAGTGTGACTCCTACATACACTATTCCACCTTTTTATTCCAATTAGAAATACACATTTCTCGATTTGGTCACAAGTTCTCACCCACATCACATGTCTCCAGACACTTCTTGCAGTTCACCAGGGAAATAATCTTTTTTACGTGACTGATCCATCCCTGGCTACCTTCTACAGATATTTCCAAGCGTCCAGCATTCATTACATCCAAGAGAGACATCTTCCCATATGGCTGGAACTCATAAACTTCCCACTGCCACAACGGAAAGAATTCCTCTGTGGGGTTGAAGAATTGAGATTGAGGCGGAAGGAATCATATCACCATCGTGGGAAGAGCAGCAATCCACCCTTAAAAGCCATGTTGTCATATAGAATTACAAAATATGTCACTTGTTAATACTGAAACACTTTTAAAGCATTAATAGAAATGACCATTTGGCTTCTGGAGTCATCAAAAATCAGCCATAAGGAAGGGTAAATCAAAGGACCTAAAACCAAGTCAGTTCATGTGAATTTTTAATCAGCTTCACATTGCGGTTGGATTTCTTTGCGCTGCATCGTAAACCTTAAACACACACAAATAGACACACAAGCAGCCGTTGTCTAGCCAGTGTTGGCTCACATGCTGTATAAAATAGCACTGTTACTTCTGTCCTCATATGTCATCCCCTCTCATAAATCCCCTCGTCCTGTAAATGGGTGCAGAGCAGGAGGCATGGGGGAGAAAAATGAACTCCATCAGGAAGCTGGATACAATTTCTCTGACACACACAACCTTGGTCCAGTAAGAAAATCTCTGTATCCTGCTGACATGTGATCTTCTGAATCTATTTGGGACAGCTTGTCTCACTGAACTCTAAACAAGTCCTTTCAAGCTGCATCATTCATCAATTTCAGCCCTGTTTGTGGGCTACAGATGATACCCCACCAGCTCACTAGCCGGCAGACATGTAACGATATGTCACACAGGCATTCTCAGACAACCCACACTTTAGGCTTTCACTAATCCAGTGCTTCAGGTGTTGGCAACAGGAAATGCTGAAGGCATCAAGCAAAGCTGATCACATGCTTTTGTTACCATGACAGCACTTAATCAACATCTATTGCAGGTGAGCTCTTTGCAGAATTGTCATTACCGTTCCCAGCTAGTGAGCATATAACTACACAGGCGCATGTGTTTTTTTCTCTTTTTTTCAGCTAAATCTGTCTTTGTTTGTGATGATGGTACAGTACCAGTAAAGCACTTTCTGCTGATGGAGAGGTTCAGCAGATAAATGATGAAAGGGATTTTCTGCGAACCACTGTTAAGGCTCTTTGAACTATTTTTACTGCCTTATTTTCCATGATTGCTGGAAGGTCCAACAGTTCTAAGACGACTTCTCTGCACAGGCTTACAAAAAACTGTGTGGATTGGTTTTTGTTTTTTTTTTTGGATGTGTAGTGAAGTTATTGAAGGGCTGAATTAGTTATCCTACAGTTTTCAGATTTTTTGATTTTTGTTGCTGCGAGCCATATTTACTGTGAAACTGTACTCTCAAATGCATATTAAGCTAATCTGATGAAGGCTTCTAGTGTTTTATGCACTTTAAATGACTAAATGATAACCAGGACTAAAGCGGCAAAAATGTGATTTGATGTTCTGGATATTTTTCCTGAACTTTATGCTTGAAATACACAGATTTAATTGAACCTAATTTATATTTGAATTCCACAATAACACATCTTTTAATGTATCTATACACAGAAGGCAGATGAATTTTAAGACTCGTTCATTTTTTTCATTGTTAGTTTTTAGAGTTTGTTTCTCTGTTTTAATGTTTCTTTTCCTCTATTCTATTCACAATTCCAGATATATTAAAGATCAGAATGCAAGTGCAACTTTAAGTAAACATCACATTTTCATGTCTGTAAAATATTTTCACCATCTTGAACTACATTTTATGTAACTATGCATGCTTTTGGATGCTGTTCTCCTGAATTGTAGAAGAAAAAAATCTGAATCAGAAATACTTTGTTGATCCCTGAGGTGAAATTGTTTACATTAAGTCTTAGAAATATAAGCAGTAAAGAAAAAAATGTAGTTAAATTTAAATATAAACATCAGTAGATAAAGTCTCAGCATAAAAAGTAAAATGTGCATTGCTCTTTAAAAAAGTAAGTATACAGTGTAATAAATAGTAATGGAGTTATATTTGTAATCAAAGAATTACTTATTGTACTTATTGCACATTATTGAGTATTAACTCAAGGCGTGTAAAAGAGCAGAAATATGATCCCTTTTATCCGTCTAACTCTTCAATACACTACTGAAAAGGCTTAGCTGTTAGAGCTGCCATCTATTACGGTGAGATGCGGGCGTCACTTGTTTTAGTGCTCGCCTCGAGAGGACACTCAAGTATTGCCTTTAATGAATTAGGTCTGCAACACTGATGCCTGTTGACCCGGGTCATGTGATTAAGCTCTTCAGCCGGGGTCATTGTTTCCCATTTCCATTAATATTCTAATGTGATGTATGCATCTTAAGAGTTGTGAGGGCTGTACTCAGTTTGTAATAGCTGGGAGAAAGTCATTAACTCAGAAATGCAGCCATGTCAACATTAAGTGGATGAGAGGCCTTTTTCAGCTGATGAATCTATGCAAGTTCACCTTCTGCAGTAATATTCAGGGTGATTTAATTACTGTACATATATAGTATGCATCTGGGAGCTGAGGAAGTATAACCTTAAAAAGATAGGGACTGCTACCTGCCGTTCCCTGAACATGCACATCTAGATAACGCAAGAAGGAAAAAGTCAGGTAGGCTGTGGTGCAGCCTTCACTACTACCCTGCATCAAATTGAAGGCTACATTTTTTGAATTGGCTTCATCAGTAATGCAGCCATCTGTCATTCTGGCAGGTACAGTACAGGACGCATGAGTGCAGCACTCAAAAGGAATCTGCGGCTGTTTTATGAACGGCGTCTTCCACACAGAGTTGATAGCACCTTTGAAACACGACACATAGCATGAAAATAATCACACGGCCTTGAGAACATCCTACAGGCTGCCTTTTTTTCTTCTCAACGCCACAGCAATGCCTTGAAAACATGTGGTTAGTGTGGCAAAAAGAGTATGTGGAGATAATGTTGTTTCAAAAAAAGACTTTCTCTAATATTTGCCCTACAGAAAATCATCCATCCATCCATTATCTATACACCGCTTAATCCTCACTAGGGTCGCGGGGGGGGCTGGAGTCTATCCCAGCTGACTCAGGTGAAGGCAGGGGACACCCTAGACAGGTCACCAGTCTGTCGCAGGGCCACATACAAAGACAAACAAGCACTGACACATTCACACCTACGGGCAATTTAGAATAATCAATTAACCTCAGCATATTTTTGGACTGTGGGAGGAAGCCGGAGTACCCGGAGAGAACCCACGCATGCACAGGGAGAACATGCAAACTCCATGCAGAAAGATCCCGGGAAAGCCGGGACGCGAACCAGGGATCTTCTCGCTGCAAGGCGAAAGTGCTAACCACTATGCCACTGTGCAGCCCTACAGAAAATCAAGCTAGCTAAAAGATAGAACACATAATTCTCCAGTGGTAAAAATGTAATGTTTATTTAAAGTTTATAAGAGCCTCAGTTAAAATTTAAGCACAGTTCAAGTCCTCATCTTGACTCAAGTAAGACCTTTTCTTCTCTTAACAGCCAGTTTTCCCTTTTGATTTTGCCCTAGTTTTAAATCACAGCCCTTTTTTTCTCATTTAAGGGTTTCAGTTAAACTGCATTTATCAGACTATCATCAGTAGTTTGATTCTTTATATGCTTTGTTTTCAAGCTGAAAACATGACTTCATGTTCTCTCTGTGCTGCTTCCTTTCGGCCAGTGAGGCCATTCGCTGTAAATGTCACCTGGGACGCCGAGTGACAAAATAATGACAACCTTTTCTGAGGCTGAGCAATTTCCCAGAACTGAATGAGCAGGATGTGTGAGTAGTGAACAATATGTGTGCTCGCCCACCGATTGGTCTCTGTCAATACCGTTCTGACATCCCTCCAAGAATGTCTTCAGACAAATAGATTGGACGTGTCACAAACAGACACTGAGAGGCAAAATAAAGATTTAAACACATACATGTGCTGTCCAGTGTCTTGCTGTTTATTTTTGAAACTCCCCTGACAAATGCAGTCAGAGGCAGAGATGGATCACATTAAGGCGATGTCAGAGTCCGTTGAACAAGGTTTCCAAGAAATGCCTTCCTGCTGGAATGTGCTGTAATTGCAGCATAAATCTAACTGAGGGCTCACTCATACCTGCACGTTCGGAAAATATTAGTTAATTAAAGTGTCATTGAACAGGCCGGGTTGTGTGACAGAAAAATCTATTCATCCCATTAACATAGTAACTGTATCTATTTGCATGTCAAACGTCAAAGAGAATATTGAGTTGTGATTTGACTAATGTGTGTCTCATTTATTCTTGTTATAGGACACTTTTACCAGGGTGAAACAATTAGTTTACGTCACTGGAGGTCATTACTTTTGAATGTGAAATAAAATTGCGTATATTTTTTATTTGCACATCTGTTTTGATCTAACCCATATCTTGTATCTTCTCAGTTTGAGGTGAAGACAGGCGTGTGTACGTCTTACATGTTAATTAAATGGCTCACTGCATCTGAAAATGAAGTAAAAATGTGACACCATGTTTAATATATGTATGTAAATGTGTCATGTTACCAAATAATTGCTGTTGATAAAGTACAACATAAACATATTACCAGATAACGCCGAAGTTATTTGCTGTTTTAAGAAATGCCATCATAGCTGTAAACATATTTAAAGACATCTAACTCTCATGTAGAAATTTAACAGTCTGTTTATTTGTGTAAACTTAGATTAGATAAAACTAGTGGTTAAAGTTTAGCTGTGATCAGTGGTGGATGATGGTTTCAGATCATTTACTTGAGTAAAACAAGTACAGTGTAAAAAAAAGTAATTTTATGAAATTTGAAATTTTGTTTTCCTATATTTTCATGTATTTTCGAGATACACAAAAAATCCTTAAAATTAGCAAACAAGACAATTAATTTAAAAAACTCTAACTGTGAAGAATCATTAATTTTCCATTATTTTGTAGGAAATTGGGGGAAATAATCAAAAAATAAAAGAAAATACAATATTCAGTTTATCATAATTTCACAAATATTTTTATTTTTATGTAATTGATGAAAGTTAGATTATTTTTTTAAATTTTAAATTAAAAAGTTAAAAAAAAATACATATTTTCACAGCAAGAAATGTGAATGAATGTGTTTTCATCAGTCTATAATAATCTGTACAATCCAGATTTGACATTAGACAGAGACATTATCTCTGTCTAACAGTAAGGCTAGAGAATGTATTCAGATTGTTATTTTCTATAACTGTATTTTTTGGTGCCATGGTTACCAAAATATTTTTACCGTTTTACCATTTTTTACAGTTTTTTTTGTTCTATAGTGTATTTCAACTAATACACAGTTACAAGTAAAAGTCCTGAATTCTAAATGTTACTTCCTTAAAAGTACATAACTAAGCAGTTAAAGATGAAGTATCAGAAGTAAATGAACTCCTATATGGAAGCAGAGTGGCCTCCGTCAGTCATCATATTGTTGTATTGCTGGATTTTTACAACTAATGCATTCATCTGCATTTTCATGTCGCAGCTGGCTTAAACTTAGTCAATTTATATACTTTATTTGCAATTTATGTATAGTGTCATATCTGTAATAGACCTGAAATGATTAACTGATGGACAGAAAATAGTTTGGTTCCTAAACTGTATACTTGGTTAACTTGTTAATTGTCGTTTTCTGTTCAGTATTGCACACTGATCATTTGTTTTTCTGCATCAGCTAAACATAAAGGATATTTTGTAATGTTACATTGTAGTCTGGGAAATTACATTGTGTATTTTCTTTTGCAATTTTTTGATTTTGAATACATAAAATCTATTAATTGAAAAACGATCAGGTTAATGTTCAATTAAAAAACAAACCTTGTGAAAATGCAAAATGTTAATCTGTAGCCCAACAAGTAGCTATGACTTTGAATGTTGTGGAGTAAAAAATACAATATTTGAAACTGTACTTAAATAGCTCTTTTCCACTTGTTGCCACTAATGATTCCAGATAAAGTATCTCTTGGCAATAAAACTGCATCTAATGGGAGCTAAACTGTCTGAATGGAAAGTGGCAAATTGTAAAGGATATATGTGAAATACTTATCAAGAAAAAAAGCATAATAGGACTTGAAATTCAAAGCTTTTAGCCCAGAATTGATGTCCGGCATTATTGATCTCAAGTAATCCATTTCATGTAACATTTTCCTGGTGGTAAAACATGGCATTTTGAAATGAAGCTCCTCAAATGCTAAGTGCGGCCGTCTATGTGTTCCTCCTATGCCGTCAGATCCAGCAGCGGCGGAGCAGCTTCTCCTGCCGGAGTCTCACAGCAGCTCCACGAAGGGACTGACACAAAAGCAGGGAGTCATAAAACATTCAACATCATTCAAAGTCTCTTCTCCCATGCACGCTTAGACAATGTGACATTCAAAACAACCAGAGAACGCCAGTCCAGGAAGCACGTTTCAGGAAATCTTTCCTTTTTGAGAATAATGAAATGTACACGTGGGAGGAAAAAAAAACTTGTGGGAAAAAATTCAGTTTGACACTTTTTACTGTCACCCATTGTCTGGTGCAGAGGTTGCAATAAAGTCATAATATCATTCTTTGTCAGGCTTCCAGGGCTTTATATTAATAAAGCAGCATTTCAAATGGAGAAAATATGAATGCCTTATTTTATACCGGATCTCTTCTGAGCAAATTGCACCCTATTTGGACATATTTTAAGTGTCTGTGTTTCTTCGAGCTTTCTTTACATTTACATTCAAAGTGAGAAACAAAATGTATTCCTTATGTAAATGTACTTCTTCCAAATTAAAGTCTGCTTGAAAATGTGCCATTTGTTGCCTTAATTTCTCTTCTTTATTTTATGGTTTCATGAGGTATGTAAAATGTAAGTGCTCCTTTTTCTTCCTGCACCTATTAGAGAACACAGCTGTGAGGCAATTGAGAGAAAAAAAAATCAGGTTACCATGTGCTGAACTGTTTAAGGGCTAAGCAGTGGGTTTGATGAATTACAAGTCAGTTAGTCCATTTTGCTGACAGAATGCAAATTTATTTATGACCCTGAGACTGAGAGAAAATGAAATCATCATATATTTCCAAACACTCATGCAGTGATTTAGATTAGGGGAATCTGTTTGGGATGGAAACACATTCTATGAATAAATTGTTTGAGTTCCCTCCACGTAGCAGCCCGACACTCGAACATCGCTCGGGTTTTCTTTCAGCAATCAAGCTCTTGAACTCACCAAGAACATGAAGAATCTGCATGAAAGGAAAAATCTTAATTCGACGGTGTGACAGGACACCCCTTGATTCCTCCAAGTCATGCGAGGTGCCCTTTGAATCAAAAACACCAAATCAACTTTCATTTTTGAAGTGTCTTCTTTTGATTTATAGTCATGGAAAAAATGCAGCCCATTTCATATGATTTGGTGGTTATCTCATTTTACATTTTCATCGAATCATATTCTCGGGCCATATCTGTAAAATTGAGAAATCATCAGAGCTGAAGTAGAGGGATATTGGAAGTTCAGCTTCATCAGCAGTCTGTGCTGCTGAAATGAGAGACCTTCAGTGGGCTCCTTCATCCCCCCCTCACTATCCCCTCGCTTTCTTCCTCTCTGTTTTTTAAACTCTCCATTTCTCATTTGGTTTTTCCTCCTCACTCAACGGCGCTAGATGTGAGATCACACGGAGGCTATTTTATCTCCACTTGTGTGAAATAATTTAATTAAACAAAGTCACAGCTATGCATAGGCTTTCCAGATTCTAACTTTTTTTTTTTACTGGTGCACCGAGAGCTTCTTCAGACACAATAATCAGGAGTTGTGTTACTAATCTGTTGATATGATGGCTTTTTAACACAGATAATGTGTGCTTTAACATCTTTATCGTGAATCCTGAGTATATTCAGTGCACTTTCTTAAGAAGTGGAGGACTTCATCACCTATCTGTTATAATCTATGCCTGGAAGACCCACTGGAGATGTTCAAGTAATATGTGCTCCTTCAACATTAGCGGGACCTGTTTGGCTTTAATTAATTTTTCTAACCCCATATCAATAATATTTAATTAAATTGATACACTATTGATCACTATACAGTCATTTTGCATGGTAATTAATGGCTAAAGTGCTGTGGCATGCAAATCTGAACCTCAATTTCATTCTCACTGGACTGCATCCTCATAAGTGGTTTGCAATGTAATATGCAATCCGCTGATGGCTTATTAAGATCTTTACAGTCATTTAATCTGAGACTGTGGTCAATTATATCTCTCTGGAGTAGCATTGCAGTTTAATTTGATATAAACAAAACAATAGGCTGTGAAGCTGTGGTCATGATGGAAGCTGATACACCCTCAGTCTCTCTCTCCACAAGTCTGTGCTGGGATGCAGACAGTGGAGGCCCTGCACTGCATTGTCCCCCTCAAGGGACAGCCTGAGGTGTTTGGAAACAATAAATAATATTAATTTCATGCTGGACACCTTCCTCAGATCAATGCTTATCGACTAGTTGTCTTTATAGTTGCATATGTTGGGAGTGTAATTGCACAGTTTATGGAAGGATGCAGGAAACACAAACATAGTGATCATCTGCAGCAACACAAACAGGCCACATGTTTTTCTTCATACTTGTCAGGTGATTGAGTCTGGTCTCTTCGGATCACGTCCGAGTGTGAATAATTCAAGATGAAACAAGAGAGATGGCAGTTCTGTCTTGGTTTGGTGATTGATTGCAGGAGAACATGCTGCTTCAAGTCTCAGGATATTGTAACTCAAGCCAATGACGGAGAGAAAATTAATTACAACACCACAGATCGATGAACAACTGAATGTGTCAACTCCCCAAAGAGCTGTGATTGTTCGTGGTAGTCTGTTTGAGGGAGCGAGAAAAAGGGGAGGAAGACGCCGGACCCAGAAGACTGTGGAAGAGGTCATGCACTGCCTTGACTCAGCAAACACACAGCAAGAAAACACACTCATAATTCCTTGAAACAGCTGAAGCGAAATTCCCTCCGTGTAAGAGGATAATATAACTGACTGCGCACTTATATAAATATCTATGTATACATATTTTCACATCCTCATTTGAAATGCATGTAGCTTGGCTGCTTTTTCAGAGGAAAAAAAACAGGCACATGCGGTGACTGGAAGAGACACTCTCCAGCTTGTGCTGCCTGATAGGACTCAGAGCAGATTAGTAGAATGAGAGGGATCATTACGAGCAACCTCACAAGTGACCAAGGCTGAGTCATTCTCTCCCATTTAGCTGCTGCTGTGCATTTGCCTTCCTTATCCCTTCATTCACGGCGCCTGTCAAGATTGGATTGTGGGCCGTATGGCTGCTGGGGTTGTGCGTTTTCTGCATGTATGCATGTGTCTGTGCTTTTGTACTGTCACACCGTCTGTGACTTTGACCTTTACCGAGGGATGCTGGATAGAGAGGAGGCTTAATGAGTTTGTATAATAGCTGAGCTCCATCTGAGGAATCATCCATCTACATGAGCCCCATAATTAGCTGGTAAGACAGTGGTCCAGTTCTGTGCTTCCACTTATTATTCTGCTGACTAGTATGTGGGAGTGGAGAAATGGATAAACAAAGACACAAACCCCCACCTTCTGAAGTGTATTAATAATCTGCTGTCGATTTCTGGCAGCGCTTGTAAAAGGCATGGCTGAACAGTCTGATAATCACTCCACTGACACCCCCAGAAAATGAGGAAAAGCTATCTGGAACATAAGTCACATCCTGGTCTGAGTTTGCTGACAGGTGTACACTCTCATGGGAGCGCTAATCCTCAGGCTCCTTCGTCTGTTTGTCCGTCACTGGTGCACTGCAGCGCGCACAAAAGCCCAAGACAAAACCAGACGCATATTTAACTGAAACTCAAATACATGCAGATGTGATCAGGGTGGATTTGTATGCAAAGCGTCGATGTGATTCCTATCATGCACGCCTGAATGTCATATCCATCATTTTCATGTAAGGCAGAGGATATGAAAAGCGCACTTGCGAGGATGCGGATGGAATCATTTCTGTCCTTACGTGCGTTTGCTGGCATGTGGTTAGTTGTGCTTATTCTAGATATGTAAATGTTTCCATAAGAGAGAGAGAGAGAGAGAGAGAGAGAGAGAGAGAGAGAGAGAGAGAGAGATTTGGAGCAGTCGGGCGCGCTCAGGACACTCCGTTCCCGGCGAGCAATTTGAAATCCGTTCCTGGTTTTGCTCCTCCGCTCAGCGCAGCGTAGATACCTTCCCTGACTCTCAGCACTCCAGCATTGCTGTGCAAGCAGATGTTCTTTCTCCGATGCCAATACAATTTTCGCATTTGGAGAAGGTACTCTTTCGCGCGAAGGCTGCACAAAGTGGCAAGAAACAGGCAGAAACTGCCTCCACTGCTCGGCTCAGTCACACAGGGACACTTGTGAAACGGATAGCTGCTTTTGGAAACGGGCTACAGTTGTAAAATAAAATTTAAAAAACCCAGCGTCGGCGGCGGCGGAGAGCCAGGCAGCAGTTTATTTACCACACCTGTGATGCGTTGTTCTGAGCAACGAAGACGCACGACCTGGATACTGATGGCCACGGTACGGCAGGAGGATATGTGCTGAGGAAGAGACTTGGGCGTTGTGAATAAGTGCTACAGAGGACACTCTCCGGACCTTATAAAGCCCAGCGTGCCAGTGTTTCGTATCGGCTCTCTGCCTTTTCAAACTTCAGTGATAAAAAACATGAAGATGCCCTCACTTCTGGGGCCCTTTGTCCGCTGCAGGTTCAGCGCTACGTTCCTCGTGCTCTGGCTCGCGTTTGCTGGCTTCACCTGCACCGCTGGTGAGTTTTTACACGTTTTTCCTAATTGTGTTGTTCTTCTTGTGCATGTGGAGAAAGCACACAAATGGGCAGGGTGCACGTGTCAAGTTGTTTGCGGCTGTTTTTTTTGTGTGTGTGTAGAAACGCCGGCGCGTAACGCACGTTGCTGGCAGTCGTTATTGTTCCATAATTTGCTAGCACTAACAGCCGTCAATTAGCCTGCACCTTCAAGGTTACAAAGAGGGAGTGCGGGGCTTCCAACGTGTCTAACCAAGGTTAAAACTTGAAGCACATATCGGCTGTCTTTGTCTGGCTTCCTCGTGTTGCTGCTGCTTTTATTTTAAGCTGCACCGAGAAGTTTACGCGTGGATTTTATTCCTCCTGTCGTGACTGTAAGTTGGGGCTACACCTGCTTGAAAGGCTGCACTATGAGATGACTGAACAAACGGGCCCGTGAATAATAAAAAGGCAGTGCTGGGGAATACTGCCCTCTTTCAGTGTCACATAAACCACCTCCAGGAACACCTTTCCTAATAATTTTGTGGGTAAATCTTGAAGCTTTGGAGGCTTGAAGCGGAGCGAGCAATGCGTAACAGCGTGTTTTCATCCATCTAACCGGCTGTTCTGCAGGCTGCATCCTTCAACTCCACGTTTCTCTCCGGCCAGGACTCATTCCTGCTGCATTCGCAGTATGGTGACAGCTTTACTGAGTTGGTAGACGACCTGCTCGCACCGATGAGTTACATTTTATGATGTAGCCTCTTGGCCAGACACTCCCGCTTGCATGCAAATGTGCTTTGATGCACAAAACAATCCCCCACCACCAGTGAGGTGAGCTCAAGTACACAGGAGAGAAGTTAAGCAACATATAAACCTTTTATAGGTTCAGAGTCTATTAGATTTCCATTTAAAAAAATCAATTCTCCTCCTTCAAGCACAATAACTGCGTAAATGCCAGCTTAATTTGTGCAACACAACAAAAGTGCTGGACATTAATATTCAGTCCCCTGCACAGTCAAATCACCCATCTAACATTCAAATTAGTTATTTGATCAATGCAGTCAATTTCACTGCTGTCCATAGAGCATTATTTTATGGTTCAGCACTTGGACTATTTTTAAAACACTGTTTTTACTCATTCTGCCTGGTGCTAAATATCATCCTCACAATGCCACACAGCTGCAAGCTGCTGGTGAGTATCCAAACCAACTAGAATCCCACACATCATTTGCCTCATGCCTGTTTCCAAACTGTTAACCTTGCTTTGGACAGAAGGCAAACATGTTAGAGTTGGTGTAATTGTGTCTCCTGCTTCAGGACACTGAGATGATGAATTAAGAGGGCCTTTCTCTTGCATTAATTAGTGTATAATTATGAATATATTAGGATTAAACAAACAGCCATGCTCGAGGGACCTCATATATCAAGCTAAGTATGTTGCAGTGTAGTGGTATTTACAAGTCATTTTATGATGCATGTTGAAGCTGATGTGTTGTGATAGGGTTGCTGGTGTTGTGGTTCGGTGGTTTAGCGTTGTTGCCTCTCAGCAAGATGTAACTTGGGTTTTGTGTGGAGGTAGCGTGCTTTCCTCGCTGTGTTCATTGGGTTTTTCTCCCACAGTCCAAAGTCCTGCAGTTGTAGGTCGATTTTTAAGAGTCCTTAAATTCTACAAGGTGTGATGCTGCTCCTTTGTTTGCTCTGTGATGGACTGGAGCTATGCCCAGGGTGTTTCCCTGCCTGTCACTCAGCGCTAGCTGAGATAGACTTGTAGCCCTCTCAGTGACCCTGAATAGAATATATCAAGTACAGAAAAAGAAGGCTGCAGTGTTAATTGTAAAAAAATCCACTGGACTCTCCTCTGTATTCTGTATCACGTTTCCTTCCAGACCTTTTCTCCAGACCTTTCAGTCTGTCACTCTCCATCATATATTAAGGCACTGCAAGCATCCTTACAGGCTCCCATCACAGCTTAGAGGCTAGTTTTATAGGACAAAGTGAGTTCCAAAAATGGATTGGGAGGTAATTTGGTAGCCAATTCCTTCTACATCAGGACTGGGACAGTCTCAGCTGAGATCAGTCGAACCGTCCTCCGTGGAGAGGCAAGGTGCTGACTCGGCATTCGTTGGTATCAAAGCCGGCTTGTCTTTTTTGCAGAGAAACATAACTCAGTCAGTAATAAAGGTAGGCCTGTCAATCTGGGTTTGAGCTAGCTGAGCACTTTTCCTTTCACTGTGTTGTGAGTGATCTGACGGGCCGGACAGTGGGGGTAGGTACGCTTTCAGCCTTGGGAAAAAAGAACTGTTCTCCTTTGCCTGCCAATGCACACCACTTGATAGTTTCAGTATGCAAAGTGTGTGTTTGTGTGTGTGTATGTGGGAGGGTGTTTCCACAAGGATTTGCATACATGCATTTTTGTGTGTGTGTGTAATTCCACTGCTGTTGCTTCTGATGTTTACCATTTATTTAAACTCTGCTGCCTATTAGTCTTGTGTTACTTCCTCCACAAAATGATAATCAAAAAGCCATGCATCCATTCAGAGACAATCAAAATCCCGTTGTGTTTTTTTTTTGGTTGTTTCTCCCTCTGCCCACCGAGAGCGTTGCCAAGCAATTGTTGTCTGGTTCAGTGAGGGAGCATGGGATTTGGTATCAGGCACCTTCCTACTTGTGTGAACAGTCACCTCAGAGCAATTTCCATGGGGTGTAACCCATGTGATGATGCAAGTAGTTGGCCATTAAGTGACAACAAGCAGAAATCTATTGCATAATACAGTCATTTGTGAGTTCCCATTTCTTAGTACAGTAATATAAGGGATTCTATTGCCAGATGTCTCTCATCATTCCAGTGTGAATCACCCAGAGTTGTCTTTCTCGCAGCCAGTTTTGTCTCTCCTCATTGACTCACTAAAGAATGCGATAAGGAGAGCGAAAGCCGAAATTAACATAATTTATTGGGGGAAATTGCCTTCTGGTCAAAGGAATTTAAAACCACTTCGTTTTTGTCCCATAGCTAATGCATGGCAAATGATCGCCATGTATTTGCAGGGATTTGGTCTTTTACAGGGAAGTGATAATTTACAACCAGAAAGAGTTTTTGTTCCCTCTAGTCATGGGAGATGAATTCAAATGACACAGACAACGGGAGGACGTGAACAGAAGGGGAGGGAAATTTTTTATTTAAAATTATTTATTTTCTCAACCACTGATTCTCACACAGTAAATTAGCATGATGTAAAAAATGCGCAGTGTATGCAAGGAGGCAATTACACAAAAAAGGGTGGTAAAAAATTTAAATGATTTCACTCCTCAGGAGTATAAATGCTTGTTAAGAATTTTATACTGCGTTTGAAATTTGAATTGGAAAATTGCAATGACAGAGTGAGTTGAATTGCTTATTTGCAGGACAGAACTGATCAAATATATTGCATTTTCATTCACCTTTAATCGTTTGCTTGTATGGAAGAATACAGATGAATTGAGTAAATTTTTTTCTGTCTAATCCCTGTAAAGTAATTTCTTCAGTTTGAGTTACGGTGATTAATGAAGGTGGAGATAATAGTTCAGAATAAATGAATAAAAGGTAAACAGCGCATGTCAACACAGGGCAGCTTTAAACAGTGGAGGAGCACACTCCATTTGGTGACAAATGCCCAGGCACCTTATCTTTCAGAAGGCTATGTCCCTGCACTTATCATTTGCAAATGGCTATCTTGAGGAGTAAAGGAAGGACACAGGCGTTGCCGAGGACACATGGAG
Organism: Amphiprion ocellaris; assembly: GCF_022539595.1. Taxonomy (NCBI): domain Eukaryota; kingdom Metazoa; phylum Chordata; class Actinopteri; family Pomacentridae; genus Amphiprion; species Amphiprion ocellaris. The sequence goes on along the minus strand of NC_072778.1, from coordinate 35,271,938 downwards.
GATGAACCTTGCAGAGGGGAGGAGTTGGGTGTTATTTTCTGCAGTCTGTGCAGAGGTCCTGCGAAGACACTACATCTCTGTCAGACTCTGCCCTTTTGTTTCAATTACCCCATTTCTATGATTCAGGTCTATGTGAGAGCGCTTAGGGGTTGAAGTTGGGCTGTTTCCCTTCTGAAATGCAGCTCACCGTCATCACTATCGGTGCGTTTTTCTATCCAGGCAGCATAAAACTTACCTCTGACCTCTGGTGTGGGATGAGATTACCCTATGTCTCATTGGGAACCAGGACAATAATTCATGGAAGGTCACAGTATCTGACAATGCATCAGCAGTTCGTAGAGTGCACTCACTCTCTCCTGTTTGCTTTCTGTTGCTGCAAGCCATCTAGAACCAGCAACCAGCCTCATATACCCAAGGGTCACCAATGAGAAGCTGGGAAGAGCTGGTTGAGCTGAGTATTTCCCTAGAGGGTTTAATCGAAAGTTCTTTTCCCTGGGTCTACTCTCTTTTATACTCTGTAGCATCATTGTAGAGAGACAGAACATGCAGAGATGCCCTTCAGCCTTAGATGCCATTGTGTTCTTTTCCTGAGAAAAACTTCACCTCAGCAAAAAGCAGGAGAAAAATGAAGGCTGATTCTGATATCCAGGAAGTCAATCAACGTACAAGATTTTAATACTGCCAAAAGGCAGCGTGTTTTAGTTTGCTTCTTGAGAATTTCTTGGCCATAATGCTGACTATTGTTGAGAATATGGTGGACAGCTTTGGTCTTGGCTGGTCTTACTGGGAATCCATATTAAAGTGAGATGAGCACAACTGAAACACTTCAATTCACTCTGACCTCGGTTTAGGCATCATCAGAACCGGTTGTCTGTCTGTCAGCAACACAGAGGAGCTGCTCGGACAAACTGTCTTCACAAGGCTGATTGACAGCAGAAATTTCCTGGACAAAAGCATTTTTTTCTCCCATGTAGACTCCACATCAACAAATCAAATGTTTTTTATGTGTTTATAGTGACACTGGGAGCCTTGATCAGTCATTACAGATACCATTAGTGAGTTCAGATCAAACAAATATTAATAGACTTGTGTGATTTTAAACAGCTGTCTGTGCAGATTATACTTCACTGATACCATCAGAGGGAAAACAAATATGGGGGGGGGGGGGGGGGGGGGCTCCATTCACGTCAGTCAGTGTGGGCGGATGTACGTCAAAAAGGCCTCTAAAAACCACTTCCTCTGGGCCTTGAGAGACAATATTGTGTGGAAAGGCTTTTATTGCGTTTGTTTTTTAGTTTACATGATGTACTGTCTGGCTGCTCGCATTGTAGAGTGAGAATAGCGGTGTGTTAGGAGATGTTTCCAGGTCATTCCTGTTCTCCAAATGATCAATACTCTTCTCCAAATGGTTAATTGGCCATCAGTCACTGTCAGCGGAAGTGCTTAGAAACCCAGAGGTGTCTTGGTGCAGCTCATAATAAGAGCCTGTCCAGTCCTCTGGGTCCTCTCTTGGCCTTTACTTCAGGCCAGGTGGTGGCTGGGGAAGGTGGATCTGAATGCAATATGGAGAGCCATAGATTAATAGTTCCTTAGTAGGGCCACCAGGGAGCAATGTGAAAGCCACTTCCACTTCATCATACAGTGGACTGGATGGAGAGTGTGTTTAGGGCATGTGGTGGGAAAGGAATTTTGAAAATGGTATGAATCTCAGTGTGGGAAAATCCTCTTTCCTTCATTTTTTTAAAGCTCTTTTGTGCATTTGGGGCAGGCACAGTTGTATGCAAAAGTCTGTACACCCCGGGCAAATTACAAAGTTTTTAAGCGAAAAGAAGTAAATATAACCACAGCCACTAACAGGCATTAGAAATAAGCTTTTCTTTAAATACTGATGCATTTTTTATTTCTCAAACTCAAAATGTTTCAAAAATGTGCAGAAGTCGCACATGTAAAGTCTCAGAATTTCATTAACCTTAATTGACCTATTAGGACTTGTAAAGCAGGTTAAGAACTGTCAGTAGGAATTGTCAGAGGATGACCTTTCCAGTGCTGGATAAATTCTCTGACTTTTCAGACCTTGTGGTAACACTCAACAACCAGGGGCTCCTCTAAGCAACTGGCGGAGTATCTGAAAACAGAACCAACTGAGACCAGTAGTAAAGCAGTAGAAGGCTAGAAAAATAGCCGTATTATTTGGTTTGACCAAGACAAGATCTGCAAGAATGAGAAAACTTTCAGGCAATGCTGCATGTCTGCTGGGCAAGAAGGAGGCAGAATCCCCATAAGAATGTGGAGGAGCTGCAGGAAGCTTTAGCTGACACAGGAGTGGTGGTGCGTCATTGATACACAAACAGGGTCTACATGGAAAAGTCATCAGTAGAAAGCCTTACCTGCAACCTTTTAAAGAAAGGCAATGTCTTAGGTATACCATGCAACGTCTGTGTTGTCTGGAGTTGTTTTGGAGGTGCAAACATTTTGCTTTAAGGTTGGACAAAGAATGGATTACACTAAATATCTGTAAGTTTTGGATGCAAATGTCATTCAATCAGTCAAGAAATGGAGACCGATACATGCATGGCAGCCTCAAGCATGTTAACTTGGGAACCTGTTAAGTTTTCTTTTATTTTAAACTTTTTCATCCACTTAAAAATTACATTTGGATACAGCTGCAGGTAAAAGTATACATAAATGTATGACTCATTGTTATGCCGTTCCCCATTTAGCATGGCATGTAAAAGACATAATTAGAAATCACCTAAGGCTACTCAGACAGCCCTGCTGGCGCTTGATTGGCAAGGGTATCTGAGGGAGATCTGGCTCAGCCTGAGCCAGAATTTGTCATCTTGAAGTGATTTTGTTGACAAGACAGGAGGCACAGTGACCTTTCCTAATTATGTGTATGTGTCCAGGCACCGATGCCTCAGGCAAGCAATTCAACTGAGTCAACAGAGCGCTGACTTTTGCAGCACATTGGAGCCCAGGCAGCATGTTGTATAATGTAAGGTTAGGCTATGCTGGGTTTAGCAGTAAGCTTGTTAATAATTCAGTATTGATACAACATTACTAATGTCATTTGTGTCACCTTTTGCTCTGTCTCTTTGCTGATGGATAGATAGAGAAGCAAACAGAGGGATCAGGTCGGATCCCCTTAGTTTTGTTGCTTTCTTTTTTTTTACACATGTACCTGAAATCATCTCCAAAAATCAGCCTGATGTTGCACTGTGAACAAAACAAAACATGAACCATTTATTATCCACCCTAAATGTGTAGCAGTGAGAGAACAGCCTCTCTGATCTATGTCGGTCCCTCTGTTATTGTTTTTCCCAAACAAACCATTTCCCGATGTGAAATGAGGTCTGAACATTACAGATTCAAAGCTTAAAGCTAAGCAGCAGATTTTCTTGGCAAGGCCATCAGGAACACTAGGCTCACGGAAAACACATTCAAGTCCTTACTCCGATAGAATTAATCATGACAACACAGCTACCATTGAAGCTAGATGCTCCCTTTTTACTGCACGCATTGCACTTGATTATGGCTTCTATGGATTTAAATGCCCACTGACAATGCATTCATGTCGAATCAAAGTGTGTTTTCATACCTGCAGTTTCTTGTCGCCAGGACTCGAATTTCAAAAGATGAATACAGAGCAGCTGTGTTCCAGAGTGGTTTGTGTTTCAGGCAGAATTAATATTGATAATAGACTCTTATGAGGTAAAGTGTTTGGATTGACACTGACTGGGTGTTACAGGGCATAGGGATTTAAAATTAGTAAATGGTCTGCATGGATCATTCTGTCTGGTTAGCTGAAAACTTTTCATAATCATTCTATGATGTGACTAATGCATTTAGTTTTATTACAGATAATATATGCAAGCATGCAAGTTCTATATTTTAAAAGTGCAGGTACACCGCAGTGATTTCAACAGTGATACACAATATTTTGGAGTCATTTAAATGCAATATGCACGCTGTGATTCTGCAAATATACTTACTGTAGCCATCAAATCATAACAAGCAAAGAACTAACAGTTTAGTCGAGGAGAACAATAATTTTCTGTCCAATCCAGAGCCATTTAAAGCTGCTCTTATACCGCACAACCCTCATAATCATGTAAAGTTCTCTCGCTCCTCGTGGTATTCGGCTGGCTATGTTTGCTCAATTATTGGGCCATTTACTGTATCATTAGATACCCATATTAGATTTGCTCAGTTACAGGTTGGCAGGGAAACTAGCTCCAATGTGGACCATTCCCTTGGAAAGAGCATCATAATCCTTTTTAAAAACTGTCAGTGGAAAAATGTTTGATCAAGCCTCAGGGAACCAACTGTTAAATTAAAAAAAATAAAATAAAATTGCAATAAGTGCCTCTCTGTGAATCACTGTATGCCCAGTTCTCCTGTGGCTTCTCTTAATTATATGATATTGTACATGTAGCAGCATTTTCTGCAATGTCAACACTGAATTTACTAACCTATCCTGAGATCTTGTTAAAAAAAAAAAAAAAAGAAAATAGACATAAAAAATGAAGCATGAAATGAAGTATGAACTGTAGTCAACTCAGGAGCTGTTTACTGCTACCCTTATTTGACTTTGTACTGTTTTTTGTGTTCTACACAGTAAGTATTAATAAATCAGTGCATTTTTTTCTTCAGTAACACTTTATGAATTCTAATTTATGCTTAAGTAAAACTTTCTTGTTTGCAAATCAATACTCAAGGTCCATTTTAGAATTAGTTTTAGGGCTTTAAATGCATCCTGTGGTCCTTTTAAAACCAATTTTCAACATATGGATTTTGATTTGTTTGTTTTGGGTGACTTGAGCATCAAAATTCTGTAACATTAGAGCAGTTGGTCTTTTTTTAGGTGTGTATTTATTTTCGATGTATATTGATGGCTTTCACTGTGGCTTTCAGGTGTTGTTTTTACCCTTTTTTTGGTCAGAAACAACAAATACAACATTTATAATGCACTTGACTTTTCTTTTGTTTATCGTTAGTCCTGTGGAGAATCTAAAAAATACGAATAAGAAAGCAGATTGAAAGTAGTACGTTTGTTCTCCCACGGCTGGCATGAAGAAAGTTTTTTGTTCTAATCTTCAAGCTAAAGTGAGTGCAGTTTATGATATTGCACTGCCACACTTGGATGGTGAGCACAGCATGCATGCTGGTATCTTTATTAAAGTGAATGAGTGATGAATCACTTTCATGCATGAATCATACATCAGTAATAGCCTAATTCTGTGCACGATCCATGAAGGTGAAGACAGAAAAAGAGGAGTACATGTCAAAAACAGCCTACTGTCAGTATTTTAGACAAATCATGTTTTCAGAAGAGCTCATGTCTTATTAAGATGAACCAAACTCCCTCCAGCTGCTCTGCACTTTACACCCTGTTTGCACTGGATGGGTGTATTTTTGTGTATGTAAATTGCAACATGTTATGCGATAAATGTTTCCATACAGCTGGAACTTGTGGTGGTGCTGATTCGGAAAGCTGTTTAACATTTTCAGGCAAAGAGAGTCCCTGCTTTTTTTCCCTTTTTTTTTTTTTTTTTTTTACACATCTCATTTATTTTAAATTAAACTGCTTCAGGCTTGTATACATAAGTTGATGTACCTTTTGTTAGTGCTCTGCTCATGGGTTAAATCTGCTGGGTGCACTCAATTTGCAAGATATATATTGACATCAGCATGAAATTCCTGTGTGGGTGGAGAGAGGATTCATCGCAGTTCAGGCCCCTTCTGTCAAAAAGACAGTATGATGTCACCGTACTGCCTCCACTTTAGCCTAACAGATGCTACTTTAGCTTAATTGGACACTGAATAATGTGTATTTTCTGGTGAGCAGTTTATAAACTTGAAAGTGCTTTTACAGATTATTGATTGTAATTTTGCCGTTGCTTCTTTTGGGAGTTGGCACTGTTCAAGGCATTTAGTAAAAACAACAAAGCTCAGTTCAATTTGCTCATTTAATTAATTTCCCGAACATGCAGTTCGGGCGGGCAGACATCTGGTGACCAATAAACAAGAATATAAGGAGTTATTTGCTGGATGTGGCTGTCAGTTGACAAATGTACGTTGGTGTCCAATTTCAAGCGGTGATTGAATGGAGGCTGGCCTCTGACCAAGCTCAGTTCATACGACATTGTTAACAGCTCCTCTAATGACCTCATCTATCCTTTATTCCTGAGTCACAGTAGTAAATTTTTACTCCTAATTCAGGATAAGCCATCACTCAAGAGCTGGAGATGCTACAGAGTATGATTCATCTCAGTTACTCCAGCCTTGACAAATTGAAGCTGAAAAGTCAGTTGGGACATTGCAGATCTGAAGCGCACTGAAAAAATCATCTCCTGCATTTGGTGTTAAAACTCTGATAAACTAATAGCTGCGTTTTGATGTTTGCAGCTGGTCCAGACATCTGCACATCCCCTAAACAAGTCCTGCAGGATGTGGGGATCTAAGAGGCATTCCAGGAGGGGTCACAAAGTGTTGCCAAATGTCCAACTTCACTTGATCTAATGGTTTTAATCAGGATCACTGAGCAGCTTTGGAAGTGATTTCTGAGTAAGTGCATCCAGGAGTAAATGTATCTCTTGAGGTGGAGCTGAGCCGAGTTGCTCTGCAGCTCTTCCGAGATGAAATTCTTGCTCGTGATCCTTGTGACACGTCAAGAAGCAGCAGGATGCACTTTTTTCCATTTTCACATGCAAGGACTTGTAACTACTCCAGCCTCTGTCCTTGCTTAAAAGCAAGTGTGTGAGGACATTTGTGATTCACACAGTTTGAAGCTGGGATTTCAGAGTTTCAATTTCAAAGATCTTCTATTGTGTCCCCCGTTGTACTGTAATCAAACAGGAAAAGATCAGCTTTACTCTGTGTAGTCAGAAGCCAGCACAGGTCTGTATTACAAAACTCCTTCATCTTTACTGGAGTATTTCAGACAGATGTACTCACACCTTATAAAACACCAAATGTTGACTTCTGTGTGGGTAACTTTCAACCTTCAGAATCACAGTAACTCAGTGTTCTTAGTCTGCTGGCTAAACTACTGTCTTGTGCTTCTAAATTGAACATTGGATGCCTTGTTTCTCTGGTCCAGCCCTCGTGGCACCAGGGGGCTCCACTGGGCTTAAGAGATGTGGTGCTGCCTGGGGAGGGAGGGAGGGAGGACCAGGTCCCTTTAATCTCCACCAGACATGACAACTTTATAAAGGCACATTAACCCACAATGAGCAGTCTCTCTCTGGAGGGTCAGACTGCACCATTCTGGGGGTCTTATTATCCCTCCGTTTCCTTATTAGTGTCTAATAAGGAAACAAAGGGAAATTAATAAATTACCATGTAAGGGGAAAGAGTTAAAGAGAGAACAAAGAAAGGGAAGTAAGGAGGAAAGTGTCCCCCAACCCACTCTGTTATTTATGAGCCCCCCCCTTGCTTGGGTTGTTAAATCTCACACTGAAGCCTCGCCTCACTTTACATTTTTTATTTTTTTGCACGTCAATCTACAGCAAAATCCCCTCTTCTGACCTGGAATTATCAGACAGCACAGTATTTTATACACGTTTAACACCCCGTTGAGATTAGTTTTAGATCAAAACCTTAAAACATTATTGCTTCAGAATTTACAAATCGTCATGAAGTTGCAATTACATGAGTTGACAGAGGGAAGTAATCACCAACCAACGTAAGAGGAAAGGAGAGAAAGGTGGATTTAACAAGCTGCATTAATGTTTGTGAAACACAATATTGCCAGATTCAATAAACATCAGTAAAATATGGTTGAACTGATAGCTGAGGGGTTTAGGGCGCAAATGTAGTCGTCTGATTCAATTCCTCGCTGCATACCATTTCCCAGCTATCTCCTATTTCCCATCGTCACTGCTCCTGCGTAGGAAAAAAATCGCTAATGATGTTTATATCAGCTCTGTGTAGGTGGAATTAGGGCTGCATGATGTATCCGCTATTGCAGTGTGCACATGTGAAAAAATGTAACACAAACACATGCTACTTTCTTGCAGCTTTGCACAAAAAGAGAATTTTCTGTGACTGATCTGCAAGAACAGTCTGTCTGATAGAACATAATTTACTTTAAGTTTTTGAATACAGCAAGTTTTTATTTATTAGACACAGTTTGTTGAAATCCAGACTCCACATGTGCAGAACAAAATGAGCGAGGAACAAGAGGACATAATTAAATAGCTTCTGAAAAAGACATGTACAGCTGCACAATTAGCGGAATATTAGTCTTGGCCTCCCACAAATAAACAAACATGATCAGATACGATATTGATGTTTAAAATGCTCCACTAATAGACAACTGTGCTCATGAAAAACAGTCAAACTTTGATAAATCTGGCATTAAAACACCTTATTTTACTGTAGTCAAAGTCATTTTTGGTCACACACCTGTCTGAGCTGTTTTGCTGCAGTAACTAAGCAGTGAATAGAAGCTTCTCAGTTGCGGAGTCAGTTTCTACTGCAGCTGCATGTGAGGTGTTTATGGAACGTTGGTAAACTGTAGTGTCAGTCAATCAGCAAATGTTCAGCAAGCGAATTATTTTGGGAACAATTTTTTCTTTTTTTTTTTTTTTTTTGGATTCGCATTAGCAGAATGTAGCAGACTGTCAAAGTAAAAGCAGTACTCTGTTTATTTGAGTGCAATAAAAAATATTTTGTCTCCAAAGTCAGTGAATAATTGTGATAAATAGGTTATTTGTGATATCAGTTTTCCTCACAATAATCCTGATTGTCATTTTTTCATAATTATGCAGTCTCAGTGAGTTTTTTTGAAAATATTTCAGCTACTGAAAGGATGATGTTGAGCAGAAACAGATACTCTGTTGGCAGTATTTTGCAGTTGCAACAGCATGAAGCAACACAAGTAGTTTGTTTGACCATTTAAATCAGCACTACAAAGCTCTGATCTGAATCCATCCAATGCAAACTTGAAAAAAAAAACTGTTTTGAATTAATTTACTGGTGTTACACTATACGAGAGAGGTTCTAAACTCTTTTTAAAATAGTTTTTGTTTTTGATACAGATGAGTTCTTCTACAAAATCACCCTAATTACTCTTGAATGACTAATTCTTACTAGATAGTTATACAAGTCATTGCAATGTCAGTTTCTGCCAATATCCTACAGCAATATACAAAATATTCCTTTTTGCATTTTCAGATCATTACAATTTTTCTCCAAGAACAGAAAGATACCTGATGTAAATGAAGGACATAGTCAGGTAGCATTACTATAGCTCTGGAGGGGAAAACATTTTCTGGTTTCTGGTTCTTAAATATGTAGCATTAGAGGTGGCTGCCACAATCTTTTAATGTTTATACTGAGTGTGTGATCACATATTTATGATGTGAAAGAATTATTTACCGCTGCTCAGTCTCAAATGTAATGTTATTAGACAAGTAGGGAGGAGAGGTGAAGGATGAGGGAGGGCAGACAAAGAGGAGAGTGGAGGGAGAGGAAACAAAGAATAAACGCTATCAGGCTCCAAACCAAGATAGATAAGACAAGACTCCACTCATAGCACACTGGTCACGGTGATTATTCAGCTTTTCACTAGTGATTGATCGATATGGGTTTTTCAGTGTCGATGCTGATTGTTGGTAATCCAGAATGGCCGGGAACCGATATACATTAAATGTAATGTTTTAATAGCATGTGATAGCAGAGAACCTGCCATTCATAATTAGGCTTCTTCGTTAATAAATGTGACTATAACTGAATATGTAAAATAGAAATAGGAGTGATGAAATTAGGACCCTCTCCTCTGTTTATGTGGCATCGACTGAGATTGATCAGTTTGTCTCCAGCAGTTATGTCTTTTTTATTCTTTCACAGTTCTATCACATTTATTGCCCACAAATCGCTATTAATGATTGCTTTCCTGACTCTGTTTCAGGTTAATCTGCAGCAGCCTTCTAACTTAGCCGCTAGCTTTAGCCACTGTGAGAGATAATATCTATTTTTGTGGCAATTAACGGCTTGTGTTTCTTTTTGCAATCTGTGCTTGAGAGACATTTCTGAGACTATAGAGTGAAGTAGCACATTTAATTTATCAATAATGGGTCAATTAAAATACTGATGCAATAATCGGAAAAATGCTATATATTGGGCACAATAATTGTTCAGTTCAGTAACAGTCTGTCGCTACTTGTCACCACATCTTGTGTGTTTTTAAATATAATACTGCATGAATGATGACCAATAATAGCGCTGCCTCTCATTTTCATTCATTTCAACCGCTGATTGAGATTCAGTCTGACTCCTGGTACAACCCTCTGAGGAGAATCCTCGAGGAAACACTGCACTCTTTTTATCGTACTAATAAAGCAAGCGTACACAGTATGTCGTGTATTCTTGTGTCAATAGTCACCATACGTGTCTTACTAAAGAACAATGTGTTACCGTGTGTTAGACGCTGCTGCTGAACAAACTTTACCATTGCTGCTGCTGTTCCTTTTAGTCCAAATCTCAGGTCGTCTTATGATTCATCTTATTTTCCATCTTTCATGACTTCCTGAAGCCAGACTTCAGTGCACGTTCCTGAATCACCCACATGCGTGATGGAAGTGCCACTGTGAGGATTGTGAGATTGGACTGTCCATACTTAGCTATTTAAAGTCATATTTATGGATTTTAAATTACCCGGCTGAAAACTTGGACAGATTGGTTTCAGACTGAATCATCACAAAGCCAAATGCAATTTGGCTTATTTTCTAATTTCTTGGTCTGCAACGTACACTGCATATGGCTTTGCTCTGCCATTCTCACTCAAGTAATGATGAAATAATAACTTCTCTGGCTGAGTCAGATTGTTGTTGAAAATGTCATTGTTAAACTTTTTACTCTTTAAAATTTATTTTCCTGCAGAAAAGTTACTGTGCAATCCTAAGCTCTTACACAGAGGAGCCAAGTAATCATTTTAAGAAGATCATTTGCTACTAGAAAAAAAGTCTTTTATCTTTGTGCACTCTGCTGCAGAAGTCTTCAAGTCCCTGTCCAGATTTGTAAGAAAGGATTTGTCCCACTCGTGTTCAAAGGATCAAGATGAAATTGTGAAACAAACCGGTCCCATGTTCTAAAAGGACCCTCTTACTTGGATAACATTTCTAAGATCTTCACAAAGGCGCTTTTCTCTTACCTCAGCTGCCTTCAGCTTTCTTTTTTATCAAGCTTGTCTTACCTTTCAGATTCCATTATCCTAATCAACGGCATACCTTAGCTCTCCTCACTCATTAGCGGAGGCCGAGGAGCTGACAGTGGATCATTTGGAAATGTGATTTTTTTTTTTTTTCCTGCTCCTCCGTGTCAGCTTTATCCCAGTGAAACTACTACTCACACTTCAGATAGTCTCTGAAACACTTTTCCAGCACTGAGCTAAGTTGCACACTTTGGTTGCGATTCTTGGATTGACTTTTTTTTCTCCCCCAACATAAACTAAGGCGTTATCTGTGTCCGTCCTCTCTAACAGGCTGCCATTTTGTGTTAATGCACAGAGCTTCCACAGCCTGTTGGAAATTGCCAGCGCCTAAAGCAAACAGTGAGGCCCGAGGTCCCACAAGTATGAAGCAGCCAAGTAAACCCATTAACTGCCTATAGAGTGGTTTGTGACATTGTCTCCACATGATACTATCCACACAAATGAACCACAGGATGATGGTTTGCTTTGGCTGTGTGAGAGTCAAGACAACATTCCAGTCTCTCTGGAGATGAAATCAAATTTGCTTGCACTACTTAATATAGAATAAAATAGAATAGAATGTGCTTTATTGTCATTATACAGTGTACAACAAGATTGGAGAGATTATATATATATATATATATTTGCGATGGAGATGCTGTAGTGGGAAAAAGTTGAACATCTTTCACTTGTGCTTAGTTTGTAGTGTAAGAATGTGTTGTGTAGTACGCCGTAATGCTGGTAAATCACAGCATAAGCATTTCTCTGGGAAGATATAATTTGACAAGTCTGCAGCATTTCATTTTGGGGCACTGAGGCATGATACTTTCTTACTGTCAATTCTTCAATCCCCCTCTCAACATACGATGCCCAACTGTACAAATTATTTGAATCATCAGAAGGTGTTTGATTTATGCTGAGTCTGAGTTATCAGCCCCAAACAGGCCATGTAGCTTCCCTCTTATCATCCTACCCAGCCGCTTGCAGAATTTCTGCATGTTTTTGAGCTCAGCCCTAAATGTGATGACAATAGTCATGAACAGAACACAAAGACAAAAACTGCCAGTTGCAGCAAAATGAGAGCCTCCCACTCTCTTCTCATTTTTTTTTTTTTTTTTTTTGTCGGATTCTCCTACAGTGTGTTTGACAAGAAGGCCTGGCAGCATTATGCAGTGGCACAACTTAGGCTGTCGTAGGCACTGCCCACCCCGACCCCTGTCACACAATTAGCTTCCTGCTTTTCAGATAGCTAGAACAAAGGTGAACTCAGGAAGCTGATGCTGTGTTCAGTCGGAGTGGAGGGGTGTGTGTGACACTCTGATGCCTCGAGGGCACTTCCTTGACCAGAGGAGTCGTTGGCTGTCACTAAACATCACTGTCTTCCTCCCCACTAATGGCATCTCCAGATTGTGCTATGAGGAACAAAGGCTGGTTGTATGAGATACTGAGGAAAAAATAGAGCGACCCCATTAGGGCTGCAGGCTGCGGTTTGTGACAGTGGCTGAGGACCTATAGAAGTGTCATGACAGATATGAACCAAATAACAATTACGGGGTGATGTGCTTCAAGCTAAGCTGGCAGTTTTTCAACAAAAGGAAGAAAAAAAGTGTTGAATGAATAGCACGGCAGACACATGCTCTCACACAGATTCGTGCACATACATGTAATTTTTCAACGTGTTAGGCGGGTGATAACGAGGGGAGGAAATTTGATGTTAGTGGTAAACTTTCCCCTTTTTCTATGTTGCTTTATTCATCAGTTTGAATTCAAAAGGTGAGCGTGTTAACAAAGCAAAACCACACACAGAATAACAACAAACTGCAATGTTATGAAGAATAATTTGTAATTTTCCCGTGGCTATGAAAATAAATAATTTCAATTGACTGAGCAGAATATTTTTCCTGATAATGACTTGCTTGTGAATTAATTTTTATTGTATGCAAATTTACATTATCCTGCAAGTAATCAATCTGAAATGGCAACTTTTTTATACTGCTGCCAACAATAAAATATGAGTTAAACAGCAGGAGTTTATTCACTTGATCTTCGTTCAATCTTCGTTGATGTAAAAGAGTCACTGGGAGGCAAGCTAAATGTGTTTAACAACAGATAGCTTAGTTTTGTAGTGTCACTAAACACTTTGACAGTGATGGAGCATATCAGCAAAAAGTACATTATTAAGCAGTGGTTGCTAATTACAGAGGCATAAAGAAAAATGAAAATAACAGCCTTTTATTATGCTGGTGGTTCTTTGTGCCATCCTGATACATGCATTATTGTCATTGGCTGTTGGATCCAGTGTTAAGTGGATTAAAAGCCGAATTTATTGGCCAAAATTGTTATATTACTGTTCATTCTCATCATTTAAACAGCACATATAGTCCCAAACTAAGAGTAGAAAAGTGACTGACAGTAATGCACTGTTTTGGCTGTCAGTCTCTGCAGGAAGTACTCAAACTCAGTGTTATACTGCCTTTGCTTAAGTGTCAAATTTTGGGTCCAAGCTGGCTCAAGAAGCAAGACGTCTTCTCTGGTGTGGTCCCTCCTTGAAAAATGTAATTTATTTTGCATGTTAATGCTATTTTCCCTTCATTGTTCATTCAAGTCTTTGGCAATATTGTGTGCAAAGCCAGAAAGCTGTATGTGCCATGTTTCTGCAAAGCATTGCAGGAGTACAACACTTGGCATCAGCATTGTCACAATAAATCTCCGTCTCCATGACACTCGGAGTCAAAACACGAGCCTGGAAATGCAAAGCCCTCCCAGTGTCAACACATACTGTATAGAACTTCTCTTTTCTAACAGGAAGCTGGCAATGACTCTCACATAATTAAAGTTGTTTAATAATTTAATCATATCTCATCCCCCCCCCCAAAAAAAAAAAAAACACTGCAGATATTTACAACCACAAGATTAAACCAGAGCACCTTTTTACCCTGCCAGTTTCCTAGGTCACAGCATGTATCCTGGTCCATGTGTCTAAGTTTTCCTTCCGGAAGCTGCAGAGTCCCACAGGTTTAGCAGTAATACCCCGGTTAATTCCCCTGCATGTCGGGTTATTGCCGTCAAAGCCCCTGTGCCAGTTTATCCTCAAATTCTGGCTTATTCTTTCATTTTTACTGATGGTTTTATTGCTCAGGGTTACCGAATGCCCCACCCATCCTCACAAACACACATAACACTGTGTGCTGTGTGTTTTTCATCATTTCTTCGACACCCACGTCGATTCACAACAAGACATGCATTAGCCTGTGTTTGTTGTCATTTTTAGCATGAATCTTCTCTGTCTGTTACTTACTTGCTCTCTTGTGGCTCTCTGTTTATTCAGTCTGTCCTTAAAGATTCAAACCCCCCCCCCAAAAAAAAAAAAAAAAAAACAGAAAAAGTTGCAATTCTCTCTGCATTTATCAGTTCAAAGTTGCCTTCACGATCTGTTTAAAGAAGCAGGATTGTTTGCACGGTCCCCACCCACACATTTTATTATTCACCATGAACAGTTGGTAGCACAGCGGTAGAAATTGAGGTTTCTGAGTTAAAATTTTCACCCCAGTTGGCAGAGTTTGTGGGTTTAAATAGCAACTGATGCTCAGTAGACTATCTTTCCACAGTGTGACATCTGAAATTTAATTTTAAGTAAAGTAGTTCATATTGGAGACATTTAGGATTCAATAAATGTCTCTTAAGTAACAGTAGGAATTAAATGATTATTAAATGATGACATATTATACAGAAGTAGTCTGGAAAGAATCTAAACTATTGATCACCATTAATAATTGTAATCAGTGGTTACTGACTTGAGCTCCATAACTGGCCTTCTATATAACGGTACCTGATGATAACAGAAAGGTGCAGGCATCACTGATATGACTTCATTAAATAAACCCTTGACCCCAGAGATGCTGGGTTGATCTATTTCCTTTAAGTCCCTTTACCTCACCAGAGAATGGAGATCCCACACGGAGATTGCCGCTGTGCTATCTCCCTATCTTTAATTTAGAAATGCAGGAGGACTGCACAAGGGTAAGATGGTTATCCGCACTGTCTGTCTGTCTCGTTTCTTCATGCATGTTAGCTCTGCTTCAAAAGCCTCCTTCGGGACCTCATAACAGGCTGTGTTATAGTGTTTGAAAATATATTTCTTTGTCTTTTTTTCGTTCCCTATTGACCAGTAGCCGGGGTGATGAAGTCAGAAATTTCAGTGAATTTCCATCGTGATGCTTCTGAGACCTCAGAGACGAGACACTGGAGGGCTAACTAACCAGTGCATTGACATGAGCAAGGCAGCTTCAAAATTAGCTTTCCGTTTTTTTTTCTTTTTTGCTTTTCCCTTTGAGACATGCAAGTTTGCATTGCGGCAAAGGGGTGAATACAAAGGGGCAGCCAGGAGCAGCTCCCCATAGCTGCGTCCTGATCAAGGACATTTCTGCAGGGGTGTTGGTAAATCAAAGCAGGGATGATCTCCCTCTAACCACAAAGCCGGCCCTGCTTCCAGATTTCTGTAGGTGGATTTGGGGCGAAGTGGTGGTGAGGAGATCCTCATTCTGGGTGGCAAGGAATGTGGCAGGGTTTATAGCCAAAAAAGAAACCAAAAAACACATTTCCTGTCATAATTGACATCCAGTGGAAATACCCTTTTAGTGAAATAGCATGAAATGACTACAATTTCTTCATAATCCGAGTTTTTTTTAATGTGCTATGTTATGAACTTGACTGTCCAGTTTACTCGCTGGACACAGAAATACATTAGGTTTTGATCAATGTTGATTACTGTGTTCAAAATCTTGTTTTCTGTTCTGCAAATGCCTCCGTCTGTAGCTTAAGTTGATGGGTCTGCCTGTCATGATGAAGCGCTGATGATAATGTCTCGAGGGCTTTCATCTTTTGCTCTTTACATTTGCCTTCCAAACACTGAGAGGGTGAGAAAACAGTGCAATTTGTCTAAAAGGAAGCGACTCCGATCAATAGGATTTTCATTACAGTTATGTTTTCATACTGCAGCAGCAGCAGGGTGTGGAGCTCTGATGAATGAAACATTAATGTTCAAGTCCTCTCTCCCTCTCTCTCAGTCCTCGGCTCCGGAGCACTGTCACTGTGATGATCCAGAGCGCCAGGATGAGTTTGTGCGCTGGGACCTGATTCTCCTCAAAGCCACGTCCCCAGTCAGCAGCTGTCTGTTTTGTCATTGTAGATTTCAGACAGTGTCCTGGGTTTGCAGGAGAAAGAGTCCAGCAGGCACGATCTTCCTGAGAGCTACATTTTATTGAATTATCCCTCACTAGTCCCACTTAGAGAGGTGGAGTCAAGCAGCTTACCTGTGGCCTTGAAATATACATGACTCAAGGAATCAAGTTGCCGTCCTGGCAGCAGCAGTATTCATATTCATTATGCAAGTACTACGTGGCCAAAGGTATGTGGACACCCCCTGTCAATGTACTTTTGTGCTGTTTTCTTTAGTCAAGCTTATTTGTTTCAGTCAAAGGAAGCCATAAACCTATCACCATTTTTCACTGCTTTTGTATAAATAACTCAAGGGCTTAACAATTAATCAAAACATGAACAAAAATGGAATATCTAACTTGCAGTAGCTGCAATTTTTTGATTCTGGTGCTACAGAGATGCCCCAGCCTATAAAACATATTGTACAGTGAAAATATGCTTCTTTGGTGCAGACTACAGCAAAAATCCTATTAATCACAGGTATTTTTGGTGGAAAAAATTGAAAAATTACTGTTCTCACTAAAATCATGACCCATAGTACAATCACAAAAACAAAGCGCAATCTGTTTTTCTTCTTTTTTAAAATTTTTGCATATTGCTAAACCCTATGTGGCACTTAACTAGATTTTGCCCTGTCTTTTATGTGCAGAATTTGTTGATGCAACAGGATGAATTACATAAAAAAATGACAAATTATATACTTGTATGAACACAAATTGATTTTGTCTAGCAAACTACTATGTTCCTCTGATTTGATCTTGTTAATGCTCTCGTGACCTCTGTGTTTGCGGAGGCCAGACTCCTTAGTTAAGAACCACTAATTTGAAAAATATGGTGTCTCCAGCTATTTTTATTAAATGACCATGCCACTATGCACGAATGAGGTCCATGAAAGGCAGTAATTTGTCAGAATTGGTATCGAAAAACTTTAGTGACCTACACAGAATCCAGACTGGGGATGTTGATGATGATCAGTCAGTAGATTAAAAGCTATTGAGAATTCAAGTGATTGATAATATATCAACCGACAAAAAAGAAGAGAAATACATGTTAATACATGTCAGGAAACAGATTGTACAGTTTTTTTTTAGTGTTTAATCTCACTTGGACTACAGGCAGTTCAGTCTTGGTGAACAAAGCATTGTGGGGGTTTAGCTAGCAAAGGGTCACCACGACAAAGACTTGTGTTGCGGTCAGTAGTTTGTGATCACATTTTCAAGACAGGTCTTACTTTGTTAGAAGAACATACTCAACCCCTTTGTGTGGTGTAAACAAGCTATTTGTGAAGGAGAAATCATGTATGCACCTGAAAAAAACTGACAGTGCCTGGAAGGATGTCTGCAGTACCATATTCACATTAATGATAAATTGATTATTGATAGCTAACAATATTGGTTTAGATTTTTTTTTTAAAGATTGCATCCTTAACCCAGATATAAACCACTCTGTCCACCTTTGGGATGAACCTGGACCATCGTCCAGCCTCATAGGCAGCCCTCATCAGAGCTCTTGTGGCTTAATGGGAGCAAATATCTGTAGCCATGTTTGGAAATATTATGTAAAGCTTCCACACAAATCAGCACAGCAGCTTATTAAACTCAATGGTTTGAAATAATCTGTTGAACAAACTGACATAGCAATAAAGTTTAGATATCTAAATACCTCTAGCCATGTAGTAGATGTGATTATTTCTTCTAATATTGGGGTGACAGGCCTTGCCATGCCCAACTTATTCTAGGTGGGTACTCTGTCCTTAGCCACACTCATTTGTTAACTGCTACCTCATCATCAAAGTACCATTGGCGGGTACTGTCACAGCAGACAGGTTTCAAAATGAGACACCGGAGAGGACGCTGTGGTAACTTGCTCACCACACAGGAAATGCTGATCAGCACCCATAACAGCAAAAGGTGTAGGTGTAAACCGCGACAGCCCGGTCTCTAAATCCAATAAACCTCCCTGTGATACAGCTGTGACAGGTCAGCCAGATAATGCAACACAAAGGGCACGACTAATCGGGCTTGCTCACACAAGGTGCCTATTGCTCATTATGCCCTTAGCAATCACAAAACAAATCACCACAGGCCTTCAGGTGCAACCGATTCACTCTCTCGGCATATAGTCATTTGCATTATCATCATTTATAACGCGTCGTGTGGCAGCCTATTAATTTGGGTAGTGTTTGGTTTGCGTGTTGTGTATGCACGTCTCAAAACAAGGGGAATTTGTACAGTCGCTCACATCCCAATTTCCACATTTTCCCAAAACACCGGCATTTTTGCGGTCAGTGCTAGCAACTGTGAGAAACTGTCTAGCATTGAGAACTTATTGTTTACTTCTGCTTTTTGCTACAGTGCATCTGTGCACTACTTGTGTTTGAGGTTTAATTGTAATTTATTATTTTATTTCTGCAGCTGTATGTGTGTAACTATCTAGCCAGTGATTAACAATCAGGCTTGGAATTATACTTTTCTGACTTTTTCACATAAAAACTGAAGTGGGCTAATTAGGTTCCGTTTTCACAGAAAACAGTCAGCAGAAATGATTGACCACTAAGATGCTTGTTATTAAAAAAGTTTATTTTTCAGTGCTGAGACGGTGGAATTGCTGAATTATTCACTGACATGCTTTAGTTTTTTCACAACTGAAATGACAATGGAGAGACAAATCTCCTAATCAATCAATGTGTGAAACTGCTGTGGATCTGAGAAACTGAGAAATAGACAAAACAAGGTTTGGCGAGAACCTGTCCTGAATTTGAACCACTTCCAATAAAATCAGGAAGTTGTGAAGACACCTCAGTTTTTGTTCTCCTTATTCTTTAATACAAACTTTGGGCCCGCTGAGCTTCATGTGCATCATCACGTACTCATCAACATGCATTTTTTCATGTCATGATGGTTTTTGATTAAACAGAAGTGGTACCAAAGAAGGGAATCCAGATTTGCCAAGAACCAGACTATGAAAATTGAATTAGAATCTGACTGAATGAGAAATCTTCAACAAGAAGCTGAGTGGCAAACAAATTAAACGGAATGAAATCTTTTGGGAACAAAACAGAGCAGCTGTATTATATCCAGACAGATGTAAACACAAACAGGAGAGACACATTTGCAAGGTCAATTACAAGGACTTTGGGAGAGTTTGAATTGAGTTTGAATATACTGCTTGTCACCTTCTCGCTTTGTGAATGTCTAAATTTAGACAAACGCACGAGCTGAGGTTGAAGCAACAACCACAACTAACTGTGATTACCTGAAAGCTGCCAAATAGGCAAACGCCCCCAAGTAGGCATTGATTTTGGAAACCGTGCCCATTGTGGTCTTGTAACTATGATTCCGTTTTTTTCCCTATCTCGGGCAAGAACTTGCTCACTGGTGCAAACCTAATTATTGTCCTTACTGCTTCTAGGTAAGTCACAGAGACATGTACTGAAATGTTTGCCAATGTTCTGCTAGTGTGATGCTGCTTGTTGTTGTATGGTAGCAGCAGGTACATGAGATACTGGACTGTAACAACATGTGGAGTGGGTGTTGATTGATCTGCTGTGATTTCTGTTGAAGAATATAAAGAAAAAAACATATAGTGTATGCAGATAGTTTGCATTTTAAGTCACATGCCAAGGAAGCAGGGGCAAGTTATAGACGACCAAAAGCGATGTTAAAGAGCATTTTAAGGAAAAGAGGCAAAAACTCAAACTTCCTGTATCTCAAGAAGTATCAGGATCTGTTTTAGCATGTGTTGCACACTGTGTGCAACATTTTTTTAAAATCTAAGTTTGTTTTGAAATACATTCATCGGATTGATTTATTTTTGGGGGGTTTTGAATTGACTTTTGAGAATCATTGAGATTCAATGGTGTTATCAATGGATTTTAATCTACTGACTGATCATCATCAACATCCCCAGTCTGGATTCTGTGTAGGTCACTAAAGTTTTTCGATACCATTTCTGGCAAATCACTTCCTTTCATGGACCTCATTTGTGCATAGTGGCACTATCATTTAGTAAAAATAGCTGGAGACATCATATTTTTCAAATTAGTGGTTCAAAACTAAGGAGTCTGGCCTCCGCAAACACAGAGGTCACAAGAGCATTAACAAGATCAAATCAGAGGAACATAGTAGCTTGTTAGACAAAATCAATTTTGTGTTCATACAAGTATAATTTGTAAATTTTTTTGATGTAATTTATTCTGTTGCATCAACAAATTCTGCACATAAAAGGCAGGGCAAAATCTGTTTAAGCGCCAAGGAGGCAGTGGCAAGTTATAGAAGGCTTAAAGTGGCCTTACAGGGCATTTTAAGGAAAAGAGGCAAAAACTCAAACTTATCTCAACAAGTATCAGCATCTGTACAGAAAATAAGGTGAGCGAGCTTCAGTTTTTAAATGACCATTAACAGCATGTTGTCACACTGTTCATATCCTGAAATGTGGCTGTTTTTGCTTGCAAATGATGGCATCTGTTGTATCAGTCCTCCAAACACAACATTCATAACGGTAAGTCATAATGTGAGCTGCACATAACGGTGGTAAACTACCGTTATTCGTATTCAGACTGTCAAAATATAGCAAGTGTTGCACACTGCGTGCAGCAGCCTTTTTAAGATCTGAGTTTGTTTTGAAATACATTCATTAGATTGATTTATTTTTGGGGGGTTTTGAATTAAATTTTGAGAATCATGGAGATTCAGTGGTGTTGGTTCCGACTAGCAAACATCTCAGCGCCGTCAGTCCTCCATCAGCAATATATGCGTCACACTTACATCTACAAACAAAATGAACACAAAGCTTCTCGTGTTTCGCCATGTTGTGCTAATTTTAATGCAGCCAATGTCAAGATTGAGATAGAATGCATCATCAGGACTAGAGCAGCTACAGTTTGTCAATTATTCAGTTAGTCAATCATCCTAAAATGAATTTATCACTACAAGACTCCAGTAGTTCCAGCTTCTCAGTGGTGCAGATTTGATGCATGTTGCCTTATGAAAGCGTAAATCAAATATCGTTGACTTTTGGACAAGCAATTACAAAAATGACAGTTTCTGTTTGAGGGAAATTGAGATGAGTGAATTTTAAGCGATTTAGAATAATTGGTAGTTGCAGCCCGAATAATGACCGCAGTGATGTTTTGCATCCTTGAATGGCAGCTAAAGGTGAATGAGGCCATCATTGTCAGGATGCAGTAAAATTACACTGTAGGACTGAATAGTTAATGGAAATAGAGTATTACTGAAGTTGCAATAAGGCCTGCTACAATAACCAAATTGCAAGAGCTGCAATTTATTGATAAAATGTGTCACAACATACTGTTATTAATGAAACATTGTGGTGCTACATAGATGCACAGACAATAAAGATGTTCTCCAGTCACAAGGGAACATGGTAGTTTGGCAAAAAAAATACTCATTTAATATTTGTTTCAATGGATAAGAAATGCAAAAAATAAAATTGTGACTCATAGCTTTTGCAGTATCTGTCAAAAATAATTGCAATCATAATAGTTTTTTTTTTTTTTGCATTCCTGGGTCCTCATACACAGATATCAGTAGCTAACAGGAGTAAACATTGTATTGTTTATTATGTAGTGTGTTTATTGTTCTGTGGTTGTTTTCATTTTTTGTACCTGCCTGGGGACAACACATGCAAATTAGCTGCTAACTAACTCTGGTGCAATTACTTTTAATTGTCTGTTGTCCCTGCATAAACAACCCAAGAAATAAAACAAATATTATTAGAAAACAACATGGCAATTTCTAGTACAATATATATTTTTTAGATTATGTTTTCCAGCCAACAGTGGTTCATCTGACCCTATTTTTTTTTCTGTGTCAATAACTCAACCAGCTTTCATCTTCAGTGATCGATCAACAACGAGTTGTTGTGATCCACCTTTGTCTTCTGAGAGGAATCTGCCCCTGATGGTTTCCAGTTCATAAGTGATAGGCAGTTCTGTTGCAGCCATCTTTCATTTCTTTCTTCATCTAAAGACAGGTGAAGCAGTAAGCTGATGGAAACACGCTTTTTTCATTACTGCCTCATTGTGCACTTTCTCTGCTGCGCCTCATTGCTGCTAGGACATGAACCCAACTTCTCTGTACGATCTGAGTCGTTTAGTTTTCATGCTCCTGCAGTTTTTGTCCTTTTCTTGACATCATTTATCAAATAGTTTGATAAAATTCTAAACTTTTCTAATTCTTTTTTCCCCCCCTTTCTTACCACTAACCTCATATTGCGCTGAATATGCAACCAATATGAACTTTTCCACTGCAAACACACACTCACAGTGGTCCTGATAAATTCGAAAAGCAACAATTGCCTGCTGTGGGTGAGATTACGCCCGTGTACAGTATGCTAACATTTAATCTGCGATGATTTACGATGCGTGTTTATTCCTTCCATTGAGGTCCAGTTTTCTTATCTGGGTCGTTCAGTTTGTAGAAATTTTGCTGTTGTTTTGCTCTGATAAGCCGAACTTCTGCATTTCCTTTTTATTGCCCTCATCAGTTATTTATTTACCTTTATTGTGGTGACTCATGTTGTCCTCACTGGAGGTAAATGGCAATAAGAGGCATAACCACATCTACAAGGATCCAGAGCATAACTCATTTTCACAGGGGTTACAGGGTTTATTTTGCTTTTCCACCACGATCTTATCACCGACTGTGACTTTTTTCGCTTTTGACCTTATTTGAATTCTGAGATAAGCATCCCTCCAGCACGAATTGGACGAAATTAGTCTTTTATCTGGTTGTGTTTTAAGGGAATGCTTTGTCACTACTCCTGTCTGATGAATGCAGGCTCGTGCGACATAGATGTGCTCAGCTGCTGGCTTCTCTGACTCGCCCAAATTCGTTTTAGAGGCTGTCAATGCTTATTCCGGTCACCCAAGAGAACTGACCTCAGTCTGGATGCTGTTAATGCTTTATCATTTCTAACAGAAAAACAGAAGTTCTGTTTTGTTTTAAAAGGATTATAGCACAAACAGTGAAAACAAACAGTAGGATTTGTGTAAAAGCTTAGTATACTCCCGTATTACATTATCTCATTCATCCACATCTGGACCAAAAAATCTTCCTTGACTGTTTTTTCCGAGGCCTTAAGTGTGCTGAAATTATGAGCTGACGCTTAGTAGGAATGACTTACAGCTATATAATTTAAATAGTTTCAGATGCACAAATAAAAAGTTTCATAGCAATTATGCACATAATCGGAATATATTTTGACATCCCATTTCATTATCAGGGTTTAAATGGGTTCACTTCGTATGGAGAAGAGCTTCCCTTTAGCTGGCTTTTGTCCCTTCTACCATCACAGCTTGAAACGAATCTCTGGGAAGCCTAAAATAAAATGTGTTGAATCAAAAATGAACTGATCATGTTTGTCTAAAACATGTTTACAGAGATGGTTTCAAGTCCAAAGTTTCTGTGAAAATTCAGGTCATACACAACTCTGCACAAGAGCTGAGCGACTGGTTGATTAATTAATTAATCAATGAACAGAAAATTACAACAAAATTCTATCTCATACTATCAATAATTGAAGGAATGCACCGAAAGAATATGTAACCATAATTTTTCAATATCGTCTGACTTTTTTTTTTCTTTTTTACCAAAGGTGTTTAGCTTCTGCCCACATTTCCAGCCTTTAGTCACTTACCTCCTTTTCCAGCACTCATAAGATGTCATATAATGGCAGTAATGCAACATGAATAGATAGGTTTCTTTTTCAGATAATTTCAAGTTTGAATCAAACACGACTCCATTCTGCGGGGAACAAGCGCGAGGCGAACCGTCACCTTGTACGATGCACTTTGTCAGTTATCTGGTGCTGAGGCACGGAACGAGCAGATAAAACAATTCTAAAGGGGAAATGATTCTGTCCATAATCAGATTTATTTACGCAGCCCACTGAGGAAGATTGATGTCTTATCTACGGCTGTGGATTTCAATTCTCTATGCTGCGATGCAGATAAACAATCAGTCTGCTGTCTCCAGAGCTCTTTTTAATTGTCTTGTGTGCATGTGTCCCTATTAGCATGTTTTGTTTATCAGCATGTTTTTTGACAACTGAGACACTGTTGTTTCAGAGTAAAGTCACCGTCTCCCTCCCCTGCTTCTTCCATGACTATTTTTCATGGCTGTTAAATGCCAGACATATGCTCTTACATCTTTGTGACTAGCAGTTGAAAAGTAGAGCTCAAGCAGAGATCAAACCACCGCTGTTGTGCCTGTCTAGCTGGGAGACGTCTTTTCCTCCTTTCTCGTGAGTGTGACAGAGAGTAGGCCACCATTTTGACGGTGAAGACTGTCGTACGTCCAAACCCATGTTGTAGTTTTGCTCTTGCAGTTACTTTTGCTCACCATCTTGTGCCTCTTTGTTAGAGTGAAATATTAGAATGCACCTGAAGCTCATACAGTGACTAAGTGATCTGCTAATATAGTTTGTCATTGAACAACAGTGGAACACAGTATATCTGTTCACTAAGGGAGGGAGGACTCATTCCTCGTATGTAGGCCTATTATTCATGTGGCACACTATGTTAATGGCTCGGTGTTCCTGGGATATAGACTATTTTAGTATTTTTACTATCATTTGGCTACGTGGTATATGGATACAGAAGTTCAGTGTAGTTTCCATGGTAGCCATGATATTTGATGGCATTGACTGCAGTCTGTTGATTGGGATTTACTGTGTTGTACTGGGAATTAGGAGGGGAAAGCTCTCCCCATCTTAAAATAGACCAGCCAAGACAAGTATGAAAGCACCAGCTTGGCATTGCCTGCTGCCGACTGTTGCTCAGAAGGTAACAAATTGCACCTTTTTTCATTCTCTTACTCCAGAGCAGAAGTGTTGATAGACAGCTCTCTTATTTTCTGAGAATAAAAGATTTTGTGACTTGTTATCAAGTCGAATTCTCATTCCTGAGGAATAAACTACAACAGAGCGCTAAGCGAGATCTGAGAGAGATTGCCGCCCCTCCTCCTTCTTCCTTCCCTCCACATCCTCCCCACTTAGACAGCTCGTCTTATTATCTCCCGAAATGGCAAGGTTACAGTACCTACAGGTGCAGAGGAAGGTGAGTCTGTTAGCTTTTTATCTTTAAACCAGTCAACCTTAACAGAGAAGCACAGCCACTGAAGTCTCATCAGACTCTGCAAGGAATAAACATTCTCTTATGTACAAGTTTTGCAATTCAGCTGAGCTACTTAGATGGGGAAATGGGAGAATGTTGAAATATATTAGATGTGTTTAATGGACCTGGAGAAATACTGGGAAAAACAACCTTGGTTACCTCTGGCATTAATATAAAATTTATGAGAAGGATTTAGGCCGATCTCCTGCAGAGCCTTGAGAAGACGTTTCTTTGTCAGTCAGCACACGTTTAGCATAAATCTCACTTCTCCTTTTTCTGCAGCCACCTTGAATCTCCCATTCAGTCATTCCGACTGTTGTACTACAGTTGGATTGTCTCCATTTTCTTTTCTGTTGAGGTTTCAAGGGTTAGGCCTTTTGCTATTTCAGTGAAAGAGGGATGTGTACAATCTGATTTCTAAATCTTATTTTCTGTAGATGGTCATTGCAGTATTCAGGAAAACAGAGAAAACAGATTCACATTTTTCACTGACCTTAGTTGACTTCATGTATTGCAGTTGGGGATATATGTTCCGTGTGAAGATTTTGAAAACGGAATGGAAGTTAATTGCTAGAGCCATTATGTTGTCATTTTGTTTGACACCCTTTTCTGATTTCTGAACAGCGGGGTTACAGTTGTATTGCATGCAATTCTAAGTGTGCCCATTTGCTGATGGTTTGTTCATTTATGTCCTTTATAATTCCTGGCATTACCTTTAATATTGGTGTTACTTTTTTCTTTAGCCACTTTTTATTAAGGAAATGTCAGAAATTCGACATATTGATTGCACCACGTTTGAATTCACACGAAGGCAGTAATAAGTTGAGCTATTTTCCTGAGTACAATCGTTGCCTGTTAATAGGAGGGACCTTTTTGCAGGTGAGCCAGCTGTCATTTGTCTTACTATGATTCATGAATTTTGTGAATGGACGAGCAGCATATTGCAGTCAGTTTAAGGATCAGGAGCCGGGGCCCTTTCTCCGCCTCCTGCTGCTGCCTCTAATGGTAATGGAAATTATCAAGCAAATGATGTGAAACATTTCCTGTCTTAAAAGTTCACAAAGCCACATTTTCAAAGAATAGTTGTTCAGTGTGAATAACTTTTGTCACATTTAATCCATAAATTAGAGCCTTTTGTCTGTACTGTTGATTTTTTCTTTTTTTTTTTTACAGTCACAGATCTCTTTATCAGAAATGTTGCATATTTATACTTTGAATATCTGTATGTTTGTAACCGATTTTGCAAATGTTTTGAATGAAATGTCAGTTACATGGTCTAAAAATT
Source organism: Amphiprion ocellaris (assembly GCF_022539595.1). Classification (NCBI taxonomy): domain Eukaryota; kingdom Metazoa; phylum Chordata; class Actinopteri; family Pomacentridae; genus Amphiprion; species Amphiprion ocellaris. Next base: position 35,245,103 of record NC_072778.1, on the reverse strand, counting down.
CAATTATTATGATGACTGACAACACACATCACCAACGAAGTGCAATTTTACCCCAGAACATGGCAATTACATGAGTGAAACAGCACTGTTTGCTTTAGAAATGTACTGACCTTACAGGTCTTCTCTGGTTGTACATGTTCCTGAGAGGACAAGTCAGAGAGGCAATGGAGGTAATGTTTAATGAAACGCTACAAATATAGTCCCACTTCATTTTTTATTAATTTATTCTTACATTAATGTATTTAGACAACACTTGAACTACATCCTATTGACTTTGTGGTTGTTTTTGAGAGCACAAAATGGCTGCTGTGTGAGGCTTTGTTTGCATGCCGCCTGTGCTGTGTTTAATTGCGCTCAATAGGCAGTAAATCCAGCCTCGTAAATCAGGGGAACTTTCCACGGTCATAAATATGATCTAAGTCGGCCTCTGTGCACAAACATTTACCCAGGTCTTGTGTACCATGATGCTCCCGTCCCACAGAGACAAACGGGGGATCAGGACCCTCGGTGGGGTTGCTTCTGAGCCGCTGTAACTGGTTCAAGGGGCTGAGCTTGAAGCTATTATTAGGATGAGGTGCACTCACTGGATTTGCTTTACATGAGCTCTAAAATGACCGCAGACACTAATCCCAGTGTTTAATTAAAATATTTTTATTATCAGAGAGTCTGATATTAATTGAAAGAGGTAAAATTATGCAAAGAGTGTCATTTTTTAGCACAATATTTCACTAAAAGTCGCAGCTTTATTCACTATCATGGCTCAGACGCTCTCACTCCTGAACTGGCTTCACAGCTATTTTCTTTTTAATGTGTTTACTGTTATTTAAGCTTATCAATATGCATGTATTGCTACCACCATCTCATAATGTTTACCAGCTCCTATAATGCTTTTTATTTAATTAGACAAATTGCACTCAGTCAGTCGGAGAAAGCAAATGGCATAAAACAGAAGTAAAGTTAATTGGTTCAGAATAAAGCCAAGTCTTTTAATTAACCTCTTAATGAAGGCGGTCACATCGCAGTTGAAGGAGATACATGTCAAGAGCAAATCATTAGCTTAAGAACAAAACCCACCCCTCCAAGAATAACTTTATTCCAGCCCAAGCTTTGTAATATTACAAACATGCAGCTGCTGATGTGTAGTGTCACCGTTCATACTGATCTTCCAACAAGCGTCCGAGCAACGCAGCCGTGATTAATTTGCATCTCTTAGAATAAACACCATGTGAGAGTCCTTCTTTTGCACCGAGCAACGGTTTCCTAATGCCTCTTAAAGCACCTAGGTCTCCCATGTAAAGGAAAACATCATAAATCAAAGTTGGCCCTATATATCTTATATTCAGGCCCTGCGGGTAAATGCCATGCATCATAATCTTCTCATAGCTGCACTTATACCAGAGGGATTTTGCTTGTAGAAGTCATATAACCCTGTTTGTAGAATTTATTTCAGGATTTACAACTCCTGATAACAGAAATGACATTTATATTCAACGCAATGGTTGATGCAGTATGAGCACGGGGAGGATGCAGTGACACGAATACGCAGTAAGAGCCACCTTTTAATGTAATGTGACTCAATGGTGATTTATTTTCATCAGTCATTATTTCATTATTGATTCATCTGACGCCTTTTTCTTGATTAATCATTTGATTAATGAAATGTCAGAATATACTGACACATGGCCGTCCCACCATCCCAATTAATGGCTGAGGTGATGCGATCAAACAGCGCAGATTATTAGTCTGGTGACCAACTAACTGATGAACCGACTCATTATTTCTAGTTTCGACCAAGGTGCTTCCTTTTTGTTTAACAGGTGTGCGTTAATTCCAACTAAACTCCACACACACAAACACAACGCACACTGCCTCTGGAGCGAAACCACAGATTCCAGTGATTTGATTCAGTCTACTGATTCCGATTAGAAATGCTGCTGTGATTGATCCCATACTCTCACCAGCCACAGATGTCCACGCTGTCCTGGTCTACTGACTGAGATTGGATGACTCAAAGACAAATGATATCCTTAGATCTGATTGAAGCTGATGATATAGCCGACTTGAAATCCCTTTCAAAGCCGGCGCGTGAATATTCATGCGGTCCCGGTTTCTCTTTGGAACCTCTATGAATTCCCACGAGGAGGAGAAACTCGCTGCTTCAAAAAAGGTTAAATTTGGTTGCACAGCTTCAACCTTCCAAATATCTTATCAACTAGTGTGAGAACGTAATACATTGTGTCTGGGTCAGAAGGGAAAAAAGAAAAAAGGACGTGGGACCTTTCACTGTTATTAAAAAAAGTATTTTTCATAATTCACAAGCTAGTTTCCGGAGGTTAAAGTGAGTGAAATAAGGTTGGCTTGACTTTTTCAGCAAATTTCATGGAAGAGCAGTCAGAAAAGACAAAACCATTGTCGAACCGCGGAATAACCATCTGTTCAGTCAGAATGCAGGCAACGGGAAAGCAGGCAACATTTGCCTAGAGCAGGGAGAATCCTCCCGAAGACTGTCTCAGTCATGACGCTGCATGGTGTACACCTGTTTTTCTCGAGGATTTGAAGAGGAAACTGCGTCTGGCTTAATATGCCTTGAGATGAGTTTGTCACAATGTTCCTCTGGTGAATTACAGAGTTTCTCAGCAAGATGTTCTTTGCAAATACTCACCGTGTAGTTAAAGAATGAGTGAGAAGAGTTCATTTACAGCAGATTTGATTTGTTGAAAGGGTTCTTTTAATTTCAAATTAAAATGATTTTTTTTTTTTACTACAATATGTCAGCAAATGTACTGAAATGGAGCCTCGGCTTGAGGTTTAGGTGATGGGTGACGATTTCTGTTGCAAACAGGAGAAATTGGCTTTTTCAGTTTTATCTGTTTATGTAATCCATGACACAATCTGCTACATATTGTTTCCATGATTCATTTTTGGATCTCCCATATTCCATCTGTTTCAAGTTTACATCATCTCTTTATGAAGTATAGTCTTTAGGCTCAACAGGAGCAAAAATAAATAAATAAATAAAAAGCTCTTCATACTGAGGTCAACTTAAAATAAGAAAACTTTTGAGATGCTATTTCTGAGCTGCGTTCCTCCCACCTGAAATATCCCACAGAGTTCTGTCACAGGGAGATTAAAGACATTGATCCACAATGGAGGAGAAGGGTAAAAATACATGCATCACATAATATGAAGTCAGGGGTGGCGCAGGAGTCTCCGACCAAGAGCATATTTGCTTTGTTCATCGTGCCCAGTTTCACTGAATGGACCCAATCTGTCCCCCACAGATGGCTCGAGCAGAGGTTTGCTCAGGTGAATGGGTGAGCAAGGCAGGTGGATTTAATCAAGCCGTCTAATGGAATGTAAATCTGAAAGGCACCACGACCCAGGGATTGCATCCTGCATTTAGTCATGCCCGTCGCACAGTGGCTAAGTGCAGGTGCGCATCAGATGACACCCCAGTGACAAGAGGGGAAGGGAGCGATCATCTGTATGCAGAATCGAACACTTGAGCCGGGACGTCGGAGGATACATGGGGAAAAAAATCAGTACTCTGCTATGGTACCTCCTCCAAAACATGGATTCTTAGTTTTTGTTCTTCGAGCTGAAATGTAATTATCCTTCCTCTGGCATGTAGGCTTCAAGTGAACCAGAGGTAGAAGTAAGCCAGCTTGATGTGGATCAGGCACACCAGTCCCAAGGAGGTCTTTTCTTCGACTACAGCCCCGATGTGCTACTGAATATTTCTGCCCTCTTCAATACCCCAGGGTTGCATCTGTTTATCCTGCAATGCTGATAGCAAGGCATCGGAGGGAGGGAGTTCGAGACAGGATGGATGCCTCCTCTGATGCTGAAACGTCTTCTCTGAAATGTCTACATTTAAGGTGGTGCAGCTGTGGCACAGAGCACCTAATGTGGCATGGATGGAGTGCTTAGTTGCATAGCTAAGCACACATATCAAGTGGGGTAAAAGGCGGAAGCTGAGCTTGCAAGACATTTACAAGATAAATATTACATTCTAGACAAGAACTCTGCATTCCGAAGACGTAGGCGTCCCTGAATGTTTTCATAGTGGCATTTCTGTCAGAAGAATGCCGGAGTTGTTATGCATCTCTACAACCACACTGACATGAGTTGTCCTGTTTCTCGAAGAGGAAGATTCGCTGTACGGGAGATCTTTAGTTCTGACTAAATCTTGGCAACAATGAAGTGATAGAGAGACATTGTTATCTAGCGACACTTATTCCCCCCCAGCTGCACTCTACTGCAAGCTACTACTGTGTTTACATCTCAGCTGTTTTTATTCCTACATAATATTGCATTTAGCATCTTGATAACTTCAATTTGTTTATTTATTAAAAGATTCATGTATTATAGATTAGCTGTGAATATTAAACTGTGTGTCTGGGTTTAATATTTGTGATTTTCTTAAGTGAAAATATAAATTCTGCTGCAGTACTGTGTGTACACATTGCTGTAACATTACTAAAATGGTAAAGTATGATTTTATGATCATAAACTGAATTTGAATTTAAACTTACAGGGCAAATGAGATCAAGGTGTTTCTTAAACAATGTCAGTTGGCAGTAATTTCATCATCTGACCATTTTTTGCACATTTTAAAAATTAGCAAAAAGCTGTTTGATATGCTTATCCTATGAAACCACACATTTAAACTTGGTTTAATTATGTAAGTTTGTCTTTCTGAGTAACTGACGGGGTTTCAACAAATTCTAAACAAATAACCGCTTAAACAAATGCCTTGACACAGACAACTGCACGATCCTTCCTTCATTTGTATAATGTGGATCCATAGTCAACATAAATATTGACAAAAGACACAAATGATGTCAGACAGCTCAAAATCATTTAAATAAAAGTTCAGTCAAAAACAACATTTATTATTCTACTGTAATAAATATTTCAGATAGTTCATTCTATAATGGATTATTAATGGCAAATTTGATCAACTAGTTTTCAGAGCTTACATAGGAAATAAAAAAAATCTTCTAGTGAGACGTTTGGGCTCAGAGGCTATCAATGTTAACTGCCCACATCCTCGCTAAGTCAGTTCATATAAAACTTGTCGGATTGGGTGTAGAGAGCTCCAGAGGCCACTACTGGGGTTTGAAACTAAGTCTTTTAAAATGAGAAGTTGAACTTCTCTGGTGTAATCTTCAGCGCTGCGTACGTGTTAATTTAACAGCTGTTACATAATATTCTGGAAAAAAAAAAGTCAGTAGCTAAGAAATGGCCACAGATTTATCATTTCCAGGAGTAGTTGCTCTTATAACTTTTCGTTGTATTGAGGTTTTAATATTATTAAAAATCACACTTTGGCAAAAATTGCACTTCAGCATGGAAAATTGCTATATTGCATGCTGCAGTCTTTCCTGTATTATCACGTTACAGTGGCTAAAATGAGTATCATGTCTCATGCTTTTGTGTCCTCACGCCTGAGCTTTTATTACGTGAGTGAATAGGAATACAGCATTTTTATAGCCCCTTTATTCCTCAAAAATTCTGCAGTACACCTTCAAAGTTTTGAGGTAATTTGGGAATATCAAGAAGTTGTTTTTCAGGCTTCAATGGCAGTTTAAAAGGGAAGCTCAGTTTCTACCTATTAATAGTCAGCGTGTCACCTACAGTAGGTCGCCGTCAGCGGGTTCCCAGTTTGAAGAAGCAGAGAGGACTGCTGGCAGGGAAGCTAAGCTATGCACTGCTGCGAACCACGTCGGCAGCAGGTCCACCAAAAAACAAATCAATGTCCATTTAAATTCATGTCATATGTAGAATATTCTCATCACTTCACCTTTCCATCAGGCAGCGCTTTCCTTTGGCACAACATTTTCTCAGCCAGAGAACGTCCATATTTCTAAGTGCACTTGTGCTGCACACTTTATTACTGTATTTACATACAATTAGGAAAATGTTGTACCAAAGACAAAGTTGAAGTTTCTGAATATTCTTATCTTGTGTACACTTAAACTGTTATTGATTTTAAATTTTTTTCGAGATTGCTACTTGGGAGGGATTGACTGATAGCCGCAAAGTTAGAAGGCAGCCACAGATTTCCCTGAAACAGATTCTGGAAAACAATAACTAATGATGCTTTAAGATAAGGGCATTAGTGGGCAATAGATGTGATACAACAGAGAAAGATTAAGAAAATACAGAGGAACAGCAGACGTAACTGCAGGAGACAACCTGATCAATCTCAATCGATGCCACAAACAGAGGAGAACATCCTGATTTAATCACTTATTCCTATTTTACATATTCAGTTATAGACACTTTTATTAACGAAAAAGCCTATTTATGAATGACAGGTTCTCTGCTAGCACATGCTGTTAAAGCATTGCATTTAATGTATATCAGTTCGAAATGTCAGTCATCAGCCTTTATATATCACCAATAATTGGCATTGGTATCGGCCCTAAAACACCCATATCAGTCGATCCCTGCTACTTGGCTTCAGTGCTTGTTTCCGTAGGTCATCAAACTGTGGGTGTGCCGACTGAGATCTACAGTAGCAATAAACTGACAATAAGTACAACCCTATTTCACAGAAACAGAGCCATCCCTTTTATATCTAAAACTGAATACTGTCCCCGTTAGCTCATTCATTTATTTTTAGTTAAGCGTGCTGTCACTCTTCAATATGTCAGTTAACTGAAGTTTCTACAGATAACCTTGGCCAACATCCAGTTTCTTAGCCGTCCACTCAGAGCTGGATCTCTGCCAGCACGCTGAGCTTGTTGTCCGACCAGAACCAGGCGCAGCATCAGGTAGACCCGTCCCAATGCACAGTCTGAGCGACAGCAGGCTGCCGACAGCCTATGCTAATGTCCATATGTTCACGGTTGCGCTCGGCTCTGGCTCCCCTGGATACCTCGCTGCTATTCAGTCATATGTCAGTCAACAGCCATCAAACTTAGCAGGGCCGATTGGGACGGTGACACCAACCTGCAGGATCTGACTGCCTGTCCTTCAAATATATTTACACACATGATCAGGCTGGAAATTCAGCAGTAAATCTACCGATTACATACTATATGTGACTTGCAGTTGACTGCTGAGCTTTCCTGAGTTGTGCATTTTTCATTTAACACACAGACTCCATCTCTCCTGCTTTTTCTTGGTCATTGTCCCACTCTCATCAACCCTCAGTCTCCACTCAAGAGGCTAATTTTAGCTAAGTTAATTGCATGTGTGTAGTGGTCTATGTAAAATGCATTCTGAAGACTCCGAAAAAGATAATGAGGTCCAATGAAAACACGATGTGTAATTGACAGTTTATTCAGTGTGCCATGAAAAAGCATGGGTATCTAAAGCATGGATGTCTGGCCCCACTGCTGACTTATCCTCTTTAATTATCATTTACTGTCCGTAAACTTTTAACGTTGCATTGTTTTTCATTATGATAAATGTTAATGACTCTTTATTTAAAAAAAGTGAAAAATTCATATCACTGTGATGTCAGTTTTACTAGCGCTCCGTTGCAAACAAGTTACATAGCAGCCAGGCTGTAGCTGGATGGATTGCTCTTTGGCTGATTTAGAGCTGTTATGATTTGGTACATATGAGCGTTTCCCGTTCCAAGTTGTTTAACTAAATGCTTCCTTTTGGTCTCTGTACAACTGTGATACAAAATTTATGATTTGCCAGTTTCTGCAACAATGATTTTAGAGAGCCAACAAACGTGACTGTGCTTTGAAATGCAGAAAAGTCGTGCGTTTTTGTGATTAACAGCTGTGTGTAATTACTAATAAAAGCTACTCGATTTTTGCACTTCTCATAAATGTGAATTATTTTGTTCACTTATGTTTGTGTATAACGAAGAGGGGTAGTATCTACAAAAAAGATCTCATATGTGCAGCCTGCCACAGGTTGGATATTAGTGAATAGTCCTCCAGGGGAAAGTTTTCATTTCTTGGGGAAAGAGCCACAGTCCTCTTCTCACATATGGCTTCTCCGTACATATTACTCCCAGTGGTCCAGTCAAACCAGGTTTGCACATTCAGACCAGCAGCTTCACAATGTTTCTCTCCGAGCTCGTTCACAGAACCTGATATCCTGTTGTTTTTTTCCCTGCACATCAAGCTTATTCCCCCTCACTTGTAAACTGGTGTCCATGAAGATCACAAACACACCCACACAGTGCCCTTCCCAGGGTGATAAATGCCTCTCATTGATCTCCATCACAGTGGAAGTCTTGGAGCTGATCCCTTACCGTTATTCTGACGGAGGCGGCCATATGGTTAGCACTCACAGCCACCTGAACCCAGGCAGCTTCAGCCTGCAACAAGAACAGGAAAATTACAACGTCTCCAAACTGACTTAATGGACTTCCTCTGGGTTTAAGGACGGAGGCTGGACCACATGAGGGCTTCAGCTGGAGCTGAGGCCTCACAGCAGTGGGACTCGGGTCTGCAGCAGCACTAGCGGGGTTGTGTTGTTCTTTGTGCCTTTGTGGAATTCTGCTGCACGCTACTTTTATTTAGTGTACCTTTGGCTCTCATTTATTCCATCTTTGCCCCTAGCCCCGTGAAAAGCAAACAATTATAATACACTTAAAGCACTGTATAAACACAGAGCACTTAAAAATGAATCATGCTTATTTGTACTTCAGCTTCTTAGCATACAATTATTTCTACCCAAGTGCCATCTGGTATAAAAGTCATCTCCTGTCTTGGCATATTAAATCCTCACTTCTAGCAGGTATATTTTTTTCTTAGAGTTTAAAAAGAACACAATAGGATTTTTATCTGAGAACTACATCAGTCAGCAGTAGATGTGTTGAAAAAAATGTTTTCCCTTTTATTATGTAATCAGATAAGGCATGGAGACATACATTTCCACATCTTTAAATGACACCTTTGTCTTTTTTTCTCCCTTATTTAAATGAAGATGAGTGAGGATGTTTACATTTAAGAATCCTTTCCTTCAACTCCCTGTGTGTACACTTCCATTGTCAGATTTTGTTATCTTCACAATAACAGTCTGTCTCTTGGCTTCCTGACTGTATTAGAGTTGGATTTTAACCCCCCCTTCCTTCCTGCATCCCGAACCGTGAGTTACATCAATACCGGAGGCCGCTGGCTGTCAGTCAAAAGACAATATCGCTTGTGATGCATTAGTTTGTGTCAGCTCCTCCATTGGTTATCAACATCATATTGACAAATCACATCTGAAAAGACAATGCTGAATGTCAAATCAGAGAAGCTTTCTATTCACAGACAGCTTCTATGCAACGAGGCTCTCTCATCAGGCATCGTGACAGTAACATTGTGGCATTAAAGCACCGATTGCTGGACAGTTTCTCGTTTTATTCCAATTGAATTATATAAACCAACATGTAATAGGCATCTCTGGAATCTCGTGGCTGCAGATGTGCGCTACACAGGACCGTGCTCAATAGTCTGCAGCAGTAATGAGCAGAGACTCCTGGCCTCCTAATTGCTTGCCGGGCCTTTGCATGGCTCATCAGAGAGGAGCTTAATTGGCCATCACTACCCAGGCAAGCATGAGGCTAAGGCTAGCCCTGTTCCTGCCTGCTCACTTTTACCAGGATGCTTGCAGAATAAGTAAGCAGCTCCATTCATTCTGCATTGCTGCCACTAATGAACACAGTTTAGCCCGGAGGTCTTGATCATTGTGTCGCACTCCATCTTGGTCTTGCTGCGTTTGGTGTGTTTGTAGCCGCGGTTTGCTTGGTGTTGCTGGAGTGTTTGGTGTTTCCTTCTTTTTTTTTTTTTTTTTTTACTGTTAAGCATCAACGTAATGAAGTGCTTCCCGATTTTGGTATTGGGGTCTCTAGTGCAAAGCTGACTCGCTGGGAGATAAGTGTCTTCAGCTGCTGGCAATCAATTTATTTGCCCTCTAATGTTGAATGCGTGTGTGGAATGAATAGTGAAAGACGTGAAAAGATGGAAGAGGGAAGGGGAGTTGAAATTGCTGTCTATGTGCATTCCCGTTCTCACTGAGAAATGGTCCGTTCAGGGGAACTACACAACTTTGCATGGACCATTACACTATCCTGAATAATACAATCACACATGAGTTTGGAGCCTATTTCAATAGACACCCAGTTAATGTTATAACATCAACAAAGGGATGACATGAGGTTTTTTCCATTTCCACACTTGAGCTATTGTGCATTATTTGTTTTTTGGTTTTGTGTTTTTTTTCTTATGTTGGCCAGATAGGATCCCCTGTGTGTTTTTTAGAGCTGATAGGCATTCCTGAACCTGTCCTTGGAAAAGTTGCCCAAACCCTGAAAGAAAAAAGACACCCACACATAATGCAGTATTGACTGGTACTTAAATCAGTTTGATAACAGCTTTGTCAAATCAGCTCTTTTAACAATCAGATTAGAGCTTTTAGTACGATCGATCGAGGAGGGATTTCAGATCTACAAGATGACAGTTACAGAGCAGCACATTGCTAAAGCCTGGCCACCCATGAAAAGGGATCTGAGCCTGCATCCACTGTTCACAATCACTTCTCTTCTGCTGGACTGCTACCATACAGAAAGACAATCAGAGAGCAATAGCTGGAACAGAGGGAATAAAACGAGGAATGATAACCAGCCTCATGGCCTGAACCTCAGTTTGGCAGCTCAGCTCACATTCTTTTTCAGTTCATCACACAGATGTGGCAGCCTCATCTGCACATATCTGAAGATTACATTATTTTACTGTAGGTGCTCCTGGGTAACGGTGGGTGTGCAGCTTGTCACTTCTTTGCTTGCCTCCCGGAACAATCCTGCGATATCGATTTGTACAGCTGAATCTGAATTAATGTCATGCAGTATGACATCCAGATGACACAAATGCCACCTAAAATGCCACATACAGTAAATAAGCAAACCCTTTTAATACCCAAATCACTAGAAAATAAAACACTACTGAGATTAACAGCGTTTATACTCCTAACACAAGGTGTTACTCTGTCACATTGATCATTTTAGTATGCTGGGTTAACATGCATCTGGGATATATTTAAAGCGGCTTTATGAGTAACCTCATCAGTTGGAGAAATGGAGCTAGAGAATGGAGATATCGAATGGTAATTGCTGGTATTCTGTATATTTGATGTTGAAAGGTTCTCTCTCGAGCCCATAATTCTGGTTGCCAAGTCAGCGAGAGGCGACTGTGAGACTGCGCTGGCTTCTCTCCTGGGCTTCTTAATTGGCTTTGTTATTGCAGACCTGTGCAGGGTGAAGGCAGCGAGAGAGAATCTGAGCTTTGGTATATAAGCTACAGAGCTTTTGACTGTGACCCTCCTCCCAGGGGCCGAGTGTTCACAGCTGCTCTCTCTGGAGAAGGTGACCTGGCTTTGGATCCCTCTCTGCGCTCCTCCCAGAGGACCCCTCCGCCTCCCGCCCACCCATCCTCTCCCACCCCTCTCGTTCGCCTCGCTCCCTTTCAGAGGTCATTTTCTACAGCATCGTGGAGTGTTCTCCTCCCTCCTCCCGTTTTCTTTGCACCCATCAGTTTGGCCCAGCAGGGAGCCGCTAATTCTCTCCGCTCTGCAAATTTCCGCACTTTTCCGGCGTGGGATGCCAACACCTCTTCAGTGCCTCGCTCTGGCGTCACCACCCATCCCACCAACACACACATGCATAGAAGACACAGTTCTTCCACATTGGCTCGACCCCACACTCACTCTGGCTTTTAGCAGCGAGAAAAGAGGGGTGGCAAACGTGACAGTCACAGCAGAATTGCCTGGTATTGTTTTGGGTCCTTCTGCAGAGGAATTTGACGTATTTACTTACAGTGATGCTCACTGAGCAATTCCTCTGCTGACCACTCTTTTCAAAAGCTGAGGAATAAATGTCTGACACTCGCAGCAAAGTCTCAGTGAATGGTGAGTGGGCATGCCTCTCTGTGTGTGGTGCTTGAGTGTATAAGAGTGTGGAGACAAATAGGATGGTTTTGCTTTGTTCAGGCAATGAAATAACGTGCAATCAAGTCCCTATTGTCAGTTCTTGACCTATTTCCCACTACAGCTTATTATCATTAGTGGCCATGAGACTGTGTGTACCACTGCGCTTCCTATGTAGGCAGGAAAAACAATCCACATAAGATACATTTTTAATACAACTTTGCAATGACATGGACTTCTAAAGAGCTTTCAAGTAGACGTTAGTGTACATGTAACTTGATTATGCAGCATTAGGCTATTTATTACTAGGAAACTGCTTTTGAGCTGTCACAGCTAAGGCTGTCTCGCTCCTTGTAAACACAGCTTTGGAGTCCATTTGTGGAATTAAAGTTGCAAATGAGCGTTCCTAAAACAGACCAAGACAAGGCTGTCAGATAATCATTCCACCCTATATTAATGCTTCTCGATGGAGCTATTAAGTGATCTTGATGTCTTGTTTAGAATTTCAGCCGCCCTGTGAAATATGTAGTTAGATTCCGACAGACGTGAGGTGCTGCCCTTTCTGTTCTCCTATAGATGAATGTCTTTAGCTAATAATGGAACCTCTCCTGTAGTGAAGAAGTGTTTGTAGATTTCTGTTCATCTATGAAATAAAAGAAACCCAAAGAAATGTGTGAATTAGTGACCTTAGAGATACTGATTGTAAATCTCAAGTAGAGCCAAGTTAGTTGTTTCCCCCTGCTGTCAGTCTTTATGCTTAATTAAGCTAATCGGCTCTTGGCCGTAGGCATGAGAGTGTATTTCTGAAAATGCCAAAATATTCCTTTAAATGGAGCAACAGATTAGACATTAAAATTAGAGATGACTGTTGTTCAGTCCCAAAGAGCACAAGGTTTTAAAAGCCAAATTCTCCCACAGCAACATAAAAAAATCACCGAAGTACCGATAAGTCACAAGTGGTGTAAGCTGTAATTACTTTACATGCTGGTGACAATAGACTGAGAATGATGGCGCTGAGAGTATGGATGCAAATGGTTGTCAGCGTTGATATCCTGCCTCGAGTGAATACTGCTGATGTGCATCAACAGTCACATCTGCAGTCTGAATACACACAGATTTTGGTTGAAAGGCGTAGCTGAATGTTTGGCTTTTCAGCTGTTAAGATCCCTTGTTGCAGCCTGATGAAGAATGAAGACCCATTTTTACAAGATCTTTGTTGTTTATTTTGCACAGTTTTGCTACATGGTAGTTGTCAGAGGAAGAATATTCTAAATAAGCAAGCGAGTGTCGTTACAAAGTGTGACACTGTTAAATATGCATTATAGAAGTTCATTCTGTGAAGTGTTTTGAGCTGCTGCTAAAGCATGTTTATAGCAATCCATGAATTATCGAATATTTTGAGGGATGAATTTTCAAATGCTCATATTTCAGGACACCTCAATCCCAACAGTTTTTAATTTTCTGAATTTCCTGTATATGCTGTCTGTATAACATTTCAGAAAATCCTTTTGTAATTAGGTTCCTGTGCTAGAATTCCCTCTTCGTTCTCCATTTATAGTAGCTTGTGCAGTGTCTTCCTCCTGCCACACAAGTGAAACCAACCACAGAGGTGAAAGCAATCATCTGAAAAGCACTCAGTGAGGCCAGAAACTTGATCATGTTTCAGCTAGGACACATTCATTACAAATGCAGCATAAGTCTTCATTAATGATCTGGAAAATGGCAAGTAATCAAATCTCTGCAACATATGGGAAGAGGAAGCTCAGGCAGGACAGTTAAGCAGAGTATAGGACAAGAGGAGGATGGTGAGGGTTTAATAGAGAAGGTTTAAGGCACTGAAGCCTCTCTCTTGTGTTAATGATGACCTCACATTAGCACATCGTAATTCCCCCTCACAGAGTCCAGAGTACAAGAGAAGCTCTTCCATTAGAGGCGCGTACCACTGGACAAGCAACAATAGGCTTGCTGAATAGCTTTTCAGAATCACACCAAAAATTCCTTTACATTTTTAGAGCACAATTCCTTGCGGTTATTGAATGCGTCGCTCTTATCCAGAGAATAGCCTTTGTGCCCACTCTATTGTACGAGTGCGATATTTAGAGCGGGGCGGCCTAAAAATCAATATCCACTGTCACCAGAAGAATGACATGTCTTCACTAAATATGGCAAATAGAGCAGGGCCAGATTACACTTGGAGTCCAATTGTTCTGTTAAGAGAGCTAATCGATGTGATTGGTGTATACGTTTTTGTATCTGAACACAGAGACGCTTTGTTACGAGTGCTTGAAGCGAGGTGGTGATTTTTGTCGTCCTGGTTAAGTGAGTTTTTTTACACCAGCAAATTGTAATATATTTGACTAAACAGGAACCAGTATGTAGTAATGCTGCACAAAAGTATGATTTTGAATCTGATATTTTGTCCAAACAGCAAATTAAGTGTTTAAAAATGTGATATTTGATGATATATTTGAACCTTTAGTTGCAATTCCACTTCATCTTTAAATTCCGAAGTGCATCCCTAAAAGTACAGTTTGTCCTCATTGTTTCATCCCACATATAGAGCAGTTAAAACAAAGACAAAGTCAGATTTGAGGTATTATTTTTGATGTCAACACTTGAGGCAATACACTTGTTTTGAAACTCTACTTGTCAAACACAACACTCATCATGAACAAGCGAGGGAATTTTTACATGGGTTTTGGTAATGCAAACGAATAATTAAATATTCCATTTTCTTTGAGAGAATCTCCTGCATATATTTGTTGTGCAGAAAGCAAATTGGTGTGCAGCTCCCAGCTGTGTTGCTGTCCATGTCTGTAGAGAAAAATCACAGCAGGGGACCCCATCAACATCATGGTACTAATTTGATTTATGGCGTGGTGTATGCTAATGCATTGTTTAGGGGGGCCATCTTTCTCAAGGAAAAGACAAATGAATTTGCTTTGCATTTTGAAAACAACTCCGCATGATTGAGCGTTTTTGCCGTTGTTCAAACTGTCTTACATAAACACTGTAGACACTTTGACGTCATCAGATGGCATCAAAACTCTGCTGCTGTTTTCCTGATGCCATAGACAGCAGGTATGACTGTTGGAGCCTGCAGAAATCATGGTGGAGATGAAGGTTAGTATGCAGAACATGTAAAGGCTTATTGCATTCTTATGCAGTGAGGCGCATTAGCTAACCTTTGCCTTCCCCTTGGAAACTCTTGATATCCCTGTTTTGATTGTTAAATTCATGTCAGTGTTTTGTTTTTGCACAAAGCTGAGGCCATTTACTCTGAATAAGATTCAGCTTTTCCTCTGGCTGAATCTGCACAGAAGCTGCGAAGCCTCGAGGCATCACTGCCGCCTCCTACATTAGACACTTGTGGGCGTATCCGCCGATTCTCAATCTAAATTAGATTTATTCTTGTGTTACTGCTTTTGCCTAACAATTTGAAGTTATTTCTTAGCCGTTGTTTATCCTCAGACCCATTACTGTTTAACATTTTTAGGTTGATTGAATGTTCAACAAAAGTCCACAAAAAGAGGGTGCACTCGCTGCATTTGAACAAAGACTCCTTTAAGCATTAATCAATAATCTGTCGGCTGAAGTGGAGTCTCACAGTTTAATGATGGTGTTTTTTGCATTAAACTCTTGTTTTTCTGTACAATCCATAAATATCCAGATAAAACTTTTGAGCCCAGTGTTTTTTTAATGATATGTGAAGTTCGTGTACAATGAAAGTGGAGCAGAGGAGGCAGTCTTTTAAAGAACTAATTATCTTTTTCTCTGACACAACAGTCATTATTCTTAATAAGCTATAGTGTGCCAGGAAGCTTGTTGCCTCTTTTATTGTAGCTAAAACAAACACTGTCAAATCATTTGTTGCGTATATGTGGATCATTAGCAAGTACGGAGTAGTATGTGATGTAAAAACGCAATTATAAAGTAGGTGCTATTGAATTAGTCAGAATTTCATCACATTCTCACATAATGACCTTTTTTATAGGTTACCCCAAAGAGGAAAGGAATTACTTTTGTCCTACTTTTCGCTTCCATACGAGTATAATCTCATAAGTCTTATTTGAACGTGTCTATAAATGTCCCGCTTGATGAGAAAATGGAACTAGGAACGATGATGTGGAAGTCAGTCTTCCTCTAACATTGACCATCACTTTGCAATTTTCCACAGCCTTTGCGAGTTCACTGACTCCAGCTTTTCCTGACACATTTCCCACACATCTGGTCTGTTCGTGCCATTTGCAGCCCCTTCATTTCATGTGCAGCAGCTCCTAACAGAAAACTAACCGCACACTTTGGCTGCTGCTTTGCACTGTGATCGCTTGTTTTCAATTTTACTAAACCAGTTCAGCATTTAAATGATCTAAACATCATAGGTTGTGTCACAGGAGTGGTTCCTCCCAATTTTTTTTCATTTGGTGCATTGACTTTTTAGCAGGTGAAGATTGTAGCTTGGAAGCACAGTGCTGCTGAGCGATAGCACGAACACAAAGGTGCTCTTAGTTCTGGCCTGTCGATACCGTCATGCTCTGCTGTAAGATAAGTTCGCTCGTGATGGAGCTGCGTGTTCTGTGCCGCTCGCTCGCTGGGCGGCGAGGCTGTTTCAGGACAGAGCCAGTGAGTAATACCACATGCTGGCTCTCATTGCAGCCGATTACTTATCTATTGATTGAAGCCAGCGTTGTGCAGATGGATGCCTTTGGAGTGTGACAAGTGTTTTAACAATCCAGGAACCTAATGCTCCTTAACGTCACTCTGGGTCCATGTTAAATAACGTCACGTCTCTAAGTCACCAGGATTCACTCACAGTCAATCCCGGCAACGGAAGAAGAATCTGTCTTGATTGGTTGTCTTCAAGCCAAAAGATCTATGGCCGCAATTACATGCGGCCACTCCTTGCTGCAGCTGCTGAGATGTAATAAATAGCATTAAGGACTGTGAAAATCCTTTAAATACACTTTCCTCCTTCTCTTTCTGCGTGACAGTTAGAGGAATGAATTCCCAGCGATCACTGGAAGCAGCCTGTGAGCAGCAGAAGCCTGTTTCTACTGCTTATCACTTTCACTTAAGCTGCTCGGGAGATTCAGTCTCACATGCACCCAGACGTGTACACACACACACACACACACACACACACAACTCATAACACAGTGCCAGCCTTTTTTTTATTGTTCTTACCAAGCAGGGGATAAACCACAGTGCAGTGCAGCACCTGGATCTTTGTCCTGGTGACGGCTTCTTTCGCCAAAATATACCTCAAGACAAAGAGCGCATCACTCGCTGATGTGCTCCCAGACATTTGAATCAAACGTTTTCTTCACCTTTTCCCCGTCAGGTTCTGGCACAGGTCCATCTCAGCTAACAAGTAGCCTCCGGCCCGCCAGGCTAATCAGTTGTATAATCTTGAAACGTTACAAGCTGACCCAGCCAGATGAATGTTTAAGATGAGTCACAACTCATCTGAAACGTCAGGCGTAGTATGTTTTTATATCAGGGTTATGAGGCAGCCTTAAATGCACAGGAAATCCCAGCTTTTTATTTTTAAGCTTGAGCCATTTCTGGTGCAAACCTGCATAGATATCAGCAGAATTTCAACCACAGTCATCAAAAGCTGGACATCCCTGCTCTTTGTGTCATGTACATCATATGTTTTCTGTATTAAAGCTTTAAGTTGACCTTTTCTTTCCCTCCCTATGTGCTTTCAATGGACAGATGAGAACAGGCCTGATGACAAAGCAGAAGCAACATTTCATGCTAGAAAGTGTCCCAACGCCTGTTATCATCCTGGTTTCTTTAGCCTCAAAAACATTTCCATACCAAGGGCATCCGCACTCCGAACAAGGAGTTTTTTTTGCTTGCCTTAATCTTTATCTCTCGCTGTCAGCAGCACCGCAGCCAAACACCTTCTTCTCAAGTCTGCAGCTTCTGTCACTGCTTAATGTGTTTTTCTTGCCTAATGTTTATAATTTGACAACTGACAAAGAATTGTTTTGATTAATTGGAGGCACTGACACAGAATGATTTTTTGCTGTTTGGATAATTCCCACGTAACTTTAGGCTAAGTGTACTATGTTGTACTTTAAAAGCCTGTGTTTGCTTGACCAGACTGTCACTGTGTTTCAGTAACCGCTGAAGTGTGGATTATGCAGGTGATTATTTGACAATGGAGATGTCAGATCGGTTGAAGTGAAGAAAGCAGAGAATCTACAGTGTTTTTACTGAACCGACTTTGAGCTGTTGCCCTTTTATTAAATCTTCTAACTCAAGTATTACTAATTTTCAAACAATTCTTACAGGGATTCAGAGAAGGAGGATATTTTTTAATCAAACATCAAAGCAGCTCATTTTCATAGAGCAGCCCTTTGGCGTAGAGCCCACAATAGGATTTCTGTGTTGGTTCAGGATGTTTTTGCTTTCTTGTCTTGGTTTTTTTTTTTTTATTCTTTTCCCGAGATTTCTTTCAAACTCGTGTTCACATAATTTAGTTCACTCAAGGGTGCTTTCCATTTGCACTCTCCCAAAGCGCAGGAACAAACACCCTCTGTGAGTGACTGGTCTTCACTTAACCGCAAGCCTGAAAATAGCTGGACACCGTGGCCTGTCTCTAAAAGAATACAGTGATAACTGAATATCCTGCTGAACTAGACCATTTGCTGTCTCAACTCCCTCATTTACCATAGATTCGCCTTGATGATTTCCTGCTGAAAATCAATGATTCACTCACTTTTAGAATAGCAGCTCCTCTGAGGGTGTTGGCGAGGTTCTCCCAGTGGCAATGATTTCAATCAAGAGCCGTGTGAATTCTCCGGCTTTGCACAATGGAAGGGAACACTCTGAAATAAATTGGACAAATAAGTCATTTCTCCTTGAAAGATGGATTTAAATTGATTTGTGTTGCGACCTCTCAGCACATACGTGTTCTCCGACAAGCTGCATGCGCGCAGATGTACAAACACCATACGTGTGCACATATTTACTCAGTGGCTCTGCAGGTGCAATTGCTGGCAATATTATTTTCTTTTTGTGGTTACTTTCAAACTCTCAGCACCAGAGTGAGGTGGTACAATACTAAAGGCTATCCACACATACATACAGGCACTTAACAAGGTTGACCTTTATAGACTGCAGGTCTGTATTTGCAATACTTGCAGCTTATAGCGTCAGAGGGAGAGGAAGAAATAGAGGGAGAGCAACAGTAAGAAAGCTACAGACTATAGGAGCAGTTGGCTTTAAATTATTCATCCCAACAAAGAGGTAATCGCATTATTTTCACCAATTGTTTTGATTTTTGGTTATGTCTTACAACTTCAATGTAAGGTCATATTATCAGATTATTAAAATGACACTGCAGGAAGTTTGTCAGACTGCTGTTGTGGTTTATTAATATTTCATTTTCATTTGATTTCCTTTATTTCCAGACTGTCAAAACCCCACACAATCATTAAAAAAAACACCAGAGTCTTCTCAAAACACCTTCTTATAACCCCCATGATGTCAGAGACTGGTGGTATTGTTGTGAAGTCAGTGGTCCGACATGTTTGTCTAAAGGGCAGATTTGTGCACTTAGTTTGCAGCTGAAGGATGCCATGTAATGGTGCTTTAATCCTGTAAAACCACTGTGAAGTACTAGCAGTTTTAATCCCACATTACCATTCAAATAAGAATGTGTTATCCTCCACGACTAATCTTCAATCATTACCAACATGTCTTGCCTATGTGTTGACTAACTAAAGCTGGATGTGCCCTGATTGGACTGTGGCTTTCTCTCTCCCTGCTGAGATGACGTAAATCTTGCAGTGCGACTGGCAAAGATGTGGACAAGTCTGAGCAGAGCGAGTGGCTCAGATACTTACAGAAGCAAAAGGGAATTCTACATGGGGCTTTGTTATTGGCAAAATGACTCCCCGACTCTAATTTTTACCAATTAGGTCACACAGTCTTAACAGTGGATCTAAGCCTGTAGTCAGAGGTTGTGCAGAAATCTTGTTGCAGGCCGGGCTTTTTTATTAATGGAGGACTTGCTGCTCCTAGCCAGGTGGAAGCGGAGCAGTAATAAATGTGGCTCTATATATCATCTGCAGCACATTACAGGGGAGCTGGGGGTGATTATTCATGCCGGCAGGGGCATGAACAGACCTTTCAGGGGTTCATGGGCTCAAACTTTGAAAAGGGCGTCTCCCTCATCTTTCTCAACAGGGTAGGTAGAGTCTCCCCATGTCTCCGATCTTGTTGGCTCAACTTATCTGCTAGATTATATTTGGATAATGGGAAATGTATGATTTTTTTTTTTTTTTTGTCCTGTGTGTTTTTCATTTTGTCTTGTGTTACTTCAACTGATTACTTGATGAGTCTGGATGGTTTTCACATGTATTTATCAAGGCCCTTTGTTTGTTTTCAATGCACTTACTGTAATCATCATTGAATTCTTTAACCTTAATCATCAGTGTCAAACAAAGCAGCGAGCAATTTGTAGTGTTTAGGTTGCATTGTTAACTCTTCGGACTGCAATTGTACGAACCATTCTATTAAGTCTCCCAGAATCTTAAATCCTGGAATTAGCTTCTCAGACGGGTGTAATCAAGACCGCAATTACCATACTTGCAGTGAATCAACTTTTTTTTTTCTTTCCCCCATCAGCTGTATTGTTGGACTCAATTAAAGCCGACACTTCTCCAGTCATTTAGCTGGGGCTGGGAGATGATGGTATTGTGAGCAGCGGGACGCAGGGTGAAGGTAGATGGGCCGTTATGTTTGGAGCAGCCTGTGTTTACTGTCTGTTTGCGGCTATCGGAGCACACACGGAGACAGATGAGGCACAACAGCTGGCTCTAATGCGTGTTGGGTAGAATCAGCCCGGCCCAGTCACAGCACATCAATAGACCCATACGTTAGGTGACAGAGAGAGCACTAAACTGCGCCCGTCTAGCAGGTGTCATGGGCACGGCCCCAGCACAGGTGATAGGAAAATAGGCAATCTGTCTTTCCACTGGAGGGGTAGCAGGGGCTGCAGGGAGGTAAGAGGGGTTGTTGGGTTGCCACTGGACATCAGAACGCTGATCCTTCACAACGAAGAACAAAAGGTCTGTTTTACACGGCGACAAACACTCATAACCTTGACCAGCAGCACTTTCGTCAAATCAGTGCAGGAACCAGCCGGGTGGGCTGACGTTCAGCATCAGCGTCGGACTGTCAGTCCTCACAGGGGCAGACGTGTTGTTGAATTACAATGTACGCCGTCTTACTAATATATCATTGAGGTTTAAAGCATCTTCTTTTTGCAATGACCTTGTATATTATTACGTAAAATGACAGGCTATAATTTGATCAAAATGGAACAAAGAGGATTTTGTAGAGAGCATTGTGTTGTTGTATGCATATTGAAAGCCCCATAATACTGAACAAATTACAACAAATTACAAGTTTCACTATCTTGTAATTGAAAAAAGGAAAAAGAAAACTGTTGAGTAGGAAGTAAAAATGAATCCTTACAGTTTAACTTTCACAAAAGTGGCTTCGAACTGATTATTACATCCTCCAAACTGCTTATTTTGTAACCACAGGTTGCTCATTACTCAAATCACTAATTCAATCATAATGATAATACATCAATAATGATAGTGTGTAATAATGTCTGTATTTGCCGCTACTTACACTGTTTTACTGGTGCTGTAGATCTAACACTCTTGCCATTTAGCCTGGAAGCTAAAATTTATGCAGAGCAGACAAGATAATAACCAGTACATTTATTACAGATGTGGATTAAATTACAGAACTTAAGCAGCAATGCGTTCACACATTAATACTACCATATTTTTATTACTAAGGTTTCATCATAAAATCTGGAGGAATGCTGATAGTAAATCTCAGAGCAATAGATACAGTCAGCTTTTATCTGCTGAGATGCTTTAATAATCCAGTCATTTGTTCAAGGGTTCTTAGAATTTGTGGAAGTAACATGACAGGACTATCTGTGTAACATAACTCTGTCTGAAAAATCTTTATTTTGCACTTTGTTGTTTGCTACTTCTTCTCGCCTTTGTATCATACAGCTGTGTCAGCTCATATATCACCACAAATAGATTACAATAACAGATTAAAAGTCAGTTTAGCTACAAAACAATATATATGTACATTCAAAGCAGGAATTTGTCTCGATGAGATTACGAAGCTTTATTGGCAGAAATTGCTCAGTCTGCTGATGCTGATGCACATGACCCCCGGGAGACGACAAATCATTCCACTTCAAGACATACATCTTTGCGTTGGCAATGATAAGCTTCATAAACTATATCTGGTTTATCCGTCTGTACTCGGGGCTCCTCAGTACCAGGAGTGACACATTTTTTCATCGTGCACTCAGTGAGATCTCTTCATCCTCCTTGTATCAATTAATTTGCTCTTGCTGTAGTTTGGCAGCGTCACTGCAGCCCCGAGGTTTGGCTCCTGATTGTTGTTTCACATGCTGCCGTGTTATTTTCCTTTTAAAATAGCTTTTATCTATTGATTTTTCTTCTTTATACTTGTTTTTAGATTATTTTTACAGTTTATTGATTTTCTTGCTTGTTCTTATTCTGACCCTTTTCTGATATGTCTGATTGGTTTTGACTTTTGGTTTTGCAGCTTTCAAAATACGCTCTTTGGAGTTGGAAGAAGGTTTTTACATTTTTCTTTCTACTTTTTAGAGTTGGGCTAGTAGTTTTCCACTACTTCCACTACTTCAGTGAACGGAGATAACCCCACAGTGTCGCTCTTCTTTAACTGGATAATGGCAGAGGGGAATGGAAAAGAGATTAAAAACTTGACTGGAAGCTTGAGGACTGATGATTTAATAAACTTAAATTAACTGGGCAATCCACATTTAGATTCAGTATTTGCTGCAGTGGTACATATTAAAATGTAATTTGTAGATGTTGGAGCAATGTGTTCTGGTTTCCTTAATGTTGAAAATCCAGTTTTTGTCCCATTCTACTGAAAAAGACTGGCAGTGATCCGCCCACCTTTACCTGGAAGCCAAACTCTGTCCTGCTCTGTCGTAGTCCATTATTTAGATGAAGAGTATTTTAAAGTGAAATCAGGCCTGCCATGCTAAATTTAGTACAACTAACATTTCCCCCTATACAAATTTGAATTGTCATTAAAGCCTAATCCATTGGCTGGCTCCTTCATACATGGCCTCTCAGGGTCAACAACTGCCTTGAATTTCAAAGCAGCCCCTAGAAAAAAAAGCTTGAACACCACTCCATTATCCAAATGACATTCAAATGCTCTCAGAGGGAGCCTATAGTTTGAGCCTTCCACTTCCTGGGTAGTTTTACAGTCAAACAAGAGAAGCCTAATTGCAGTTAGTCACTAGGACTCTTTTCTGTACTGCATTCAGGAAAGAACAAGGTGACATGCTGACTCAATTTATAAAAAGCGTTCTTATTAATTTAGATAATGATCTTTCTTGCTGTTAAAGCACTTTCCACTATCCTTCACAGTTTCATGCGCATTGATCGACAGACCTGATAAGATTACTCCACTGTTCTCATTGCTGGGATTCTATCGTATATTTTCTTGGAGCAAAGTGCCTCTTTTCAGATATTTATTGCCAGTCACCTAATGCTTTGCTATTGTTCATGCACATTATTGGGTTGGATGTGGAAGCAATTTCTGTCTCTGTAATGTAGAGCGTGGCCATCAAGGCTCTTTATGGATTTGGGAAAGCAGAGTGGAGGAAAAACCCAGAACAGCTATTGTTGCCATTGTTGGGGGAACTCGGGAGAAAGGTCTGCCTTGCCGAACATGTGCACTGTAATAACAAAGTAAACATGCTGAATTTTTCCTCCCAGTGTTTTTTTAGTATTCGCAATACACAGATGACATATTGAATTCACAAGTCTCAGCAGGAAGAACTCAAGGACGACTCGAAGAATTTGTGTTTTGTGCATCAGACCACAATTCTTCTCTAGATATGAGTGAGGAGTACAAAAACATGTACACCACTGTCTTGATGAATTCAATTTCACTCAGGGTCATTTGAGTCTCTGTGTTACAGTGAAGCTCTGAAGACCTTGTCATACTAACCGTGACTTAAAAACACTACAATACAAATAATATATAACATATAGATAAATTATGGAAAATGCAGACTGTTTTACAGACTGTGGTACCATCACCTGGCGTGTCCTGGTGTGGCTGCAGTTTTTTTTTTTTCTACCCAACTTGCCATTTTAACATACTGCACAGTAAATGGTTTTCAATTTCAAAAATGTGGAAAAACAGCTACTGCACTAGTTCAGCATGATGAATTTCTCAAATGTCATTCTAAGTTAGTGCCAGACGGAATAATTGAGTTTTAAACATCTTCTGTGTAGGGTCTCCACCAGAGGTGAGCATGCAGAAATGCTACACCTGACTTTGACTGTTTTATGTTCAGTACTCACAGATTCATGTTTCAAAAAGAGGATCCTTAATTATGAGATAAATCGAGGTAAAATTGCAGGGTAGAGAACAGAAGAAATCAGGACTTAAATTCTAAGCACCTTTTCTACAATGAGAGCTGCTTCCTTGTTATCAGACAGTGAATGTCTTCAGCCCTTATTTGCTGTGAGGTGTTATTAGCAGCGTAGCAGCGCTGTCCCACCTCATCACATCATCCGTCAGAAGATCATCAGTTGGTGTAGCGGCCCAGGAGGAGGATCCCTGTGTACTGCTTATCTGGCTCAGACACGCAGCCTCTTGTCCTGGTGAGAGCAGGAAGGTAACTCTATTTACTGAAGAGCTCCTATTTTGATGTGTCCTTCACAATCAACTTCCCATTAGTTTTTACATAAAACATGCATAAAAATGCACTAAATGAGATACATTGATTGAGTTTACAGCAGTAGACCCTGATGGATACTTGGCTTTGGGCCAGTGCCAATACTGATTTTAAGGGAGTAAACAGTCACACCAACATTGATATAATGATTGATATTCTTTATGTATATAATTTTCTTCACATGCAGAATCCAAATAAGAATATCAATAAAGAAATTTGTGTTGATATTATCTTTTGTAAGTTTCAGTTTATTTCACAAACTAGTCTGCAATTTAACTTGACTCTGCACCGTCTACTCTGATGTGTGCTCTGCTACATGTGCTGCAGACAGTGTTGAGAGTATTGTACACAGCAGAGCCCTGATGTGATGGTACCTTATCCAAATTACCTCATCTTTTTCTGCATTATGTTTTTCAGAATAACAATTTTAAAATCAGCGCATATTGGAAAATGGGTACACCAATACAGATGTATTTGTGATAAGCCCAACTGGCCAGTTTTATATATTGTTCATACACTACCCAGCAGTATATAGAGTGGTTTGCCATAGCATCACCTAGTTAAGGTACAAAATTTAAACTCTGCATACAAATGAACACATTCTTTAACATCATGCACGTTGTGTTGTCTTTTAAATTTTCACATCCACATTTTATAGCAGATTTTTCTTGTTGTACCTTAATATAGTGGTCCTGGACTTAAGTAAAAGGTTAGAAGGATATATAAAGGGATTATATTCTTTGTTTAATTGTTAACAAGTCCCTTGAAAAAGCAAAAGAGCCATTACTAACAGGACTTTTTTCTGTTCATCCAAAGGTTACATACTGTAGCTTTATCCTCTGTGCCATTAAAGACCCACTGTTGTCCAGAAACTGTTAAAACCCGTACGGTTGAGCCATTCTGTTGCACAGAGTGACATGTTCCTTCATTAGCATAAACGTGGATGCAGTGGTTCATTTTGAGCCAATCCGACATGCAGCGATCTGGGACCACAAATACGCACAAGAGCACCAAACGTGTATTCATCTGCCGCTAAAAATAATCCTAAAGAAATACACTATTTAGTAGTGTTTGAGATAAGTTTTCTAAAAACTACAGCGCCAAGATGCTTGAGAAAAGGATGTTGTATTCTTTAGAAAATTAACATTCGTGTTTCAAAGGTTTTGTTCATTTGTGGAACCAAAAGATACCAGCCTTATCTCTAAATGCTGCTTCCCCTATTTGACAAATAAACTGTATATTTGAAACTAAGTAAATTAAATCATTTCTTCTGCTCATCAAAATTCCTCATTGTTCTTGATTTCGTGTAAGCCTTGCTGCTTTAAGACATTAAAACCCACGGATATGTTTTTCAAGTTTCTATTAAAAGGAATATTGATGAGGTGAATTTACACATCTATTTCTCTCAAGACAAAGTGTTAGAAGTTATGTATGGCATGTGTGGGGTGTTACACTGTGTAGGCATCAGCAGTACTTTAAAGCATATAAACATCACATTTGATCTGCAGGGTTAAAGCAGAACAAGGCTCAAATGAGCAACCGTTGCTTTTCTTGCTTTCTTTTTAGCCTCCTTCAGCGTTGTTAAAAAACAAAATTAGGTTGTCTGGTAGAAAAACAAATTGCACTTTAGGAAGAGCTTGTTTTATTTGGATATCTTGTTTAGCAGCCCTCCGTCATATTCTACAGTGGCTGTTTTTTATACCTTGTGTGCGGTTTCTTTCATTTTCACTTCATTGATGTCTCACGTCTCCAGTGACTGCACATCAGCCTGCACCATTATTGTTATTACTCACCCATCAGCGTACAGGGCGATGCTGCATGTTCCATCATACGTAATGTACATGACCAGGCAAGGAGTCATGTACAAATTACAGGAGTGATTATCAATGCAAAGATGAAGGCCAAACAACATGAGTCGGCCTCAAAGAGAGGAGTATTCATCAAGGTGAGGAAGCTAAGCTGTTGATCCAGCTGCCATCGCTGGGATTTTGACCGGACCTTATCTGGATCAGTGTTCTTTTTTTCTTGCATTAGCTGTTGAGACTGTTACATGTGGCTGCTGTAACACATTCAGAGCTTCATTTTATTCACTAAACATAGTGCTTCATATGTAATTTACCTTCCCTAAACTGGCAAAGGAAACTCAAACTCATTTTTTTTAGGTAGATTAACCTGAAATAGAGGAGAAGGTGTGTTTTGAGTAATGAAAGCAGTGCTTCTCCCAAAACCGATTTGTATTCATGCATTGCTAAGTCACAGCCGCCAGTGTGTCTTTGCTTTTGGTTGTGATGTCAGGAGGAATGGAAGGAGGTGGAATAAAAAAAAAAAAAACTAAAAAAAAAAAAAAAACTTGGAGAATAATCACAAAGCTGTTCAAGTTGAAATGAGTTTCCCCCTCTGCACGCCGCTGCTGCCTTCGACTGATACCCTAAACACGTAGAGTTCAGATGTGCTTTGGTTTGCTTTGGAGGGAAAGTCATATCAGATAACCAGCTCTGCCTTTCATTTCTAGACTGGTTCACACTTATCTACATAATTCCCAGTTATATTTCTCTTTCAGGTCCGGAGCCTCTGGATTTGAGTTTTCGCTACTTGTGGGCATGCAACGTTGTGGTAAACACGTTTGTCATTTGATAGTACTGCTGCCACATGTCTGCATTTCTTACAGTTATAACATTCATTATTGTTGTCATAGTGCTGAATTATGGAGGCTGACATTGTTATTTGATGTTAGTCTCAGAGCACATCCACACAAATATGTTTCTGTGTTAAAACTCATAGCTTTTGCCATGTTTATGAATATATTGTCCATGCTATTTCAGTGTTTTGAAATCTCCAGGATTGCATTTTAGCCTGGAAGGAAAGGAACTGACATAGAGTTAGGAGGCAATGACACAGAGGCCTACGATCACATTCTGATTGGGCCCAGTCGGTCGTGTGTTTCCCTGATTAGTTACAACCCTGTCATGTGACTTTTTAACTACCAGAGGTTAATTTAATATGGATAAAAAAATACATCTGTCAGATCATCAGCCCCTGTGTGCATTTTATCTGGCTCAGACACAAACATCCTCATGTAACTTGAGTATTGTGGTGTTTACTTAACGTTTGTCCCCTTTATAAGATTATATATATATTTTTAAAAGTACATTAAACACAATGCTTTGATTGAGAGAGCTGGACCATGGCTGGATTTTTAGAGCCAATACTGATTTGTAGGGAGTCAAAAACATCACATATTGATGTATTGGCTGATATTTTTTTATATATACTCATATTTACATACAATGTATTGGACTTGCATTGAAAATAAAAAATATATGTTGCTCATCATTATTTTTCACTTTTGTTGGCTTATTTCACAAACTAGTTTGCAACATATTGTGAAGACACCGCTTGACTCCCCACCACCGTCTGCTGTGCTGCATGTGCTGCAGACAGTGTTGTAATTGAATCAGAGCTGCTCTGCTCACAGTAATATAAGGACACCGTTTCTAAATTTCCCTAACCATCCATCTCATTCTGCATTAGGTCCTGAAAAAATAGGTAGTTTTTATATCAGCGCGTACCATTAGGAATATTTATGTAACGGGCCAATATCTGCTGCTAATATCGACTGAACAGCAGCCATCCATGCATGCTTCGGTTTGCCACAGCATCACTTATACATTACTGACTTTGTAGTCAATGCCTTCCCTACTCTAACTCTCTGTAGTTGTGTGATTTGTGTTTTTATGCATGCTCGTAGAGATGGAAATTGCTTCTAAAATGATGCTTAAGTGCTTGTTTGGACATATTTATTTTAACACCAATTTAAAATAGAAATGTATTAGTATGGATGTAGCTTGTGATATTTAGTAATTATGTGTACAAAATTATTTTTAGCCACACTAGTTGCATGGCTGTACGGATGGCTGCCAGTCAGCTGCATGGATCCAGTTACTGCATGGACTACCAGGACATTTGGTTTTGATATTTGTGTGTCCGGAGCATGAATCCTGTTGCCTTTGTTTTTTGTTGTTTTGAGTAAAATGTCTCAGCAGCTTTTGGATGGCGTAGTGTAAAATCACTTTTTTAGAATTAACAAATAAGCTGGTTTATGACCAAATACCTGCAAAGCTAAAGCTACTCCTGCATTATCTACGCATTTTAAATGATAGGGTAGATAGATCTGATACAATGACATTTGGATAATGGCAGCTAGTCCGTGTGTGTTTTATTTACACCTGGTATCAAGGAGTGTCTCTGTTATCACTGTTTTTCCTGCATCATAATTTAAAAACTAGCAAGGGGGGGTTGGCAGACTTAACGGCTAAGACACATCCCAGGTTGAGCTGAGCAGTAGGGAAGCTTTTAACATTGTTGCTTAAGTCTGGGACTTGCTGGGCAGAATTTTTTTGGGAGTGTGGTCTTGCTGAGCAGATTGCATTTACACTGACCTGAGATCCAATCACAGGCTTTCTGTTCAGTCGTGCATGTACACAGGATAAAGCAGGTATAGCTAATGGATGGATTACCGTGTGTTTTTCCTGCACTGTATCTTGTCTTGTTGAAAGAATTTAGTTTAGTGGAACTGCATAGTCAAATCCTCAGCTAGTGAGATTTTCCCTCTAAGTGTTTCCGCTGACTTACTGGTGAGCTGTAAGTGAGTCCAGTGTCATAGTGGGTCACTGCTGCAAGTACTGGTGGCTTAGTAAATTGGAAAGTTGGCGCTGGCGTTGTGTTACGGCTGTTAGAGTTGAACAGGTGATGCTTTATCTCAGCCTTGTTACGGATCATATTTTTGTGTTATGTTCTAATTCTCTGTCAGATGCTGAGGAGCCTCCAAGCGCTGTCACACTAATTAGGTAGTGCAAGTTATCCTCCATTTGTTTCAGCCTGAATCTTTACTGGGAGGATGGTAAATGATGAGACGAGGAGGAGGAAGATGAAGGAAAAGGAAACAGGCAGTTTGATGTTTTTGACGAGTGTCACAAGACCCTGTTTGCAATAATTTGTGTCAAAAGAATAACAAAATTTAAGAGGCTTTTATAGACATCAGCAGGTACATAAACTCCATTTAGTTGTTATTTTCCTGTGCTTTTTTATAGACAGACCCTAAACTGTATTTTCAGTGAGGCCATGCAGCAAGGCCAGCTGAAAGAGAGCAAGCTTTATCTAATTGTAAAACTCTCAAAGTAACACTGTTTGTAGTATGAGAAATGGGATACGGAGCGAGTTTCATTTCAGCGCTGAATTGCAATTTGTAATGTTTTGTTCACCTTTTCCAGCATCATAAACCATATAAATTTACAATGATACTGCAATTCCATTACTTTAGGGTTTACAGCTCTTGATCATTGTGGCAGTCTGCCTCACTTTCTGCTCCCTGAATTGCTCCCCAAATTCAGCATGCAAAACTTCTCATTTCAGCTGTTGGCATATCCAGTAATTAAAGGATTAATTTGGTAATCTAAATAGTCTCGTCTTCTTCTTCCTCACATTATTTCCTAACTTCCATTTCAAAGATTTAAAGAATGCTTCCTTTCTGCCTCTGTCTGCATTTATGTTTCTTCCCATCGCCTGCTCTGAGGTCTATAATCAACTTGCTTTTGGATAACCTCATTTCCGGCTGAGCATAAGGGGACGACAAATCCGTAAATGTGTGCATGCTGTGGATGGCAAACATTGTGGCTGCGTCTGCTCCTCCTGACAGCTCAGGATGTCTTCAGTTCCTTTGAGGATTGCGTGCAGTTATTAAGTCAAATGTGTTTAAATCTCTGCGGCTCTTTAGAGAAACATCATGCGCTGAAGTGCCAAACAGGTGAAGCTTTAAGGAATCTGAGGAGTTTACATTGCGAGTTTTGCTACAGCAAGGCATTTTGGATCTTCCTCTAAAATAACTCATATTTTTCAAGTGTCTGTCATGTCTGCACAAGCTTTACAGAGGTGAAATAAAATAGTTTGTTTCACTCTGCTTTTTTTTTGGAATCTCCCAAAAATATTCAGTGGCGTCTTTTGAATTTTAAGGACTTGGATCTTTGAATTTCGTTGTTTTTCAGCTGAATGCCTGGTTGCACTGAACTTACAGTGCGAGGGCACCAGATATTAAATAGCTATGTTATGCAAGTTTCTGAGTGTTTCTTCTTCTGCCTATTATGCTGCTTTTAAGACCAAAATAATTTTTGACACAAATGTTCAAAGAGAAGCACATTTTCTAACTAATAATGCAACTTGATCTTTGCTTTCCTCTGGGTTTGAAATATATTTTCATTTGAAACTAAACTGTTCTTCTTTGGAGGAGATACTATTTAATCGGAGGTCATGATCAAAAGTTTATTTTTCACAAAGCAGCTAAGTGCTCTCACAGTTAATTTGCAATGCCCTAAAATTTGTAATTAGAGAGAGCAGTATACATGTAACAGAAGCAAAATACCCAAGTTATAATATCAGCAGGCGACTGAGTTTACTGGAAAGTGGCAGCCAGAGAGGAAATCGCTAATAAACAAAACTGATTGTTGGAGAGGCTGATTCAGGCCAAAACCTGGATCGTCCACAGAAACATCTGGAAATGAATGGGCGACAAAGCATCAGCTGTGGCACTTGAGTGATGAATACAGATATCTCTGCCAATTTGGAGACTCTTAGCCCACACTGTTAATGGTGCTTCCACTGTACAGCTATTGAAAACCAAAAACACAGATTTGCCTCGCACTCTTGCTGTTGTGTACACAAATTCAGGCTCCCAGCTGTTGATCTTGTTAAGCATCACTTTCAGCCATTTATTCACACACATTTGCACAAACATGCACATTTACCCAGACAAATATACTTGCGGTTTCATTTACACTCAGCTCTCAAAATGTCAGCTCTTTTACACTGACAGGAAACTTAAAATGGTCTCGTAGGTTTCAAGGCAAAAAAAAAAAAATTGCGTCGCCTTGAAAGGTGAGTTGAAGCGAAGGTGTTTGGGAGTGTCAGCGCTGGTGCCAATGTTAGACGGCACAAAGTTGCTTCCCCGCCTAGATCCCCCTGCTGAGGCGTAACTTCAAATAGATGACAAGAAAAACGAATAAATAGGAATCAACAAACCGGAATAAGCAGATGTGTAAGCTCCTGTTCAAAGGTGTAAGGCTCATTAATAGCGTTGCTGTGCACCATATTTGCACAACACAACAGCTTCAACTTCCTCTCTTTCCATGACAAACTGTTTAATGACATCGCTCTGAAAACCAGCATTTAATCATTCAAAGAGCTGCCTGTTTGAGTAAAGATGATTTATGTAGAAAGCTTTTGATGGCAGTTCTCAAAGTTGACGATGTGACTCGAGCTGCAGGAGTGCATCTATCATGGAAATAATTCTCATCGGGAACACTGTGGGCAGCGCGCTATTAGTATCCCGAATGAATATATGCAAACAGATGTACAGCCCTGCATCAGTGTATATGCTTAGCGACCAATTTCATATTCAATTAAATGGAAGAAGATTGGAATAACGTCACTGTGGCATGTGTGAAAATAATTTACATATTCACCCCCCCATCCTCACAGGCCCATCTTCTCCTTCTGTCCTTCACTTTCAGATTTTTTTTCATCCTCCTACCAACGACTGGAATGTGATGTGATGAACTTAGGTTGCTATGGCTCTCCCATATGTTTATTTAACGCATCGGAGCATTTTCTATACAGGTTGCTATATTCACTAATAGCAGATGATTGTTTTCTGGGGCGACCTTAACGACCAGGGATATTGCTCTGTATTACGATTTCTTATTCTTAGCAATTTCTGTCTCTGTTTTTTGTCCGTGTCTCTCATTGATTGAGAGAAAGGCAAAGCAGTTTGTTAGCAGCTTTTTTCCTCTTTTGCATTCTTTATTCTGCATACGTGTGCATGTTTTTTTTGGCTGCATATGTTAGTTTCAGCTCCGTGCATTTGGAATGCGGGAGCATGTGTGTTTGACGAAAAAGATGAGTGTGTGTGCTTGGAAGAGTGCTTGTTGAAGCATGGTTGTCTCATTGAAAAATTTGTTCTGAATCCCATATATATGGATGAGTAAATATTAGTCATCTGGAGACAAACATACATCAGTCAGCCATGCTGCAGATTATATATGATGGTAGATGGAGCGTTTTTTTCCCCTCTAACATATCCCATTTGTAATTCTCTTTGTGTGTTTTTCTCTGTAAATGTTGTCCCGGGCTTATTGAGAGTATTTCTAACCGTGCTCCTGTTTCCTGAGACCTTATACATTATATTTAGAGTGATTGCTAAATAAAGACTGGTTTAAAAGCATCCAGAGAACCACTTGAACGAGCCTGAGCACCGAAGGAAAAACATCAACCAGCAAAGTGGTCGAGACAAATTTGATCTTGGCTTTGTGTTAATGGTAGCCAAACATGAAATTGTTTAATATTCGGGATAGTAATTTTAATTGAATTAATTTCAGAAGACATCGTAAGGCATTGATGGTGTCATAAAACACTTGTTATAGCTGCTGTTCATCACTGTGATGTAAATTATGCCCAGTGATTGCTCAATGATGTTTTCCTTCAGGGACATGATGTTGTAAAAGAAAAAAAAATGTAATTGGCTCCAAAGGGCACATAATGTGTTGGTGCTGTGAGGGAGAAACACAAAAGAGGGTTATTTTCTCTCCAGCCATGTTTTTTTCCCTCCCTCACTGACATCCTCGCACAGTGATGCACATTGCAGTTGTGTTTTTCAAGGAGATAGGAGTGAAATTAAAAAATAAATGCTTGTTTTACAAACAGTGATAAGACAAGTCGACAGTAAGCAGCACGCTGACACCAGCAGCGGATGAGTGAGGACGTGGAATTTTGTTTCAAAATGAGACTTGAGATTTGTGTGTACAAAAAGAAAGATATCTGCTCCTGGAAAGCGATCCAGTATGCGACATTAAAGTAAAAATCATTATGAAATATTGAAGATGGATGGTAACAAAAGACTGTTTCAAAGCTGCAACACTTGTGAAAATCTAATCCTCTGTGCATATATAGTCAGTGGCCAGGAATCTAACCTTTTCTCATATTAAAAAAAAATATTTTCTGGTGTTTTTGACTGCATCGTAACCACTTTATCATCTCCGCTTCCACTTGGGAGTAGACATGGTCAGCTGGGCAGATGAGATGTGGGGTCTGTGTGCAGCAGGATATCTGCCCTGGACATCATGGCTCAGCACACTGACAGCTGGTGCACCCTTGTTGTGTTGCCTGTTTATGTGTGTGTGTTTTTGTTCAGCTGAATTGTCTCTCGAGAGAATAACAGCTGCAGACAAATATCAGGTCAAACCCTGTTGTGTATCTTTGAAAAGGTGTGAGAATAGAAATGGTTCTCCTGCATTCTTTTGGTGAAGCTGTGCAGGACTCTGTGCAGCCACAAGGCCTCTGCAACACATCCGCCATATTGTGCCAATTAAATCATTGTCATTGGCTGTACGACCAACGAGGGAGGCATTTAGCATCCAGTGTTTGTTGTTTGTGAGTGTGCAAAATGATCTGGCAATGGGCTCGGATGCATTCGACAATTAATGGCGGCTTTAGCCGATCGCACTCTGTGGAATCTAATGCAGTGCCCATAGTGCTGCTGCATGTCTATTTGATTTGTGCATTGACCCGCAAGCAGTCTGTTAAGTGGCTGATACCCCCTGTGTGTGTGCACGTGGGTGTGTGTGTGTGTGTGCACGTTGACTTTGAAGTATGTTGTGTCGTGACAATAATCTAAGCCAATTTACAACGCATCAGCCCTCCATTATGGGTTTGACATAAAGCAGCGCGTGACTAGAATGCCCCCCCCCATAAAATGACAATTTACTTCTCTAAAGAAATTACGTGTTTAACCTCATTAACCCAGAGTACATGTGCTAAAATGGAAGACTAACCCCCACCCCTCGTGGCACACGCAAACACACACAAACACAAATTGGAAACATCATCAAAAGTTGAGAGTTCACGCTGAATGTGACCCTGCAAATGAGAAGCCAGCGGCGAGTTAGCAGCATCAGGAGTTCATCAAGCCATTCTCACAACTTGTCGGGCTTCTCAGGTGGCTTCGGTTTCGCTCTCTGTTTCAACATCATCTGTCCTGTGTGAGATGATTAACCTGGCAGGTGTGAGGTGAGTCTCGCCCACTGTTTTAGTGAGCTGTCGTCTTCAGTCTGCAGGGAGTACAGGGGGGTCAGCCCAGCCGGCTAATGGCCATGGTCACAAAGCTGGAAGCTGGCCCATTAGAAGAAGCCGCCATCATTAGGACCAACACATTTTCAAACAACCTGACCTCCTGGTCCCACGCTGTTTATTAGCAAAGTTGTGGCTCTCCTTTAGAGCAATTATATTCACCATTCATGATGAACTGTGGCCTTTTCCTTGACACCACGAGATGAGAAACACACACTCGCATACATAGTAAATAATGTCAGGCAGTCGTGTTGTCCTGAATAGAGCGCTGCCAGATTTGTTTCTCTACAAATGCGTTGCAATAAGAAAATGTGCTCGGAAAATGGGAAAATGGCAAAGTGTCAGCAAGTGATGTATGTCGCTCATTGGACACAGAACATTTAGTTTTCATTAAGAGTTAAACATGTACACGAAACATTAATGGGGTTCAGCAACAGCAGCCGTGGCATGCTTCACTGTATCTCATCCTGATGAATTAGCAACTCAGCACACTCGGGGGTAAAGAAAAAGCGAAAAGAAAGAGAGGCATTAATATAATGTGTGGTGGGGGAGGAACTGACAGATAATGTCTTTATCTGAAGATTGGTATTTATGACGCACGGTAATATTATCTCTGACCTGAGCATCAGCAAGCTGTAGGGATGGACAAAGGATTGGGTGAAGGAGGAGAGAACGGCAGCAGAGAAAGGTCAGCACGAGTGTTGCCGTTTCATTATGAGAGATGTGGACTCCCATCCTCTCCTGCTGCACAGGGAGTGATGGAGAAGGCTGTTAATGCCTGGTCTGTCAGCCATATTGGATTCAGGGCAGTAAATTAATATTACACTCCTTTTAAAGGGGTTTTATTTTGGGATTTACTGGTCTCCCCTGAGTGTCGGTGGTGTAAAGAGGTTATTTCCCTCTTTCTACTCCGTTCTGTGTCCTCTTGCTATCTCTTGCACAAGGCTAATATGTTTAGAGAGAGAGAAACTGTGTTCATGGAGGACAGGCGTGTGCGCTGTAGGCTCTTTTGTGTCATTCAGCGTTTCTGTTGAGCATTTTTCAGTGAGCACCGAAGTCTGCTGTAAATCGTATCTCTGCACAGTGGAGATGTATCTCCTTCCACATGTCCAGTATGTCATACAAGATTCTGAAGGAATAAAAAATAAATAAAAAAATACTTCTGCTGTGTATAGCAAGTGATTTTGAGTTAACAGGCTGTCTAGCTGTCAGTCATCTTTAACCTCCCTTCCTCTTGTCCTGTCGTGCTTAATGTGGGAGAGTTAGAGTCTTGGTTGAAGAGCCGTATAACACAGTGTGAAGTGGCCTAGTCGCTGAGACGGGATTTATGGCGGCTGGTCCATCAGCGGTGATGTTAAAGGGGCTGTGATTAAGAGCTGGAGTGAAGACATGGACTCCACTACCCCTCTGACCCAGCCAAGAGCACACAAGGCCGAGCTCTGTCACTGCCAACTCTACTCCATGCAGCTCTGTCTCTCTTTTTTCACTCTGTCTGTCCATCTGTCTGCATCTGTGTCTTCTTCTGCCTCATTCGCATGCACAAGTATGAGCTGAAATCCACCAAGGACGCCGAATCTCTGCATTAGATATCAGCTCTGTTTTCGCTCACTAGTCAAGCAGCGACAAGCACAAAAAGGTTTTCTACTCCTGTCTCTGTGAAAACTTGAGAAGTTTTGAAAGCTTTTTCCATTTCTACTTGGCATCCCTCTAAAATCTATGCTTTCTTTATCCTCCAAGGTTCCGAACACACCGCCACAGCGACCCTTCCTGCCGCCTTCTCGGACCTGTTACCTCACTTCCTCGTGGAGCCCGAGGACGAGTACATCGTGAAGAACAAGCCGGTGACTCTGACCTGCCGCTCCACACCGGCCACACAGATCTACTTCAAGTGCAACGGCGAGTGGGTTCACCAAGACGATCACCTGATTGAGCGGACCGTTGATCCAGCTACAGGTATGCAATTCATTTTCATCTAATTTTGACTCAAATTGGGCATCTTTTTCCAGCATTTTCACCTGTTTTCTGGACGTCCTTTTCTCCAGATGCATAACTCATGTGACATTATGTAAAGTGTTTGTGTGCTGAAACTAAGGTTTGCAATTTGCCAGTGATTACTGTGCTCCATCAGGCTCTTGGCTCATCCTCCAGCCTATTTAGCCTGCCAGTCTCATAATAAGCACATTGGTTTCAGTCTCAGAAATCTTCTCGATCACCTTGGAGACCTGTTTGTTTTTCTCTCTGTTGTGCTGCAGTCCCCCGCCTCCGCCATCAGTGTCATAAACATGTATGACACTGATGTGGTGTGATTCAGCAGCAATCTGCAAATTTGAACCACCATTCACAGCCTGACAACTGATTGGGAATGAGAAATGTGGAAATGACAGGTTTTTTTCCTTTGTGAGGGTGGGGAGTGGGAACGCACATACAAGCACAGTTGGAAAAAACACAGTCAAATTTGTAGATGTATATAACGCACACACGTGTTTAAAGATAGAATAATGAGCAACAACTGAGATCTATGCAAAAAAATAATAATTAAAACAGACGTGCCTCTCAGTCTCTGCACACAAAGACAGAAAGGGAAAGAAGGAAAATCTGAGGGGAAATTTAATCAGAAATGTATCAATTCATATGCACACAGTGCCTCTTTGTTTTGAGATAAAGAGCTCACAGTGTTAACATTTTATCCATCTGGTCTTGGGGGTTTGTAATTAACATGCTGCAGCTCAGCAA
The DNA here is from genome assembly GCF_022539595.1 of Amphiprion ocellaris. Taxonomy (NCBI): domain Eukaryota; kingdom Metazoa; phylum Chordata; class Actinopteri; family Pomacentridae; genus Amphiprion; species Amphiprion ocellaris. Next base: position 35,207,506 of record NC_072778.1, on the reverse strand, counting down.
GTGTTGGCAAAAACTGTCTAAAAAATGTCACGGTGTCTGAGTCTAAGTGTCTAAGTATCAATTCAACCTGACGCGCTGGTAGGTGAGGATTTCTGATCTGTTCTACGATATTCTCCCATACCGAGGCTTTGATTTGTGAACGTGCTGACATGTCCTCTCCTGCTAGCCTCTTTTTATCTAATATAACAAAACTCCAGAATTTAAAAAAATTTCTCTTCTACTTGAGTGACTTTGAAACTGATTAAACTTCAATTCTCTGCAGTACGATACTTGTTTTGTCGTACTGCAGAAGTTAGAAGAGCCTGGAATGTGGCTGCATTTCCATAGAGTCTAGTTTGTGTGTGGAACTGAATAAACCTCGCATCTTGTTTATAGCTCTTTACTTCGTGCCCCACAACCTTGCTGTCACTCACACACACAGCACTCTGCTGTTTGATTTGTTTTACCTTGGGCATGAGGTTTTTTGGATGCCGGAGTCATTTTGGAGTCAGGCTCTTAGAAATAATGGCAATAAAAGAGTATGAAAAGTTAATTGTAGTTCACTGTTCAGAATGAAAAGTGAGCACACAGGGGAACACTAGTGGATTTGCTTCATTAGGAAGAATTTGTCAGGAAGTCAACAGTGATAAAATATGATCTTTCTTCTTGTGTTTCATTAGCAGTTCTTCTTCTCACACTTTCCAGCAGTTGTTGATGGGAGTGATACAAATAATAATTAAGGTGCAATGTACTATAAATGTAGCACTGATATTGAAGCAAACAACTATCTGCTATTAAAAGATATAGGGAAGCGATGACATGTTTAGCAGTGAGTCACACTTCTTCTGTGAATGTTGTGCTTCTGTGTTGTGTGTTTTAGCACCTTGTCCAGCTGTGCATGCATGTTGGTGCGTGTGTGTCCTTCACTTTGAAACTATTGGTCCTCCCTGTATAAATAAACTAACTGAGACTGACCTCATTGCATTTTAAAGCAAAACTTCAGTCTGGAACATTCTTTTGTTACCTCTAATACCCAAAGAATTATTTCGTTTATGTTATTTACTTAATTATGATGCAGAAATATCACTTAGTATAAGCTGTTTTTTATGGTGATGGTCTGAGTGTGTGTTTGACCTGCTGTGTATCTCAACCTAACAATGAAACAGACACACACTGACTGGAACAGATTTATGAGAGCCAAGCAAACATTACTTGAGTTGACTATAACTCAATATACCCATCCAGTGTATTTTACAATGTCACCGTGAGCTCTGTTGTACATGTTCCTGATTGTAAATGAAACATAAAAAAGGGACAAGCCTGTTTTGTTTTGATCTAAAATACTGGTCCTCAAGCAACATCCAGTGGTTCTGAAAGCCGCCCACAGCAGCCTTAAGGAGGCAGGTTAAAGCTGGATTTGTCCAAAAAGCTGCTTTCCCAAATGTAATGATGAGAAGAAAGCTAGTTTCTAGAATCGTTGTCGAAGATTAGAGAAACACAGCTTTCCCATGGAGATTTTCAGGAGTGCAGATTTCTCTGCCATGTATATGGGTAACCGGGTTTCAGAGCAGCTTCTTACAAGCACCGACAAAAGACAGGAGACAAAGAAAGTGTGACAGCAGTGCAGCTGGTGGGGAAGGGGAGATAATTAATTAAAACAATTCCATCTAAAGTGCAAAGTGAAACTGAAATTAACACAAGGACTCTAGAAACTTTAAAGTGGCCTCTAGAAGTTTAAATAAGTCAGCTGAGGTTTTGGCCATATTTAAAATTCAGACTCGTTGAAGTTGTGAGGGAGACCTTCACTTTCTCTGGTCATCATTCACAATGCAGTATCTTCTGTCACTAATAAATAAGTGTGCATGTAAACAAGATTTGTGGTTTGTCCGTACAGCCTGTCGGATATGATTGGAATCCATCTTTTCAACATCTGTGCAGCCCATGATATGTTCTACTTCCTGAAACTGATCTTACATTCACTCTCACTTCATGCCGTGATTGACCAGCTGTGCAGAGAGGAGACAGGCACTGTACTTGTCATTCTAGCTCTCCCTTTTCTCAGCTGTTTTTGACACTTTTCATGTGTATAACTTAATGCAACTCTCTCTGGAGAGACTGTCTGAAAATGTGCAGCTTTCCCTATTTTCCCCTCTCTGTTATGACTGGCTTTTCACTAAACCTTCAGAACGGATATAAAACAGAGCAGTACATCTGAATAGCTAAATCTGAGAGACAGTAGCTTGGCCCAAAATGTAAAATATGTTCATGTAAACACGCTGATCTTATGATGCACAATCACTGCCTGCAGCTGGGTGACATTGTGGAGGCAGCTCCTTAACTTTACTGTGGTGAATCTGTGTTTTGTCAATAACTAAAGAACATGATGTGCCCCATAAACCGCAGAATGTATGAGAACATCACATCAAATGCCACGTTGCTGTGCCAGTGTTTAATGATGATGGACCATTTGCCTTGTGGTTGTGAGTCGTTATAGTCAGCATTTATTTGTCTGTGAAACAAGTGTGTCCTGCTGGGCGCCCCGGCTCCCTGTAGCAGCGAGGGGCTCCATCTTTAGAAACCCTGTGAAGTTCCAAGGCTCCCTCGCAGCTCTCCACATCACCCGTCGCCCTTTGATGATGAATGTTTCATATGTAGGGCTGTGTGCTTATGAAGGACATGCGGTTGTCCTGAGGTATGGTTGCTCCAAGGTACCCACATCGATCTCTCAAACACTTGTGCTGTTTAATGTCACCACTGCCCCAAGGAGTTTACTGATGGCTCTGTCTAATCCCCCTTTTCCTGCAAGAATCATGTGAGCTGCACACATCCGACTAGTGTAAAGCTGTGTGTGTGTGTGTGTGTGTGTGTGTGTGTGTGTGTGTGTGTGTGTGTGTGTGTGTGTGTGTGTGTGTGTGTGTGTGTGTGTGTGTGTGTGTGTGTGTGTGTGTGTGTGTGTGTGTGTGTGTGTGTGTGTGTGTGTGTGTGTGTGTGTGTGTGTGTGTGTGTGTGTGTGTGTGTGTGTGTGTGTGTGTGTGTGTGTGTGTGTGTGTGCAGTGCAGGCTTGTCAGGCTGTCCTCTCACCCTGGTCGTCACAGTCACACTGGACTCTAAACTCGTACCTGTTGCCAAGCAACCGAGACTTCTGTCACACCAGAAGCTGCCCGATATCAACATCATGCCTTGAGGAGGGAGAAATGAAGAGTTTGGAGACATATCCAAGTTGAAAAAAAACTGATTGACAATTTATACCTAGTGGAACAGAGAAATATCACCTGGAAAACACTTTTTTTTCTTTTTTTTTGACAGTAACTTTCTAGCTGACTCCCAGTGGTCGCCTCGGCCCAGCCTTTCCAACCACTACAACTCAGCGCTTGTTTCCTCCAGTAAAAAGACACATAAATAGCATGTATCATGTATATATCAGCCTCAGTTTAATTGGTCGGCATGTTCAAACTGACAGAGATTGTCATCGAGGAGCCCTTGTTCTTTGTTATGTAAATGGAAAATGGTGCTTTTAATTACAACAATGAAATAACTGAAATTGGATGTAGGCGCATCAGAATCAAGAGTCGCTGCTGAAGATGAAGTGATCAGTTGTTATTGTTGTTACCGTCCTCTGTTCTTCATGGTTTTCTCTTCCAGTCTTTGATGAATGACTAGACTGTCAGCAATTAAGCACACATACAGTTTTGAGCCTTGATTACATGTAGAAGATATGTTTGCATAACACTACATTGTGGCTGTACAATAAGTAGAATATCTGTACAAAGAAGCTATTAGTTTGTTTGTGTGACAATTTTTGAATCATTATCTAAGAAAAACATTCCTGCTCTTATTGATATTTTTTAGTTTGGTAAAGGTCTCACAAACTATTGAGATGCAGAATTTAATCAGCAATTAAACAAGTCAAGGGAAAAAATAGTTTTCGATTTTTAAAAAAAAAAAAAGATTTTTAACCAGAAAGCCTCACTGAAATTAAAAATCTCCTACAAGTCCCCTGGCCAAGATAGGGAGAGATAACAAGTTACAGACAAACAAACAAAACACAGAGGATTGCAATAATAAAATCATGAAAACCATTTATTTTTATAGAATTGTGTAAAAGATTTAATACCACAAACAATCTAATCTGGCGCCTTGAATAACTAACGAGCTGTCTAAAACCATACAAATGCAGAAGTCTTATCCAAAACCATAACTTATCCATAAGAAAAACAATTAAATGCATCCCAATACATTAGAAGCCAGAAGAGTCTCCTAGAGTGACTACAAAAGGTGCCAGGCAGATGGAGCAGCGTACATAGACGTGAGATAAATTGAAATTAGACCAAGGTGAAAAAACAATTAGTGTTGCAGCTGAGCAGAAGAACAATTCTCATTTCTGCAAATAGGACTGAACAATATGATTATGATGTATGCCACGATATAAATTTGTCTTCCATATCTCTCATACCGAGGCGGCTCTGTTTAACATGTCAGGGTGAATAAGAATTGTGTGGGTTTTGGTGCAAATCACTAAGTAAGATGACTTTATTACTACAATTTGTATTAGTTTTCTGCAGTGCAAATGCCTTTATTTTTCAGATATTTCATTCACTGAATTAGCCGGTAGTAGTATACATTTCTATACATATTCTATCAATACTGCAGTGTAAAATAGCATAGTTACCCAGCTACATAGAATTATTAACAAGCAGGAATATCTGCTTAATAAATACACTGAAATAGTTTTTGGTTACAAAACTCTGCTTCATGTGTGTTTAAAATATGACTGAAGCAGTGCCTGCTTTTGTTACTAAAGAAAATAAATCAAAGCTGAAAACAAACTGACCAAAGAGAGTCGAAGCCATAACCGATAATCCCTTCACCTTCACGCAGCACACTGGAGCTGAAGGAAAATCAGATCCTCGGCTGTTTAGAGATGAACCGGTGTGGCCCAGCACAGCAGAGGCAACATTCAGCAAACTCCATCCATGTTCAGTCCCAGCAGACTCCGGCAAACGTCAGAGTAACTGGAAGGGTTTAAATTAATAACTGCGGCTGGTCTGAAGTGCAGGCAGGTGTTTCAGTCCGAATGCTCGGTATTCAAAGCTCCTACGGATGGAAACATGACATGTGGACAACCGTCTACAGCAGACGTGACCTCTGCCCTGATCAGACAGGCCTGTTTATTGAAACTGAGTGAGTGCAGGAGAGACAAAAGAGCCGCTCCAGCTAACTGTGTGGACTTTTCAGCTACAGCTAGACTTACTTACACCCTTTTTTTTGTTTTGTGTGAACGCTTTAGGCCCACGTACACCAGCATCGCACAGGTTGAGAAACCCTTTTGAACATGGGAGAGGAAAGAGATGTCACAATTTGTCCTTCCTCCCCTGGTTTCAATGTCCGATATCGATCCATCCTCGAGTCTATCGGTTCTCATTACCTGTCCGCAGTAACTTATCTCAATTGTTATGGCTGTGACTGCTTCCGAGGCCCGGACAGCTCTGTGTCTCTTCCAGGTCGAGAGAGAGGAGACGTCTGGCAAGTCCTAATAAAGACGCATCCCCTGCGAGCAAATCAATGCTGACAGTGTGTTTGCATAGATTAGGAGATTCTCCCACACTATGATTTCTCATCAGACACATGATGAGGAGAAGGGAGATTGGCATTTTGAGCATGGGCTTGTTGTATGGGCCAGACTGATTTGATTGTGTTTGCATTTCATCTGCCAGCATTGATGGAAACGATTTTGATCCACGCTTCGCATTGTCATCCCAGCAGCAAACCCTCTCAGGTGGAAAATACATGCATTTCACATTCCTATTTCAATAAGCCTCGGCAACTGCCTTATAAAGATGGGAGATTATATTTTCTTTGTTGATTGAACCGGATGTCGACAAGACTTCTGCAAAGAAAACAGAAAATGGCAGAGAAAATCATCAAGCACTACACATTTGCCTTGCAGTTTATGAAATAGTTTACGGTGGAATCATACACACAATATTAATAAACTGAAATATCTTTTTATACAGCTCCATAAATCATTTAAAAAACCCCAATAGGAAGGGAATATAACCTCTTGGCATAACCCGGCAGGTTTATCAGCATCAGCTCCTGTCCTCTGTCAAACCTTTGAAGTCTAAATACCGCGTATGACGTTGTCGGTAAATCTTTTAAAGCCATCTATCACTTCCTGAATAGAACTAATAATGTGTTACGGCACCACAGGGCTAACCCCAATGTCTGCAAACCGGCGAGAATTCATTTGTATAAAATATGTATTTTCTGATTGACTAGATCCTGGATTGTATTGTGATGACATATTTAATTTCTGATCTAAGGGGGAGATAAGCCAGGCTTAGCCGAAATGATCTGTAACCTTTATTTTAATACCTCAATGCTTATCCATGGTATTATAGCAGCCAATCACCTCTCTCACACCAACTTCCACCCACTCTCCCCTCCCTCCATGTCACTGTGGTACACTTTTTTCTCTCTTTCTCAGTTCTGTATAGGTCAACAACACAGATGCAGATAAATGCCTTCATCTTTACAGGGGGTCCCTTCATATGACTGACATTTATCTGAAAGCAACAACAAGCTTTCTGTCACTTTGCTGTTGTCAAAATTCAGGTGAATCCAGGACAGAGGCGTCCTAATGGTGCCGGGGCCGCACAATGGTGATTAAACATGATCTTTAATGGAATACTGAAGAACAGCCTTGCTGCAATTTAAGCAAAACCTGATAGGTCTGCGAGCCGGGATCTAATGAACAGAAGGAAATAAGAGAATCATGGGGGAAGAGGACAATATAGTCCTAAATGAACAAAATGGCCTTGTACCACCTGCTAAGCATCGATCAGTAGCCAAGGGGACTAATTGATAATGCATTATTAGCTGCTTCCCCATAATGGGACTTGTATTTCATCCTGTCCTTGATTGCTGGACGGAGGGGGAAGGATTTGGCAATGAAGCACTGAAAAACAGATGGCAAGGTGAATTGTTCCCGTGACACATCTGCCAGCGTGTTCTATTAGACTTCTCAGGCAGGTCAGCGTCCACGTGTTGGTGTGTGTGCACGGACGCAGACCTTTCTGAAAGCAGAGCAACACACCTCCAAGTGTGAAGGGAGTCAAAGTGATTTAATTGAAGCCTGTATTTGTTTGGCCTTGAGACAACTCCAAGTGTGTTTGGAGCGCTGGGAGTAAAGTGAGGCAGGCAGAATTAAAAACCAGCCAGCTGTGCTGATTGATCTCGCCAATAGGCTCATACGAGGGCCACGCTTCTCGGTGTCTCCAACTTTGTGTAAGTTGTGTGTTTATTTGAAAAATTTGGAGGATGTAGGGTCTGCTCCTTTGAAGTTTGGTACTGACATGCAGGAATAATGAATTTCAAAATTAACCGCAATTAGTGGAACAAAAGTAGGAGAAAAAAAAAGATAATTACCATTTGTCAAACAACAACGCCGCCGTTCCAATCTCCCACACGCACAGCCTTTGTCCTCCCACCAAAACATATCCCACGTCAGCGCCACTCTTTGCTTTCTCTAAAGTAATTTTGCATTTGTCAGTCGCACAAAAGCTGTGCCCTTGCTGGAAGTTGGAATGCATTCAGCAGTCTTAGTGGTTCTTTCTTTTACAACAGTTCAAGTCATTTATTTATCCCGTCTGGTAAAGACAGACATGTTATCAATACAGTCCTTCAAGCCTGAATTTGCAGTTTGTGTGTGTGTGAGTGGGGTTTTGTGTTTAAAAGTCTGTGTGATCATGGGCAATTCATCATTTTTGAATGCTAATGCACAACCAGATTCTTCTCTGCTACACAGTGAGTATTTTAGTTTGGCAGCTGGAGCGATAACTTTGTAAATGCTCAAGTGAAATGCATTTAAAGTGCATTTCCAAAGGAGCACAGTACCTTTGTGGGAAAAGCAGTTGGGTCCTCAGAGCTCCATGGGAATATTGGCTCTGATCCGTCTTACTGTAGTCCTGAGCTTTCCGTGCCCCAACCAAGACATCTGAATAAAATGTGGTCTGTATGCTGCAGCACATGCATTACCCATGCATTACCCAGTCCACTTGTACTTCGCTTGTGCTGAGCAAATAGAGGCCAAAGTTGCAAATGTGCTCAGATTCCACAATGTGCCTCTGAATTTGCCATTTTAAGAAACGGTGGGATTCCAAATGAAGCATAGAGAAGCCCGTAAACGTCCTCCTCGCCGCCTTTCTATGTTGATAATCGGCAATGAACTGTGATGTTTTTTTTCTCATTATAGTGTCTTTTTTTAAATGTAATTTTATCTTTCAACTTACCTCCACATCCCTTAGAAATGAAAGACGCCAGTGTTGTGCTGACAGAGGAAGACAGAGTGGGAGTTTGTGGTGTCAATCAGCACCTGCTCCGCTCAAATTCGTTTAAAAATAGTGGAGCTGGGAGGTGCAGTGAGGGAGCTGACAGCTAAATAGTCCTTGGAGATTTTTGATAGGCAGAGGAACTCGGTGGCTGACAGTTAATGCTTTGTGTGTTTGGCCCCAAGGAGACTTTCAGTATAGGTATTTTACACAGTCCTCAAACAAACATCAACTCGATGTTCTCTTCCTTTATAAACTAAAAGCTGCAGGGTGTCCTGGGTGTGGGATAGTGGTGCTGTGGTGAAAGGACTGTTTTATTCAGTGAGGAAAGAAGAATAGCTTCAATCTCTTCATGAAGTGCTGTGTAAAAGAAAAAAAAAGAATAGAAGCACAGAAAATCTTCTCTGTAAGTCTCACAAATAAGAGGTGAGGTGCAGGTGGGATGCTGCATTCATAACCAAAGGCATCCATACCTGCACAGTCTATACTGCACTTTCAGAATTTAACGGGTAAATCCTTTGTACAGACGTTGCTGGACTTCGGGTCAAGTGGCTGACAGACTAGCAAGCAAATGCATCGCGCCTCATGTTTCAACGAGTCCGTCAGCGTTTTCCTGCCCACATGTAACACTTCTGGATTCAGTATTGTGTGGTCAGTGCATTGACCACAAACACACAGGAGAGGAAATGGAAGCAGCACACGTTTGAGGAAACCTTTTCATCGGAGCAGGTGTTCAATGAGGCGTGCTGACAACAACAGGAGCAGAAGTCCTGGTCTGGGAGCCATCAGGAAGCAATCTTGAGGATTTTATGTGATTCAGATGAATAATTCATTTGTGTTGTTTTAGAGCAAGAGTTTGTTTTCTGAAAAGGTTTGTGTGTGTGTTTTTTTTTTCCCCTTTGTGAGATCTCAGAGCAACGTGTATTGAAAGAGCATTCAAAGGGCAGAGACAAGAGTAACTCAGTGTTAGAATGAATGATGAATATCTTTCGGGGCGCAGAAAACAAGACATTTTAAAGCATCATGTTGGGCGTTTTCTGCTATTTTATGACATTTTACCGTCTAAATAATAAATTTGTCATTAATAAAATAGTTTTTCGTCCCTACCTTTGCAAGTCTTACAGATGCTCTTGTCTTTACAATTACCATTCAGATTCAAATCAGAACATTTGGCTCACCTCAGCAAAGCAATTTTCTGCTGCATATGTGCCTAATAATCCAACAACAACCCCCCCACATCTGCCACATGTGAAATCAAAACTATTTCTGTACTTTCACCCCATTTTTCGCCCCCTCAGGTTATTTATAAAAGTGCACAATTCTCTCTGTCTTGCAACTTTGTCCATTAATAATTAAAGCAGTCACATTTGAACAAAGAAATGAATATTTAAAGGCTCAATCCTTGCTCGGTCTGCAGCACTTCATCCCCTCATGCGTCACATTACAGTTGATTCTGGACTTGACGACAGGGTCCGTGTTGGAATGAGAACCTTGTAAGCTCAGCATCATGTGTCCGCTGGGGTAGTTGGGGGATTTAAACAGATTACACACTGAGGCTGTGAACATTTACCAGGTATTATTTTATTCTAAGTTGCAGCCTCCATTCCTTACACTGCAGGATGTTATATATATTTTGTCACTGATGACCCTCTTTGTCTCTTTGCTTCTGTCACTTTAGGAAACAAAGGGTAGTTTTTAAATACATTTCAAGCTATTGTGAAACTTTTCATCATGAGATATTGTTTGGTTTTATAGTGTTTTGTGGTATTAGCCACTGTTCCCTGCTGCTCTAGTATTGTGTTGCAAATGTTGACAGTGTTTTGTTGCATACATCCTCATGCAAGATCGATTTTTGTAAACGCACGACAGTTCTATACTCATGATGTCTGCTTTTTAAGCCAGTTTCTATATAATGTTAAAAATTGTTAAGATATCATAATTTCTCCAAGAAATATATGCAGTCTTGCTTTAGCCTTAAGTCTTTACTTGTAAAGCGGGAAACTTGCTTTGCTACATGCCACTGTGTTAGCTTTTATGTATAGGAAGAACTTCAGGGGTGAACTGAATGTACTTGCTAAAATATTCACAAGTCCTCAGAGACTGTCTTTCACATTGGGTATTTTATGCTATTTATCTACAAATTAACCAGTTTTAATTAATAAAGTTCTAAAGGTGCCCGAATTCAAAAGCATCACTTGATATTTCTCTTATATGTCACAGTAAGTGTTCAGCTTGAACGAAAGCTATCATCAGTGAGTTATTGGTTAAATCTTTGTTGCAAATAGAAAGAGAAACTGAGAATTGTGAGTTGAAAATGTGTTTCTGTTAGCACATTGGATGTATGTCACTTCTATATAACAGGTAATTGGTGCTATTTGCAGTTTTTTTTCACAATTGATGGCTTTTTTTTTTTTTTTTACTTCTACAGAACTCTTCACACGCTCAGCACCACCTTTATAGCTGAGACAAACAGCATTAGTGATGTTATCTGTTAAAGTTTTCTCACGCGATCATCGTTTGTCAAAGATAGAAGTACTGTAAATGAGGCTGCAGGTTGCTACGTTCTGAATTTAAAAAATCTATGAAACTCCTTTTTGGGATATACATATTTATCATCAACACCGGCTCTGTTGCATTTATCTGTCTGCAGGCATCCTATTCAAATATGTATAGGATTATTCCTTCTCAAATCGTCAGAGGAAATCATGAATTATAGATATTTTAACTAGAATCTGGGAAATTTTAGATTGATATGTCAGGTAGTTTCCAAGATAACTTTATTTAAAAATCAATTTCATACTCCAGAACTTTGTTCTACCTGGAGAAGGCTATCTACCAATGCTTTTGCTTTTGTGGGTCCGCAGTGAATTAAAATAACATTTTTTTTTTTTTAATCCTTTTCATCACCAAATATTTCATATTCCAAAGTATTCTATATGTTTTTGTTTTGTATTATTGTGAGCAGCCACATTTAAGTCAGAGTTTGGAGTCAGTTTGGGATTTTTTTGAATGTGAGCTCAAAGATGGGACATTTTGACTATTTAATTTTTCACATTTCACCTCATCCATATTTAAAGATTATTTGATCCACTAGTTTAATATTGCAGATTCTGAATCATGATGACATGATGAGAAATGAGAGCACTGAGCATTTCAGGCTTTTATCTTTAATAGCTCCCGAGATATTGTTATTCAAACTTACATGTAGCCTTAAATCGTAATGCAGGAAAAACATTCTGAAAGTCAGTAAAAAAAACAAAAGGAAATCAATCAAGCCAAAATTTCACAAACATCTGTATATTTATTCATATATTATGCTATAAAAATTCTAGGCCCATCATTGTTGATCCTGTAGTTAATACTGGTATGTAAAGCTTTGTGTTGCATTGTTGGAATTGCTTATTTTATTCTGTGCAGCTGGAATTCCTATGAAAATTTGCATAATATGAAAAACATATTCTGTGAGGCACCACAGTAAATACATAAAGATCCCTTTTTTACGTTTTAATAGAAACTTGGATTATGCAGAATTCTGAATAATTAAATCTACTTTAAAGATATAGTTAGACTTATAAATAATATTGCTACTTGTTGTTGTGTTTTTAGGTCAGAATGACAAAGTTTTCTTGTTGAGAGACTAACTCTGTCAGTGTCTGTGCTGTCAGAGATAATCCTGACATGTGCATGAAGTGTTTTGGGTGCATTAGTGCATTTTCAACTTGTGCTGAATGTCAAAAAGGTTTTCGAAAATGTGAACTCAAAGTAGAGAAATGCTTGTCAGCATTTGTATTTTAAAAAAGGTAAAACTTTGACATGCATAGATACCAACATGTTTATTTAGTAGAAGCCACAATGTGAGTCATTATCCATATATACTGTATGTTATTAAAAGAACAAATAAGAATCTTAGTACTTCAAACTTGTAGAGAAAAAAAAGCAGTTTGGTAGAAAGACTTTCGTAGCCTCTGTATTCCCTCAGGCTGTTTACTGAGTGCTGTTTGTTGTTGTGCTCAATATTTACATTCGCCTACACCTTCATTGGATTACCAAAAAACCTCTGCCTTCTAACTCAGACAACACTGCCGGCCAAAGGCCCAGGAGAGACGACACCGATTGGCGGGGAGGGATGGGAAAACCTTAATGCAATTTGTATGGCACAGAGCACTCGGGAACCAGATGGGAGCCAGGCTGGCTTACCTGAAGCAGCTTTCCTTATTTACTTCAGCGCCCAAGGCCATGTCAGACAAGGGAGAGAGAAACATGTTAGCCCGTTCACATTATCACGGCTTTCATGTGGGTAACGTTCTATCAGATCCTCGCGCTCTGCAAAACGTAATGGAAGCAGAGGCAAAGTGCTCGATGCCTTCACCTCTGACGTGTTCTCATTTGCGGCAGGACAAGGTGTGTGTGGGAGATAAAGGAGCAGATCCCAGTCTCTGGCAGCCCAGACCAAGACTGTGGCATCGAGAACATTCTGCTCTTGCCAATCATCGGGGTCAGGATATTGGATGGAGAGTAATTACACCGAGGGCACTTTGGTAAGGGCACTGTGGTAAATCACAGCACAGCCCCGTGTGTGCATGTGTGTGTGTGTGTGTACTATTAAGGAAAGGTTAGGCAAACTAATTATGGAGGGACAGTGTAAGTAGAAAAATCCATTGCTTTGAATTAGCGTCTTCTTGATGCAATCAGTCGTAGCGTTTGCATGCCGGTGAGCAAACAGGTGTGAATGTTTCACATATAAGTAGAAACCTACTTTTCATGCGCTCGGTGACACAGAAAAGCTATTTTGAAGTTTTGTAAATCAATTCATTATCATGTTGCGAAACCTGTGAACACCTGTGCAGCATAAACACGACTGGAGCTTCATTTTTCTTGTGTCGTCGTGAGATTCTTTGTGCACTTAGACAAACATGGCAGTGAAATTTCTTGCCGAGTGAAGATCTCACTCTATCAGGGCATGCAAAGTGCGTACATTATTATTCATTACTACTACTGAGCCCAAGTAATTCTCACTCAAAATCTCATCCTCCCTCGTTGACTGCCGTGGTCTCCTCCTCAGTGTGCTACAGTAGGACGCATTCTCAGTCGTGAAATCTTGTTTGAAAAGTAACCTGGTTAAGGCATCTCTATCACTTTTACTGAAATGTGCGCTGGCTTCCCTCCAGGAAGTTAGTGGCAGAAATATCACTGTTGGCATCTTTCAGGTTTTTGTTTATGGTTGAGGTTTCATGGGTGATCATATTTTTAGATATTTTATGTTTTAGAATGTGATAGTCTTATTTTAAAATATTATAAAGCTGGAATTTTATTCATAAAATGCTCTTTGTCCTTGAAGTTTTTTTTTTATAGTAACCTCTTGCTTTTGTAACTTTGATGCATCCGATTTTATTTTATTGCATATGTATAGAAATAACAATACCAGCAGGCGATTTCAGACATTTTTATTGGCATTTTCAAGAAACTTACTGTGATAAAAGAAAGGATGATACTGCTGATAAGAAGAAGCGCTGGCTCAGTGTAGATTTGTGTCTTGGCAATGAAATCTTTAGGGAGTGATTGATCATCCGTATACATTACATGAATGTATTATTATTACAGGTTGTCGTTGACAGTAGTGATGTACCAGACTGCATTATATTTAAATGTGTTTCTGATGTTGTTACTGATGTTTTAAATATGGTTAATATAATGTCATCCAGTCACTGGTTTGTGGACTAATGTTTAGAAGCCTTGAATTTGGCCATTGTCGTGGAAATATGCACGCATCTTAGTGAACACAATCTCAAATATCCTTTAATAGGAAACCAAACACACCGTTGGTATATTTATCATTGTATGTAATATGGAGAATAAAAATACATTATTGCAATAGGAAAGAGACCTCACTTCTCTTTCCCCAAAGAAGAAAAAGAATGACAGATTATTTATAGTATGATGAGGAACACAAGCTCTTCTGCTATTAGTTTTGTAAATAGTTGCTAAGTTTAAACCTTATCTTATAGCTTTTCATACAATATCAACTTCTAAGTCCTACATTCTTTAGACAAAGCAGAGATGAATCGAACGCTATCTCCTTAGATGAGACATATCTGACATTACTGTAAGCAGTCGTCCCGCTGTAACTCTGAACACATGAGAATTTTGTTTCCCTGGAAATGACCAGTGCTGTAAGCAACTGAGTATTAACAGATGATATAAATAAATGGTAACCCAAGAGGTTGATTTCATTTTCACACCATCGCCAGCTTGCTCTGTGAAACCAGATGTTACCAGTTTGCTAGTGGATCTGACAGATCTCAAAGACACTATTTACTCCCATACAGTAATGTCCTGTCAATTGAAAGGTAGCCCCACCTTAAATCACATCCTGCTGTATTATCTAATTTACTCCAAATGAGACCATAATATTCAAGCAAGCACCATCCTAATTTGAAAGACATTTGAAGCTAGCACTGAAACCATAAACTAATTTGAAAAATGTTTACTGAAGTAACAAATTAAGCAAGAATGGAGTCATTTTCTTATAGACGTCTCTATAATCTGACTATCAGAGGAGTCTCCTCTTGCTGGCTGTTAGAAAGAATGCGGGTTTAAGGGACTTTACATTGGCTTCATCCATCTTTTATTGATCTAATTCAAAACCACTGGAAGCTGCAACTACAATAACAACCATACAGTTACATTTCTGCCTCCCTGGAAGTGTCAACCAAAACTGAACACTATCTTTGTAAAAGTAGGACTGCATTTGAAACTACTGAAAACAGTGCTATGAAAGAAACTCAACCTGCAATCTGACATAATTGCCTTTTTTGTGTGTGCGTGTGTGTGTTTTCTGTGTTTGAAATAAGACCTAATCAATGATTGTTTTTGTTTTTTTTAAATTGCATGCCACTGAATATAAAAAGGGGCTATCATTATGTATTGAGGGACGCCTGCAGGGCTCTGTCATTTGGCAGCACTCGTTGGTATTTGGGATTCAGGAAAGGGGGCAAGTCAGATGGCTTGTAGGCCGGTCTGGACAGGAGAACTGTAGCCTGCAGCGACGCTTCACTGTCATCATTACCAGGGATGAGCTATCCTGTCACACTGTTGAGCTTTCTGAGTCTTTTATTGTCCAAGACTTGCTTCCTTATTGAATGCATTAGTCTGCACATGTTCAAGAGGACACACACTGTTTGACTGGAATACTATGTGTAAAGTGGCAATAAGACCCATTGATCAAGTTATATGAAGGTGCTTGCATTTACTGGTTTATAAACTGTGTGTGTGCCGATATTCCTGCGCACAGTTACTGACATTTTCCTTTAAAAAGGATATTGTTCTAGAGGCATGGAATTAGCGAGTAACCTCGTAGATGTTGACAAAGAAAACAAAACAGAGATATTCTGTAATGCCGTTTGAAATGATCAGATTTACAAATGTTTTAAGCCTTTAAAACTTACATGAAAGCATTGTATTAAATAAAGTCAAATTTAAGTATGTGTCCAGCTTCAATAGAGGATTAATCAGTCAGCAGTCAAGGAGACTGATAACCGATATTTAGAACAAATATACAAAACAATGGCAGCAAAAATTAAAATCTTGGTTTCCAAAATTGAGCATAGCAGAAAATCCAACATGAAACTGTGTTGAAATGCTTTTGATTATTTAAGTTTTAGAGATGTTTAATAAAAATAGACTCATCAGCACTTATCCTTTGGTGTTGATAGGCTGCTACTTGTGTCCTGTAACCAATCAAACAGATGGTGATTGCTCAAGGCAGCAGAGTGGGGACTCCAGACCGACAGAGGCAGCTGCAGCAGAGTCAAAGCAGCTCATTTTATGGGTAAATAATGATAGGAATAATCAGAAAAATGCTGATTATCAGATCCATTATCCATCCCAAGTCGACCCCAGTTTTAAACTGTATTGGAAATAGTGTGTTATTGTGTTTGAATATAAGTCAGTAGTGGTGTCTGGGAAACACGAGGGAAATTGTCTTCCTAAAATGCATCTGTCCTCCCTAATGAAGGGAGTCTGGTTTTGCAGATTTTATTTTCAGTTTAATTTATTCTTTGCTCTTTAAAGGCCCTTTGTGTTTGTTAGTGTAAAATGTTTGAATGCTCAGATTCAATATGCTTTAATGGTAAAGGTGTCTGGATCAGTTAAAGATGTGTAAAAAAAACAAAAAAATACTAGTTACTTGTAATGTGGATGGGACCCTATGAGAGTTAAAGACACATGAATCCTGTCACTTAATACCAGAAGTAGAACATCAGAACAGACATTTCAGCTCATGACTTTCATTAGTGTTTCTTCTGTCCTGCACCATTTACTCTTCCTGCTCTACCTGAGTCTCCTTGGAGTGGCATTGGGCTGAACCCAGCCGGAGTGATTGGAGCGCTACCTGCTCGCCTGTTTGTCAGCCATGAATAATCTGTAACGACATTCAGAGCATCAGCGGGGGCCTTGCAGCGTGCATTCATTGTGGAAAATGGACAGCTCAATCAAAAGAAGCTCTTGAAAAGCCGGTCATAACCGGAGGCAGAGCCTTGACCTAGAACACTGTCCCACTGACTCGAGTCGCAACCTCACACCAACATCCCTGAATGGAAGGTTCTGCTGTGCTACTCGTGAACTCGGCCGCTCCTCCTCTGTCGCCCCGCCCCCTTCTGCTGCCGTCTGTCCTGCTGTTTAATAGAGCCATGCTTCACTCAGAAGGCCACGTTATCCTTGTTAGGAGACAGACGCTTATGGCGCCACCTGCCATTCTCAGCTCTCCACGTCAGCCAGCGTGGGCCACCCATCACCACTCTGCTTTACATGGTAATGGAAGTTTGAAGAGTTGATGAAAAGGCAGTTATGTCCTTGGCTCTGTGACCCGGGGTTAACTTTGGATTATGTACACATGGAAATACTGCATAGGTGCCTGTGCCTTTGGACTGATTTTAACTCTGAGACTGTGTTTTTGATAACCTGGCTTGGTGTCTGGATTTTTCTTTTCATGTCGCAAAGCTAAATTGGTCTCCACGTCCTCGGCTCCCTGAAAGGAGGCTTTCGGACACTTGTGGTGTCGTTGATGACACTGATGCCATCTGGTACAAAGCAGAACCACAGGAGGAAATGAAACACTTTAGAGTATGCTTTTGACTGGTTGCCAGGATGTGCAGACAGTGCATTCTTAAAAGCGTTCATCTGTGATGTCTCCCCTCATCCATTGTGAACTCTCTCCCTTGAAATGGTGCATTCCCCTGATGTAGAGTCACCCAACCCTAATCCCTCTATATCCACTGATGAATCCCAGCCACACACAGTAGGGATGCCGCCTAATTGAATTTTCTTGGTCACAATGAACACGCGCTCGGGACCTGCAAGTTCCAGTCCTTGCCTTTGATAAGCAAATGACCCCTATGGAATTGAGGTCAGAGCCTGCGAAAACAAGAGTGAGGGAGAGAAAAATAAAGTCCTGCACTCAGACAAGCCCAATATCGACTCCCCCGGGATTGAGTCCGATGATGTTTACCCTGTGTGTGTTGAGCCCCTGTTGGCTCAGGGGGGAGATTCATCCAACCCACAACTCACACATCCAGAGAAAGATGTCTGCGCTCTCATAATATGACCTCTTCCCTTTTTGTTGCACATTTCAGTGGGCTGCGTGTGTAAATAATCTTGTCTTTGCCACAGATTAGAATAAAACACAAGTAAATGCATATGTGTCCTTTGTGCTTGTGTGTGCATGAGCCAGTGGATTCCAGTAATAGCTCGTATTGTACTCGATTGCCTCAAGACTTTGCAACAAGCTCCAGCATACAATAGTAAGGTCAGTTTATTCACGAACCCAACCACTCT
The DNA here is from genome assembly GCF_022539595.1 of Amphiprion ocellaris. Lineage (NCBI taxonomy): Eukaryota > Metazoa > Chordata > Actinopteri > Pomacentridae > Amphiprion > Amphiprion ocellaris. The sequence goes on along the minus strand of NC_072778.1, from coordinate 35,189,366 downwards.
GCATCTCCTCCAGTCTTCTTTATTCCTTCCGTTTCATTTTTTAAAACTCAGGAAGTCTTGAGGCAGAACAGGTTTTCTTTGGTTTCTCTGAGCCTGAGCCCACAGACTGCTGCTTTTGCAGATGCTCCTTTTTAGATACAAATTCTGCATTTTCTCTTTCCCTGCTTCACGCACAGATTGCTGATTGCCAATTGTGTGTGTGTTCAAATGATGTAAATCGCAGTACATCATGGGTGTAATTTTCATTAGGAATTTTGCTAATTTAAGAATCCAGGTTTTTTTTCCCTTTCACATATTTACTCTCTAAAATCTCTTTAAACTTTATCTAGTCTTCAGCTATTACTATTCACCTTGCATTGCACTGTCCTAATAAATCACCTAAAACTGGGTTTCCATGCAGCCTGTGTACACACACTACAGAAAAGGGCACTGCCACCCTCCATGCATAAAATACTTCAAGTAATACTTTAAATCATTAAACATTAATTCTACAAATGTTACTGTTCTGTTTTTCTTAATAGATGGTAGAATTAGGAATAAAAATGAGTATTTATCTTAAAATATCATATATTTTGGACTCAATTTGATATAGATCAAGTTTTTTTTAATTTTATTTATTTATTTATTTATTTATTACCAGGTGATGGTGTTTGTTGTACACTACCAGTCAAAAGTCTGGACACGCCTTCTCATTTAATGGTAGTCAGATGACTACCTCATGAAGCTCATCCAGAGAATGCCAAGAGTGTAGAAAGCAGTAACCAAAACTATTTTGAAGAATCTAAAATATAAAACATGTTTCACTTATTTCACAGTTTTTTACTACATAATTCCATATGTGTTCATTCATAGTTTTGATGCCGTCAGTGAGAATCTACAATGTAAATCGTCATGAAAATAAAGAAAAACCATTAAATAAGAATGTGTGTCCAAACTTTTAACTGGTAGCGTGTGCTAGAATATGTATTATGAGTGAAATAAACAATGAACATCATGACTGAGCCTTTCTACCTTCAAACTGCAGTGTACCAAAGACAGTCTCAAAAGTCTGGATCCAGACTTTCAGGGTTTCGTAGGTATCAAACCTAAAGATCCAATCCGATCCCAGTTCATCCTCTTGTCAACCTTTGCAACACCTGTCCGGACTCCGATTCACACCTGACCACACCCTCACCCCCCGTTCAGTCCTCCCACCTTCAGTCCCCTGCTTTGGACAGTTAAAGTCCCTGCTCATTCAAACAGCCAGCTCAGTTTGAAAGCTAAGGTAGTCACATAATTCTAGTGTTCTGGTAGTTTTGCTCTGTGCTGAATTCTCAGTAGTGGTGTTAATCCAATACCTTGGTTGTACCAAGTTTTGGGTCAGTCTTTGCTTAATTGTGCTAGTGTATAGGGTTTGGTTTGAGTTTACCTCTGGTCCTTTAAGGGGCTCTGTTCCATGCTAACGCGTTATATGCTACCATCCTGTTTCAGTGAGCATCCGTATGTTACGTCCTATTGTTGTTTTTGTATATTTGTAATAAAAAATGTAAAATCAACACCTGCCTGTCGCGTCTCTGTTGTCCTGCATCTAAGTCTCTGATTCGGCATCGTAACACAGGAACTTCACAGATCTGCATATTCTAAACAAAGCAATGATGTGGACTTTCATCTGAGGCATTTCAAGGCATGAAGGGATTATTTTCATGGTAAAAAAAACCTCTACGTGTATAATTCTGACACATAAATTGTTGCGGTTTAATCAGAGACTGGAGAGGGACTTAAACTAGGGTTGGTGTATTAGTAAAACCAGAAAAACCTGGAAGATGAAAATGGCACGGTGCAGAACTTTGACAGATGAGTTCGCCAAGATGAACTTCAGTATTTATTAACCTTTATTCGACGGGGAGTTTTGCATGTAAAGTGGTATTAAAAGGATCTGACTCCACTGCTATTGGCATTGGTGTTGCTATGCATGTTTTCCTCTGCCTCTCAGCCGCTCCATGCAATGTTACAAATGGGATGTGTACTTTCCAGAAATTATGGTTAAGCACAGCTCGCTGAGTTGCCCCATTGCACCGCAATAAAAATAAACTCACCAGGGTTCCAGTTATAAGCCCAGGATTCACATGGTGTCAATCACATAATCACCCTTTAAATTTTTCACAGTAATTTCACTGAGGTTTGGGATATGAGCTCATTTATAAATGGGCTGCAGATCAAACCGAAGGCTGAGGGAATCGTGTCATGTTTTAATTATCATTTAACAGGGATGGTAAGTGCACGCTCACTATCTTGCAGGAAAAGGAAGTGTACATTTCCTCTTGCTCTTTTTCATTCAAATACCTTGAAGGCAGCTGAGCATGCCATTATAAATCGATATTAATATAACTGAGTGAGAAGTGTGCCGGAGACAGGTAAGTTTTCAGACAGGTAGCTTTCAAAGAATCAATACTGTAGTTTCTTTATCAGTCACCTGTGAGTGATGTTCATAAAGTTTTGTTTCACTTACAGCTGTCCTAATGGTGCAGACTTTGGGAAACGTCTGTAAACAGCAGCCTGTCCGATCATTATTAACTGCTATAAAATTATAGCCGTATTTTGCTCACAAAGTGATGAGATTATTTTGTCCTACTTATTAATTGGAGTGAAATTGGACAGAGTGACTCACAGCAGTGTTACTGGAAGGTGTCAGACACAGAAAGCAGGTAATTATGAAGACAGGAAGAGATAAGGAAACAGAATGCAATTACCCTGGCAAGCCGAGCTTCAAATTGCTCTTCTTAGGATTTCTCACCTCAGGTTGCTATTGTTCATGCTTTGCATCTCCATACTGATCTTTATTCCTTTCACCCTCTAGCTCCGAGAAGAAGGAAGGTTTGCATTAATCAAATGAATTTTCTACTGTGAGTGGGGCCATACTGAGCACCCAACGCAGCTCAATGCCACATTTCAGATGTATGTATTCAGAAATATTTTTTTCCGAACTATGTTGCACATAAACTGCTGTGAGCTCCGTCTGTATCAGGGCCATCAGATATTTCCATTGTTCTCGGCTGCGAGGATTTTCTCAGAATTTAGTCTCATTTAACTTGCAGGTTTTGGGGCATGTTTCATATTGATTGCCTTAGTTTTCACCCTGCAACTGTTGCCATCTTGTATCCATATGCAATGTGCATTTCATAGATTTTATTCAGAACTAATACATAATAGCAAGTGCACACATATAGTGTAGAATGAGAAAAACGCACAAATTCTCCCTTCCAAATCCCTGCCAAGTTATATAAATTGCACATAACTGCATGTAGAAAAGTAAATAAACAAAAATGACTGTTACTCTCCTGCTTTGTTAGACTTCTGTCTGTGTTGTGGATGACTTTTTATTTAGAATATAGAAAATATAACTACAAGAATGTCCTTGGATGGCATCTATAGAAAGTTTGAATGGTCCTGTTGTCAGCACATAGTTTTCAGTCCCTAAGTTTTCAGGGGAATCTCTGCCATGTTGCTGATTTGAAGGAAAAAGGAGGATTTCTTCTGCTCCATTTGTTCATTCTCTGTAGTGCCCATTTTGTTACTTTAGCCATTTGTTTTAGCTTTTAGGTGCTCTCTCAGCCTGTGCCAAACACACTCAGCACAGACACACACACGCATCTATTAGAAGAGTTGGACTTCAGAAAGACAAAGAAAGAGATTAAATGAGGGTTTCACAAATCCAGTCGTGTGTTTGAAATGAATCAAACTTTTTTGGCAGATTTATTAGAGCCATTATTAAACATAGAAATATCACTTTTCCTTCTTTCTTTTCAAATTAGCTGCAAGTGAAGCACATACAAGAGCGTGTTGGTGAATTGTTTCACACAGCACAGTGTTGTTGATGCTCAGAGTGGCGCTTCAGGGCTGGAGTCACTGCGCATGTACTCACAATTACTGCGATCAAATACGGCAAAATCTGAAATTGTTTACAAAAAGAAATCAGCCTTTTGGGGTTGATGAATGCTCTGTATCCACACAAGTGCTTTAGATAAGCGCTGTATAGGTTTAATGGCGTGATAGGGGCACTTATTCAAGCTTCAGTCTGGAGCTGGAAATGATCATTGCAGACAGATCAAGTGTGTGAGGAGTGTGTCACAAAGTGCTTTTATGTAAATGTCAGTTGAAGAGTGGCTTTCCATTGAGATTTAAATATACTGCAGTGTATATGCTCCTGCTGTGAGTCTCCAAGATGTGTCCTCTGTGACTCTGAAATGAGCTGTGTTCATGTGAACACCTCTCTCCAAAAGACAACAAAGAGAAAAGATAAGACGAAGAGAGAGCTGGAAGCTTAAGAAAAACATGGCAATCTCTTTATCAGAGTAAAGACAAAGCAGGGCGCATGGTGGGGATCAAGGTCGCAGCGCAATGTAAAAAAATACCTCTGGATTACAAGTCCCAAATGTAAGGTCAAAGGAAAATGAAACGACAGATTGCTTCTCAAATATCAGAAAAAGGCTTGACTGTGACAACACTGTATTGTTTGGACGGTTTAGCAGAATGGATTTCATCCCAATTTTGCTTTGTTTAGAGAACTATTTTCTCTCTTATGGAAAAGTACTAAAGCTTTTTTTCCTCTTATATGTATACTGTTGTAAAAATGCTCCATAGATTATAAACTCTTACCCCCCTTTCTTGGATTTAATAATAGACACGCAGGTTATGCTGAGTGTTTTTGTATTTAGAGTGTTTGTTTTACGCTTCCTTGTTCCTTCCCAACTGTTGCTGTTTTAACGCCCTCCAAATTACACCGAGGATAGCTGTGAGGCTCTCTTCTCATTTTCCTCAGTTAACAAGCACTCTGTTTATATATGATTATGGTTCCCTGCTTGTTTATTCTCCATGACTTTTTTCTTTTTTTAAATTGCTTTGCCGGTTTGGTTCAAGGTACAAAATTGCACTTAAAGGTTTCAGTTCAGCTCATTTGTTTTTCTTCTGCTGAGAAACATTTACGGTCATTTAACTGTTTTTTTGCTGCCGTCAAACAAGCCGATGGGGATAAATTCATTCCTCCGCGTTCACCTTTTTGACTGTTGTTTCTTGCATTTTTTCTTTACTTTGCAGCGCTGCCAGTCATGCAGGTGACAATTGACATCACCAGACAGCAGGTGGAGAAGATCTTCGGTCTCGATGAGTACTGGTGTCAGTGCGTCGCCTGGAGCACCACCGGAACCCAGAAGAGCCAGAAAGCTTATATCAGGATCGCATGTGAGCGTACTATTAAAATGATCACTGTTATTAGAAATGCAAAGGCTGCCTAACAAGGGGCCTTACGTATTGCTTGTCAGTATGTAATAAGAGGATATTAGCATCATTATTTTCTCACTTTGGGTGGTTGGGGAGGGACTAACTTTCATTTAACAATTAGCCCAGAGAACATTATGATCTGTTGCACCACAGTGTTACAGTGATTACAATTTAGTTAAATCATCTTCCTGTGATTCTACTTATGGGGAGAAAATATCAGACTCTGGCAGGGAGAATGAGAAAGTAATGCATCTGCTTGAAGGCAGCCACAAAAAAAAGGAAAAGTGGAACACTAAATTTGAGTATTCATGAGCATATTTTTCACTAGATACAGTATATCAGCAATGATCCCTATGAAAGTAACTGGAATAAAAACAGATTTGAAATTTATTGCTGTGCAGCAATCATAAATCTGTCTGGGGAACAGAGACACATCCCTCGCTGCAGCCTCAAAAGCTTTATTAGAAGAAGCCATTTTACATCTGAGTATTTTAAAGCATTCTGCCTATTAATTCCCACATAAATATGTATTATTCCGGGCAGAGCCAAACGCAGCACTGTCTCCAAACCACAAGACGTTTTGAAAACACACATTCATTATCCATCCTTGTTTGAGAGCTCAACAAAGTCAGATAGATGAGATAAGGACACACATGGTTGAATAACGATGTACAGTCGCGATATTCACACGCACACACATATATGCTCACATACATTTGAGCCTTCCAAGACTGTTATATCTCAAGTCTCCTCCAGTCCCATTGTATCAGCTTTAATTAAATTGAATGTCGTGAAAGTCTCTCTGCTTGACTTAGCGTTTCTCTCAGTATGATTGGTCAGGACAAGCTCAACATCTGTTTAAAGGAATTCACCGGCGGCTCACAGCCGCACCCTCAGCCCCTCACAACACAATAACACATTGCTTCACTCTGAGTTAAAACCCGGGGTGAACACATCAAATTTGTGCCAACCCGCCAGCTATCATCGTCCTGTCAGGTCTATCTGATGCAAACAGAGCTGCATTTATTTTCCCCACAAGAAGTAAGCATTGCCAGTTTTACCTGTGTAATTTTCCATCCCTGCTTACAGACAAATATATAGCAGGACTTGGTGCAACCCTAGGAGTGTTCAATGAGACGTAATGTGAAGCCCCATGCAGGCAGCCAGGCTTGCAGGAGCTCTTGTCCAGGCGCCTCAGGGCTTTGTTTTCGTGTGGCTGCTCCAAGCCGTCATACAGATGGAAGCTGGGGGCTGGCGAATGCTGGATAGAGGAGAGTGGGTGGGAGTGAGGGGTAATGCAATTGCTTTTGCTTGATGCCGGGCCCCTCTGGCAGCAGACAAGCATCCCTGAACCAGCCAGGCAGCCTGTAATAAGCAACATGGTTGGTGCCACCGATCCCAGTGTGGCTTAGGGGCCAACTAGTGTGCGACATGTTCAGTGAGGCCTGTGGTGGTCATGTCAACAGTGGAAGATTTGAAAAACATCACCAGGCCTAGTTTTCTAGATGAAAGTATATTTTTCAAATCTCACAAGCTCTCGCAAATACCCTAATTGGTTGTGTTTCTCCCCCATCCTTTTGTTTTTTCAACAAGACCTGAGAAAGAACTTCGAGGAGGAGCCGCAGGGTAAAGAGGTGGCATTGGACCAGGAGGTGTTACTGCGTTGCCATCCCCCGGAGGGAGTGCCACAAGCCGAGGTGAGACACGGGTACAGAAGATATTTTTAGGCCCACATCTAGCATCCGTTTACCCTTTCCTCTCCACGAGGACAAAAAGTAAAAAGTGGCTCAGGATCAGCTCCCTGGTTTCTCTCCCCGCCCCACCGGGGAACAGAAAACCCAGTACGGATAAATTACACCTCTAATTATTCCCCATTATTGATTTATTATCTCTCTTACATCTCTGAGAAGCCGTATATCACATCATCTCGTCACATCACTCAGGATAGGCTTGGAGGCTTCACTCCCCGTTTGGCATCTCTAAAGGCCTATCCATAATTAATGGTTCTATTTGCCTCACTCTTTCCCTATCTCATTCTGTATCTCTCAGCCGTCTCTCCATGCACTGTATCTCTCTTACACTCTTGTCCTGCTCGACTCTCCCCATCGCTCTCTATTTCCGCGTCTCTCGGCGATGTGTGTCTGTGTTTCGAGGACCAGACCGTGGCCAGCTGTTTCACCTCGTGTGCTAGATCCTCCCAGTCCCAGATAGGCACTAACTGTTCTAATAACAACACAAGAGGAGCTTAGGCCAGCCACTCAGACAGCCCAGAGACCAGAAACTGCCGACTGGCCAATCACAGCACAACTGTGTAGGGACAGTTGGTAGAGAAATGGGAAGGAAGGTGCCAACCGCAGTTCAACAGAAAAGAACATCAGAGCAGAAGTCACCACGGGGAGAAAACAGGGATAGCGCACAAGAGGAAGAAAAGCCCAATTATATGCGGTATCGCAACTGGCAGTAATACCAACAACAATGCTGCTATGCCGTTGCTTCTCTCAAGACAGCACAAGGTCAAGTGAGAGCAAGAAAACAAGCAAGCCAATCTGAGAGTACACCAAAAAAGGAATAACGTCAGTTTTGGCTTTTTGCAAGAGAGGGCACAAAAACTACACAAAGCATGACCAGTTTTGCTCACAGACCACCAACAGCTACAGAGATATCCAACAGTTACACAATAAAAGCAGCACTCTCCCCACACAAAAATGAACCAATATTAAAATCAGTAGGGTGTGTAAATAAATTAATTCTATCTCAGTACCATACCAAGCTATGTCTGTTCCTCCATTTGTCTGTTTGATTGCATCAGAGAAAGCTCTCATCCACATAACGTCGGGCCGCTGTAGAGCCGTTTTCTATTGAGTTGCAGTGAATTTTGACCGCTGAAATGTATTTTCAGGTGGAGTGGCAGAGAAATGAGGATGTGATCGACCCAGCAAGTGACCCCAATTTTTTCATCACGACTGACCATAATCTCGTCATCAAAAACGCCCGGCTGGCGGACACAGGCAACTACACGTGCGTGGCCAAAAACATTGTTGCTCGTCGCAAAAGCACCTCTGCCACAGTCCTAGTCTATGGTAGGTAATAACTTCTTTCAACTGATGTCAACACTGTGTACATGGAGGCTAATGGCAGGTGACTGAGCTTCAAAAGATTCAAACAGCTCAGTTCAATGCTTGTGTGTTGCTTCTGTTATCCCACATTTCAGCATTAACCCGTGCACGCTCTCTTGCATGGAAGATACGTGGGTGCACGTCTTCTGTGAGACGGTCCTACTGTTACGCTCAGATTTTACAATGAAGTTTCATTAATAACAATGTGACATATGGTAACAACTTGCATACGTCAGCTTTGTTTTTCATCAAGCAATGAATTACACGTGTAAATAACTCCTTAAAGAGTTAGTAGTAGTATCTGCACATTAATTAGCACAACTTAAAATGTTACTGGCAACCGTTCCGCCAAAGCTGGCAGTCTCTGATGTCGGTGCTGCCATCTTCCCCCTCTTCTGTAGTGAATCCAGTATGAGAAGAAAAATTGAATTAACAGCAAACTGTAAATAATAACTTGGCTTGATAAGCAGACTGACCTTTATTAAAATGCAGAGAAACAGCATATTTTCTATCACAGAGGGTTCCATGGGTACTGGCACTACAGAAGTTTTGCATACATTACAGCCTGGCTTAATTCTCATCTGCATGCAAACAGGAGATGGAAATCACATGGGAATGATTCATGAAAACAACTTTGTGAGTAAGAAATGTGTGTTTGACACAGGGTCTGTTTTTGTTGAGGTTGATAGAAAAAGAATTTGCTATGATGTGCCATAAAGGCAGAACAACAGTTCTTGATTGTTTTTTGATGCATCAGTCATGAAACACAATATATGCCACAAATACAGTGTCTATAAAAAGTATTAATCGCCATTAGAAGTTTTCTTCTTTTTTGCTTTTAAACATTGAATCCTGGTCAGTTGAATTTGGCTTTTTTGAAAGAATTTACCAAAAAACTATTTCATGTCAAATTGAAAACTAATTTCTACAAAGAAATGTCAATTAATTGTGCAGCAAATGTGACAAAGATGACTGTAGTGTAAAAACACCTGAATGTGGAGGGTCCAGTCGCTGGTGAATCTGTTCTCTTGGCTATAAGTACACCATGAGGACAAAAGAATGCTGCAGGCAACTCTGTGAAAAGGTTAGTGGAAAGCATAAGTCAGGGGATGGATGAAAGAAAAAAGTCACTTAATATCCCTTTGAAGTACAGTCAAATCCATCATTAAGAAATGGAAGAAATATGCCACATGCATAAATCTGCCTACAGCAGGCCGTCCGTCATCACATATGCACCATTCTCACTGTGAAGCATGGTGGTGGCAGCATCATGACTTGGAGATACTTCACAGCAGCAAATGTGGAGTAAAATAAATGCAATAATGGCATGGGAAAATCCTGGAGGACAGCAAGACACTGCAGTGTGGGAGCAGATTTGTTTTTCGCTGAGACAGTGACCTGAAACAAGCAACCAAAGTCCCAAAGAAATGGTTGTACGGTAACAAGGTGGAGGTTTTGGAGTGGCCGAGTAAAAGCCAAGACCTCAGTCCAACTGAGACCTTGTTGCTGGACTTGAAAAGAGCTGTTCACTCATAATCTTCATACAACTTTGACGGAGCTTGAGGGGTTTTGCTAAGAAGAATGGGGGTAAGATCACAGTATCCAGATTTGCATGGGGGACTGAGATCTGTCCATCCACACAGGCTCAATGCTATAATTATGACCAAATGTGCATCTACTAAATACTGACTTCAAGGGGATGAAAACTTATGCACTCACTTATTTTACATTTTATATCTTTAACTGAGATTACTGTTTTCACATTGACATGAAAGAATCAGTTTTTGTAAATTCTTGTCAAAAAAGACAAATTATATTGATGACAACTGAATATTGAAAAGTGATCAAAGGGGAAAGCTTCCCAGTAAGGTAAATCCTTTTAATAGGCACTTTTTATGGCACTATGTGACACCCAGTTAAGCGTCAGTGAGAATTTATTATTTTAACTAATATTATTTATTCAGTTTGAATGTATGTCAAATATGCAAGTTTTATACAACACTCAAAAATAAACAATAAATAAATTAGGTGACTAAATAAAGAAAATAAAATTGAGACAGCTGCTGATGGACTATAAGTCGTGCTAAGAAACAATCATATATTTTTGCTGTCTAGACTCCAAATATATAATTGCTGTGTGCTGTGCACGTCCATCTCACTCATAATATATGAAAAAAATTACATTTGTATTAAAGAGAAACATCCAAGGGCCTTGAAAAGATGTGAGGACTATTTATAGACTTCCTGAAGACGTGAATTATTTGAATTAAATGCAATATCACACATCCAGTTATCATCTTCAGGTGGCGCTACTTGAAAATTAATTACTACTTAAGATCGCAGTTACTCTGCCTTTTCTGCCAACAAAAGCAGCACCAGATTTTTGATTGGAAAAGGATGAATATAGAAAGTGTGATTGTGGTGTGGTGTAGTATTTGAGCCTTTATGTACCAGTCATATACATGTTGGTAGATGAACTAGAGCAGGAACACTGCATGTCTTACTTGGGTTGACTTCACTTAATAAATGCCAGTTATCAACTCAGTATTCAACAATAGTAATGTACTAGACAGCAACAGAGATTATTGTATTTCGGTTCTATGATGAAACACTTCAGCTGATTTCCTCTGATTGCTAACTTTTTAATTCAACATATTGGGCAGAGCCTGAAGGGGCTCCTCATGTTCTGCTCTGTATGGCTATAAATGCAGTTGAAAATGGAGTTGTGTGTTTCCACTGTGACTGGTGTCAAATAAAATGTGTTAGTTTGGAGCATGCAGTCTAAACCGACATTATCATACACTCCTCCCATCGTGGGACGTTAGAAATAGAAAAAAAAGCTGTTGATTAGAATTGGTTTGCTTTTTGCTAAATGACTTGATAGAGCTTAACTGACGATGCAAGAGCATTCACGTTCATATTGTTTGTCTTTCTTATATTGTCAAGCAAAAACACTGTGAGCAAATGCCAAGGTATTTGCATGTGCAGTTTTATTTCTTCCCATCATGCTATGTGCTCGATAAGATGACACCAGTGCAGTATTGATTGAGGCCAAATCACAGTGGAGGATGTTTTGTTGGCTTATGTTGCTGTAACTTAGAGCAGAAAAGAAAAATTCAGTTAGCTGAGAGCATCACAGGCTGCCATGCTAGTTAATCTAGCTAGCTGTAGCGAGCCATAATAACCGCTACTTGTCAAAGGGGGTTCAACAGGGGGCCAGAGATGCATTTTAACAAGGCCTGGCTGGTGACTGCACTCTGTGCTAAGAGGTAATCAGGGGCCGAGTTGCCTGGCAATTTACCTCGCTGTGGCGGGCAATCAATCGCATAGAGGGGGCAAGGAAATGATTCAACCATGACAAGCACAGGAGAGAGTTAGGAGGAAATTAGGAAGGGAGTATGTACAGAGACGCAACGACGGCGCTGTTAAAGTCAATAAATCAGGAATCTGTACCTTGTAAACTGAGGGAAACTCGGTAGGTAGAGGAACCAAAGCAGCATGATTTAATATAATCACATGCCGTGATTGAGAGATAAAGCAGCATTTCTGGTTTTGAGCATAAGTGGTCAACAGGTGGATGCAATAATAGAAACTCAGCATTCAGAGTTCTGAACAGCTTGAACTTCAGTATGTCAGAGCAATCAAATGTACTGCAGTGTTCTCTATAATTTACATAGTCTTTGAGTTTGAAGAATTATATTCTTGGTGTGAAATCAGTGGTGGATGTGTGACGAGGACAGTTGGAATCTAACAGCCATGCATTTTTTAGCAGTGTGTTGGTAATTTCAAGGACTACGGGTTGTTTTGCATGTACAATGTGGCTTTAAACAGCATGGCTTCACAGTGATTGCCTTGGTAGAATGTGGAAGGGATTTTTGAAAGTTACTTCGTAGCAATCGTGTCTTTCTTAGAGAAAGGTGAAAGATGGCAAGTGGTCATGTTTTTTTTCTGCTCCAGGTCGAAGCCATTTTGTTTTTCGCTGCAGTTGGCCGTAATTTCCAACTCAGATGCAGGAAGTAGCCCCGCATTGCTCTTCCATTTGTTCACCTTGCAGGGTGGAAACCAAAGAGTGTAAAAAGCAGTCATGATTATTCTGCCGCAGCGCACCTCTTTTCCTTATTGCATGTCGGGTAATCCTGGCTGCTCTGTCCCTCCATCCATCCATCCATCCCTCCCTCCCTCCAACCTTCCCCCACCTTTACCTCACCCTCTCCATCCTCCCCCCTCCCTCCCTCCTTGGCGCTGGTCTGACAGTCAACGGCGGCTGGTCCACGTGGACCACCTGGTCGTCCTGCAGTGCCGTGTGTGGGCGTGGCTGGCAGAAGAGGAGTCGGAGCTGCACCAACCCCACGCCACTGAATGGAGGCACATCCTGTGAGGGGCAGAACGTCCAGAAAAGTGCCTGTGTGGCCACCTGTCCAGGTAACTCCCAGGCAACCCCGTTTTGTCCTGTGGCGCTTGGCTTCCTGTGGCTTCCTTTTTGCACTTTTTTTGGCATCTAGAAGTCATCAGTTCATCTTTATTTTGGCTGCTCTTTTTCTACCAGCACATCCAAGTCTTCTCTTAGATGTCAGGCTTCTGTTGCTTCTTGCAATTAGACTGCTTAGACAGCAATGCCAGAGCCTATTAGTCTTCACAGTAAGGCCTCATCCTGAAAGAGATTTATTGTTGTCGCCCTGTGTTCACATATCACTTGATCTTCTGCACTGTACGCAGACCTTACTTTTATTTCAGAGGCATGTCTGCTTGAAGAGACATGGGCTCCAGTCATGGTATTGTGTCACATCAGCTAGTGCATTTGTTATTGTTTGCTGCTCAAGCTATGTAGTAAATACAGGCAATAAAACGCTGAATTATGGCGGCTCTTGTGCCATGTTTACGTGCGAGGAGTGGAGGGCATTTCATTTGCTTGGCCATTCTCCCTTGCCAGAGTGTCGGAGAGGCAGAGAGTGTCCTGCCTGATGGTGAGCAACACATATTGATCTCTGGTAGCCTGAGATGGAAGTCAAGCTGCTTCATTTGCAGTCCCACATTAGCCCCCTGACAGAGGGAGAGATAGCGAGGGAGAGAGCAGGGAAGGAAAACGGAGGTGTAAGGTGGAAGCTGGGCTAGAGACAGATGGAATCAGATACAGTGTAAGGAAGACGGGAACAAAGCCCGGAGTGAGAGCGAAAAGAGGGAAAACTGAGAAAGAAGCAGAGAAAGCCTGAGTGTGTACAAGAGGAGGCTGTTTGGCTGCCAGCAGATCAGTGTACGGACATATAGTTGGTGCGCTGCAGCCGTGCTGACCGCAGGAGAAATCTCCCACGCTCGGTAAATAGCAGGGAGGGAAATACAACACCCCTGGCAGTGGCAGCTTCTCCCTGCCTAAAACAGAGGTTATCTTCCTCAGTGAATCAGGGTGTTGTATTACACATCTCCCATGTAAAGACATCACTAGATGTCAAGCGTGAGTGTAAGTAACATGGCCCGCTGGAATACAGCAGGAGGAGGAAGACAAAGGAAACACAAATGCATGACGTGCCGTCACGATCTGGATGGATTTGGAATTATTGGAGTTGGAGCAATGAGTAATGGAATTAGACTGGTGCCCAGGGATGCTTGACATTCCTCCACAGCAAAGCAGGATACTGACCTCCATGAGCTTAAAGAGATTAATGTCAGTCCAAGCTGCTATTGTTAGACCACCCCCCTCCCTGCTCTATCTTTCACTCGCTCCACAAGGAGAAAGTGTGTAATTTCAACCATTAGGGTGCTGTGACAAAAATTGTATTGTGCCCTGTGAACACAGTTTACAGAGAGTTTGGGGGAGAAAGAACTCAATTTTTGTGTCTTGATGAGAGATGCTAGAGCAGCGTGACCTCGCTTACACCTCTATCAGTCCTGATGTTTGGCAGCAGAAGGTAGTCTCTGCCTCCTTTTCTTGCTTGTTACCTGTCTGAGAACGGGGACATCAGTGGCTGGGACAACCCCAGCTGTCTGAACCCGGAGAGGGTTCCCCTCAAGGCCAGAGTCCACCACACCAGGGCCTGTGGATGATGAGCTGTTGTTTCCAATCAAAAGCGGCACCGAGGCTGTTGTGTACTCACAGACACATCTCTGAAGTCCCCCCAAGATGAACTGACAGTTCTCATCATTTTGTCATTCAGCACACACACAGTCCACCAGTGAAAACTTCTAAATACATAAGAATCCTCAGTTTGATGCATCTAATACGTGTTTAACCCTCTGAACCCCAAGTACCTTTTTGCTTCTGTCCCACTTTTACTCTCTGAACTCATTTTTCACTGCAATATCAAGTTTGGCACCCTAATAGAAACAGCACAACCATAGCTAGAAGTAGACAGAACTACAAAAAAATGTCTTCTGTGCTGGATGACACAGGTGTAATACCATAAATCACAAGAAAACAAGTTTAGTTTCTGATCATTTATTTTACAGAAACTAGAAAACTTTTGAATCAGCATGTACAGCATACAGGTGTTACTAGTACTGACAAAGATGATTCTATATACCACAGATATTTTACTATTTTAAATTTACCTCATTTTTTATTTGTTGCTATACTTCCAGATGTGCTCTGTGTAAACACAGCTGCAGTGCAACCCAATTTAGCTAAAAAGTTCCCTTAGTTTTTGTCACATGGCTGTTGATTGCAGTTGACCGTCATGACATCCTACATGTACTAATGAGCATCTGATTACTGCAAACAGCTAATATTTGGCAAATTTTTGTATCAAACATGTAGAATAAAGTGATTTTAATGAAATTTGAATCTTATATTGGATTTTTTTTTTCAGTAGAACAGTACAACATGGATGAGTAATTTAAGGACTGTTGGAAAGTTGAAAATTAGTTCAGTATATGTAGCTTCTGCTGATGATAAATGTTGAATATTTTGTCAATTATTATTGTTATCATTATTATTATTTTTAGATAATATGTCTTTTAAACCTGCCGGCAGGTTTTGGTGTCCACAGAATTCACACGTACATGATTTGCCGGCCTGAATCCATGATTATTTTTATTTTTTTATTTATTTATTTTTTTGTCTGCATTTGTTCTCATTGTTTAACTCCACAAAAGGGGAGTCAACATTATATGAGATTGATGCATATTTTAGTCTTGCAGCCAAATATTTTAATATTTAGTGCATGTGTGTGAATCCATGATTAGATGCTGCCCTGTATGAGTAATATTCAACAAGAGCCAGAAGACTAGCCTAGCATTGCTACATACTAAATAACAACTTTAACATGGTGATTTTGGTCCATTTTAGGAGACAGACACTTAAGGAGAATGAATGACATGGTTAGCTGTAATGCTACAGATGACCATCCTGTTATTTATTTAGAGACGGCTGACATTTGCATTCAGAAGTAGTGTTCTTAAATTTTTTGAAGTCAGCCTTGAGGGGCTCTTTTCCTCTATCCTGGCTTTGTTTTCGAGCTGCATTTTTAAAATTACATGATTTAATTCTGGTCTTGTTTCAAGAGTTCATTAATTATCTAGACTAAGATTTTTGTGTTGATTATTAGCTCTCTAGTGCTTTTAACTCTCAGCATTCTGTCTTTGAAATGGGTTACAGACAAATATACTTAGTTTTTAGCCACTTGTACTGTGTAATTTGCACTTGCTGTCTGTGTTGTCTTAAGCACATTGACGGCTTCTTGGATTCACTGTTTGTATCCTTTAGGGATAAAAGATGCTGTCGGCCGAGTGAATATTCGTTGGAAACAAATCAATTTAAATTTGGAAGCAACAACATGCAAATGCTATAATTTGTCTCTGTATTGCCCAACTTAGTCGTTTTGCAGTTTTTGTTGAAATGCCGATGGACATTTGTTGTTGCACACTTAAAAAAGAGCAAGATTCCTGCAAAGCGGCACAGTCACACAAGCATATTTTCTAACGTACACATTATATAGGCTTTGGACAAACTGACACCAGTAACAAAACCCTCCTTGTGTCTACTCACGATGACCCTTGTATCTAAATGTGAGTTCCCACCTCTCATCGGGAAAAGTGTGAAGCTAGAGAGGCTCATCTGTATTTTTGTCTAAGTCTCCAAAGTGTTTAATGAGAGTTGGCGGAGGCCTGTGTGGCAGATCAGATGGGCTCCTTGCTGGGAGAGACACAGGGAGCTGTGGAGGAGGAGGAGGAGGCTGAGGCTAAAGCCCTGAGGCTCAGAGAAGAGCAGATCAACACTTGAGACAGCGAGTAGCCAAACTATGCAAGGGCTTATCTCCATTTCTATTTCCTCTCTCTGGCTTCGTCTTTCTTTTGTCTCCATCCCAGCACATCCCACTGAAGTATCCCACATAATTCTGCAGTCCATCCCTCACCCTTTCATCGACTGCCCCAGCACTGACTCACGGTCAGAGCCAGCAGTCAAAATGGCAAAATGTCAGATCATCCCAGCGTTTTCCAGCAAAGACAAACACGACCTGAGCCAACAGCAAATAGTTAGTCCCCAGTTTTGGAAGTGACACCTACCCCACACAAATGAACTGAACTGTTGTCTCATATAAGAGAGCACACCAAACAACCTGAAGAGATTTCTAACTTGTGTGAATTATTTAAATATAACACTGATCCCTCAGGCTTGCCAGAGGAGTCGTGAGAGTTCTGCTAGATAGAAAATAAACAGACTCGGGGCTGGTGTATTTGTGCTCGCGTGCTCATAAGTGTGTGTTTGCGCATGTACGTGTACTACACATGCTCACCAGCACCCATATGTCTCCTGGCTGCACTGCAAAAAATCAGCTTTGAAGTAAATTGGTACTGCGTTTCTAGAAATCGTCATAGGTTGTTCTAGAGACTCCATATTGTAGCAACGGAATAAGTAAAGGCCATGGCTAATAATGTGACAGAAAAACACATTAGTTCACTGTGTAAAGATGGTGGCCATCTGGTGATGGCCTTGCATCATTTTTAATCATTTGGTGCTGTTTGTTTCGGCCCTCCCTTTTAATGTCTCATTCTGTCCCGTTTCGATTTGTTCAAGCCGTAAAGTCACTACTTCTCAACAGTCTGGTCTGGTGTTTATACTTTTTTCTATTGAACTTGTCAGAAATGCAGACTGGTGATTGGGTGATTAATCTCCACGGGTCTCTGGTCTTTCTCTAGCTTTTTTTCCCCCATCATCCTTTGAGCACTGTGATTAGGGGTGGTTACTGTGCACACGTGTTTTGACAGGACAGTGGCAGCAGAGGGGCGGCCTGCTGGTCCCAGTGGTACTTGTCTACCTCCTTGTGTTCCCCTCAAGGACAAGGAAACCATAGGTGTTCGATGATCTCGGCCTGTGTCCATCAGCGGCCATTGTGATTTTGAACAGCAAAGCCTCAAACAGGCCCTCCTACCGGCCAGTAAAAAATGGCTGGATTCCTTTTGCTTCTCCCCTTGGCAACATGTCCAAATGGGGGCTTGCCACTGGGTTATTGTATTACTGTCCCTCCTCGGAGACCTGCCTGACCTGAAACCTGTGGTGCTGTATGATTGAAAGTCAGCTGTGGTGCCTTTTGCAGTAGCACTAACAATCTCTTTCTGGGGATTTTATCAGCAACACCGTGGCTGTGGATTACAATTTTCTTATGAGGATACTGAAAAAATAAGAAGGATGAGGTTTAGTTCTAATTTCAGCCTTAAATTTTTCTCACTTCGCTGCATTTATTGTCGCTGCTTGACATCTTTTAAACAGTCGAGAGAGAGAGATCCTTTCAGATCTCCCATGTGTTTCTTTGCTCCTATGGATAGCCTCTCCTCTGTCTGAAAGGTGTGATACATGTTCAGAAACAGGCAATCAAGGACCGTTAATGCATCTTCGCCCTTTCTTTGATTTCGTCTCATCCTCCATTCTCGTGACCATCGCCATGCCTCCACACCAATCTCCTTGTTTGAAAATGTCATTTGCATGGCCATTAGTCTTGCTTTGTGGTGGAAAAGAGAAGTTGAATTTCATCACCTCATCAGGGCAGATGTTGATCTCATCTCTTTATTTCACAGTGGTGTGGATAAACTGAGGGGCGACATAATATATTCATTAGGATGTAATTCGCTATTCAATCATTCTCGTTCCCAGCCTGGATAATCAGCCCACTGGCCCACGGATGGGTCCACTCAATGCCAAACAAGGACAATTATCTGATTGGTTCTGCTCTCTCTGCCAAATGGATCTGACTACAAAAAGGCCCAAGCTGTGTCAGCATCCCGCCACACACACTCACACATGCATGCACACGCAAACACACAATCATCTGAGGACATATGCAGGCAAACGTACAGACTTGTGTGGGAGCACTTGGTCCAAAACACTCATGGTGGCTTTTATCTGGGTTTTTTTTCCAATTGGGGGTTTTGCTTTAAAACTAAATAAAATCATTACTTGGTACAGTTATGCAATAATAGATAGCCTCACCCTCACTAGCATCTCACTTATGTTTTATTAAGTGAAGCTTCCTGACCTGCAGTGAGTCAGACCTGCTCTCTGGAGGTCATGCCCCCTGCACTCTTTATTGCTAGGATTAATGAGCACTAAGGTTTCCTTGCCCTGAGGTCAGTCAGGGGAAGGGTTGCTGCTGTCACAGAGCTGTGCATGTACCTCGTATATATGGGTGTGTGTGTGTGTGTGTGCAGGTGATTGTCGTCTGGTCCCCTTCACCCTTACATTTGGGAAAGAGAAAGCACAAGATAGTGGCGTTTTTGCCCCCATGAGAGCTCATTACTGCTCTTTTTCCCATTAGCCCTATGGTAACCTTCCCCAAGCCTGCTGCTGTGTCACTCTCAATATCACTCTCAGCCGCCGCCGCTCCCACCAGCCACCACGCCAAATTACCCCCACCTTTGCAAAATGGCCTCCCTCTGTGCATGTGTGCGTGCTAAAGATATTTTGTACAGCCGGGCATGCACAGAACTATTGCCTTCCCATTTCCATTTGTTTGATTTTGCTTGTGCTGATGGTGGGGTGTTTGAAGTCCGGCAGCAGGTGTAATGTACATTCTTCTCTGTTCAGAGTATTACCACCTGCGTTGTGCCGTGCATTCAGTTACACTGCAGGCAGCTCTACGGTTGCTACAGTAACATCTTGTCAGACAGAGAAATCAAAACCAAGGCAAGTTCCTCTCACTCCCCTCTGTTCATTTATATGAGAATTTTTAAATAGAAGTATTTCTGCACACGTGTAAGTTTGGCAGTAGACTAGAAGACAAATTTCCCAGGGGTTAAATTCATTTCCCTGCACAGATTTAGTTTGTTGACAGCTGGGTCTACCAGGCCACAGCACCCTCGCACCAGTGGGGTTTAACTTAGTTGCATCTGATTTCCATGTTGAAAATAAACAAAGAAGGATGAATAGAGACAATATGGCTCTCCTCAGCAGTTTTACACGCTTTGGTTTCCCTGTGCAGCTGCTGGGTTTGAGTGTGTGCAAGTGGATTTGCATGTCTTTATAAGGTTTTCCTTACCAGGTTTCCATTTTAGAGCAAGGGAATTTGCACAAGATGGCAACAGAGTTTTCTACCAGTTCTTGCAAATGCACCACTGCTTTTACACCACTGTTGTATCTCAACTTCACTATGTTGAGTTTTAACTGTGCACGCTTTGTGCAAAGAGAGTTATGGCTTGATTTATTAAAATTGCATGTTTTCCAATCAATACTTTTTTCTTTCCCTGTGAACTAAAATGTAAGTGTTCGAAGTGGATCAGTGTGAGGTTTTTTTTCCGCTGAGCTTTTGATCACCCGTGTTTTTTTAATATATTGTGTGTTTTTAGTGGACGGAGGCTGGAGCGAGTGGAGCAAATGGTCGGCGTGTGGAGCGGACTGTTCGATGTGGAGGACCAGGGAGTGCACCCAGCCTTCGCCTGGCACTGGGGGCAAAGAGTGCCAGGGCCTCGACCTGCAGTCTCTCAACTGCACCAGCGAGCAATGCCCACAGAGTGAGTGCACCACCACCCACATACTGCTAACATACTCTTCAATTCAGTGCAACAGTAAAGAAGAGGCAGATTGTTTTTCAAGCCACGTTTCCAGAAGAGTATCAGTGAACACTTGTTTTTTTATGTATTTGCTTCTAATAACTGAGTTGAGCAGTGGCAAATGGACATTTTAAAATGTTATTGATTTAAAAAACAACATTTGAGAGCAAAAAAAAAAGAAGCCTGACACTCAAGGTCAATGTGTAAAAGATACTCAAAAATCTAAATTCCAAACAGTTCAGTCTTCATCAGTCCTTTATTAGACACAACAAGTAGAACTCATCAGTTAGCCACAAAGCTGAGGCTGGTAGAAAAGCTTTTCCCCTTCTTATTTTAACATTTTCCTTCTACCAGATCAAAATAAACATTTTATGCCTCCTTATTGCATCAGCTTCTTGTGATAGAATTCAACTTACAGGGGTTGATAAACGAAACATGTCCATCTCATCAGACACTTGTACAGACATGAGATTCATCTACAGCCCACTGCAGACTCATCCCCACCTGCATGACCTTTTCAGCCGATCATTTCTAATTAACACTGGTACGACACTGGCAGCTAAGATAATACAGCATCTTACCACGTGGGTCGGTGCTGTGGTGCTCTATGACCTATTAACAGAGCTGAGAATTAAAGCATCTCTCTTCTGATTAAAAAACAACCTGCTAGATAAAGTGCCACAGGTCAAATCGGTTGTGGAAATATACATGGGAGGGGTAAAGGTGTACACTACGGTTATTCTTAGCGCATGCATATGTTCTGAAATGGTATAGCTTTATGCAGTTATGAAGAAAAAGTTTACATACACTTGTGAAGACCATGTATATTATAGCAGTTTAGAGTTTCCAAGGACTCCTATAATTCTTAGTTTTCTAAAATGGAGTCATTGAAACATGCATTTTAGTCATGAAGAACAACCGTCCTTTTTTGTTCTAAGATTTATTAGAGGTCTTCTGAAAATATTGACAAATTCAGCTGTGTCAAAAATATACATACAGCAATTCTAATATTACCTTAAACATCGATTGCCCTTTTTCACCTGAATTAGATACTTTTGGTAGCTGACAGAAAAACTAAGTTCTTTCTTCAGCACAGTCCACAGGTTTTTGTGGGGTTTAAGTTGGGACTTATTCTATCTTGTTTTAGCCATTTCTTCACCACTTTTAGTATGTATTTGGGGTCATTGTGTAGTTGCTGGTAATCCTCCCACCTGCCACCACCATGCCTGACAGTAGGTTTGATGTTTTTGGAGTAAAAGGCCTCACCTTTTCTCCTCCAAACATTTTTTTGGCTATTGTGGCCAAATAAGTTGTAGTTTTATCTGACAGCATCCTCCAGAAGGCCAAATCTTTGTCCATGTGATCAGCAGCAAACTTCAGTCAGAAGGTGTGCCTCTCATGTCAGCCTGTCAGCCCATATCAATGTAAAACTTGGTTGACTCTGGTGACTGACACATATATACATTAGCTGAATAGCCAGTCTATATTGCCCTTTTAGTGAAGTCAGAAAGCACTGTGCTGTCTCTTCTCTGTGTGTCATTAGTAGGTCATGTGCATACTGTCAAGATTAGAAACTGCAAAGGCTAATACAGCCCAAGCCTCAGATGAGTGGAAAGCGGCACCACAGGGTCCACTGCAGACCAGATGGATGTGAAGGGAGAGCTCTGTCGCTCCCTACTGATATCAAAGGCAGAAAAGATATTGCAGCTTCCCATCCAAAGACAATAGTGTCAGGGTGCCATCTCATAGAGAAATTGTTATAAATAGTGTGCTCTTTGGCTGATCTGCTTGGTAAACACTGAGTTTTAATGGGAATTCAGTTGACATGGGCCAGTGGATTAATAAACTGAATTATGTATCTTGCACTGATTGATGTGATCAAATGGACCAATGGAGGGGGGGGGGGGGGGGGGTGTAGACAGAGCTGGAGACTATCTGATGAGATCTTCTGTATGTGAGTGTTGTTTTGTGTATATGTCTTAGCACTATGTGAATATGTGCATGCATGTGCATGTGTTAACCGATAGCTGAGTTTGGCTGGTGCAGTGAAGCAGGCAGCTCAGTGGGCCCATCATCAAAGGTCAGCAGCTCCTCCCCAGAGAGGCAAGAAATATACACAAAGATGCCACTCATTGTTCCTCACACACACACAAACACACACACACACAGAGTCACTCAGTATTTACACTGACAGTGCAGTGGGGAGCGCTGGCCTCTGAAGAATGCCTGTTCCAATCTGTTCCCAGCAGATGCGTTTCCATAGACAATTGCTGTGTGAAGTATCATAATAAGCAAAATAGCAAGATGGTTTTGGCTTGTCAGCAACTCCCATACTTCAACCATGTCTGCAGGCTATTAGCTGAGATAGAAAACTTCCCCCTGAAACAAAAGGCAGCCTTCTCCTCCAGTGTAATCGAACAAAACAACTGCAGGGTGAGCCATAGTCACTGTACAACAAAAGCTGTCCTCTGTCTGAGGACCTCATCAACATCTCTAATCTCCCTCATTATGCTAGAAGAATGACACAAGTTAGATGAGGTTATTGTTTTGGGTATTACATATACGGGGATCAATGTGCAGCACCAGGCTTTCTGCCGCAGCTCAAAAATAATCAGATCTGACCCTGGCAGGATCGTTTTCATAAAGCAAATAAGTGAAGGCAAAGATGTAGCTATGCAAAATATGTACAGGGAAATAATAAACATGCTGGCGGTGTGCCAGAAGCAAATTGGTAGACAGGTGTTAGAGGGCAGGGAAGGGATAGTGGGAAAAATAATAGTGCTTGTATCCTGATGCACAGACATTACCACAACATAAAAGCAATTATTTGGCTTAATCTGTATAATGAAGGTAATGAACTTAATTTGCAGCAGCACCCATTTCAGCGCGTCACAAATGACTGTGCAAAGCGCATCACACTATTGATTTATCTTTATTCTGTTTTTGAATTGGAGAGAGTCATTTGGTGCGGACGTGGCTGATGTTGTCGTCATGGGTTTGTTTGTCAGAGCAGGGTCACAGTGCTGTGTGAAAAATGGCTGAACATTTATTTTGGGCCATATTTCACCCGGACCCGCTGAGGGATGGGACGACTGTATTGTGGAGATAGTAATGGTCACGTTCACTTTGAGAGTTTTAGTAGCCATATTTCCCTGACCTTAAGAACTCCAGTGTTATTCATCTTCGGGCAACTGACTGGGATTGGCCATGGGATGAAATATATTCTTAGGTCTCTTGATAAATGCCCGGGGAAGAGGCGAGGGAGGCTCCAAAGCTCTTATTTATCAATTCAGGAAGAGAGAAAAGAGCAGGTAGAGAAAGTTGAGGACTATCAGGTGCAGACATTGTGCTGACTGTCAACACAGCGAGTCCGAACTTCAACAGGGGCCAGATACATTGCCTCGGAGGAGATGAATTATACCAGCCCATCTTGAGTCAGAAACTGATCCCTAACCATCCAGCCCTGAAGCGAGTCTGAGGAGCTGAACTGAAAGCCCAGAGAGAGGGGAGCAAACAGAGATTGGCCCGGGGTCAACTCTGGAAAAAAAGCTCATCACATCCACAGATTTTCCGCAGGCGGGTGTCAATCATGATGAGAGGTCACACACAAAGAGAATCAAAAGTTCTTTGCCAGCAATTAAGTGAAGTGGAAATGACTGATGGAGTGACGGACGGCAGAGAGGAAGAGAGGTAAATTGGTATGGAGTGTGCAAGGGAAGAGAGCTGGAGAGAGGGCACACTAGAGAAGGGACTAAAGTAAAGCCCATCCAATTATAAAACCTGATTAGCTATGTCAATTAAAGTGTGATGGATGTCCTTTCAATTATTGGCTGGCATCATGAAAATCAATGAGCGGGTGCCAGGAGGAGCTGAGAGCAGTCGCTGGTCCGGGTTGTAGTAGAGCATCGGGATCGTTGCGCTGTGACACCTGGTGGGTCAGATAAAACTTCACTCAGCGATGATCCGATAAGTCGCCAGAGATTACAGGTAGAATGGAGGAAAAGAGGGATGGAGGGACAGGAAGAAGAAAGAGAGAGAGAGGGAGAGTAGTCTGATTGACTGACTTTGTCTGGGAGCTAGAATACTGTTTGCAGGGAGGAGAAGCAGGAGTACAGATACTGGGTCGACGCATCTGAGGTTAGCCAGGTGTCTTTGGTGTGCCCTTAGAAAGTAAACAGCAACTGGCCAATCTGAGGCCGTGTTTACCCAATCAGTAGAAACCAGTTGGCTCGTCTCCTTTGCTGACGGGTGTTGTTTTGTCTTTAGTCAGACTGCACATCCCTCAGAAGACTGCAGCACTAGAAGTCCAAATATCACAGCGTCATCTGGCCTTTGACTCACCAAGACAATTGGATTTGGGAACTTTAATGAGAGGTTCAGCTGGAGTTTCTCCCCCTTCTTTTTTTTTTTTTTTTTTTTTTTTGGAGCTGATTTGGAAGGTGGAAGGTTTAGCCAGGCGGCTTGCAGCTAAGCACCTCTCTGCTTCCCTGAGGAGACAGAGAGGTAAATGGACAGGATGAGAGGTGGAAGAAGGCCTTCCCATAAGAATCCTAATGCCATAAGTGTGTTTTTGCGCATACGTGCTGTGTAATGTCAGGAACAAAACACACAATCTTGTGTTTATCCTCAGCCAGTCATTCACAATTGATTACATGTCAAGAGATCTCGGCATTACCAAGAGCTGCCATGGAGGTTAGCTGCATATAATCCTGCTACTTAAAGTATCAGATAGTACTGAGATAATCACCCATGAAATAGATTCTGGCATTTCTCTTAAAGACTCGGGTATGTCAGGCGGCTTTGCCCAGAGAAATAGATTTTTCAAGGCAAAAGGAGAAGGCAAGGACAAACACATGAAAAGAGATGAATAGATATGAGAAACAGACAGATAAAGAAAGAATGGGCTTTTTTTCTTCTGTCAAATGTGACTGTTGTTAGCTAATTCAGTTGTGCCATTGTCATATCATAGATTTACTAACCAATTAAAATCTATGTATCCAAGGTCGAGTGCAGTTCCTGCCAAGCAGTAGAGTTCCTGGTGCAACTCCAAAAATTGAAATATTGTAAAAAAAAAATTAGCAATTTCCATCAGTTATTTAAGAAAGTGAAAATTCTCTTTATTCTAGACTCATTACATGTAAAGTGAAATATTAAATTTTTTGGTTTAATTTTGATGATTATGACTTAATACATTAAAATCAGAAAGCCAGTACCTCAAATAGTAAAACACTTTATTTTGAGTTTGAATCTAATAGTATCCACTGGATAAATACTGTGTATCTTTTGGTCTTTTACCACATTCATGGTGAAGGTTGCTGAATTGAAAGTAGTCCAGAAGATGATTATCAGCACTCACTACAAGAAGCCACTGAGGGTCATTGCTGAAAAGGCTGGTTGTTGGAAGAGTGCTGTACTGAAGCATGTTAATGGAAAGTTGACTGGAAGGGAAAAGTGTGGTAGTAAAAGGTGCACAAGCAACAGGGAGGGCTGCAGCCTTGAGAGAATTGTAAAGAAAAGTCAGAACTTCACGAGGACTGAGGCTGGTGTCAGTGCATCAAGAGCCACCAAACCACATGTCTTCAGGAAAGGAGCTACAACTATTCCATTCTTAATATGAAGACACTCCTGATCTGACCTGGGTTCAGGAGAAAAACAGCTGGACTATGGCTCAGTGGTCCAAAGTCATCTTCTCAGATGAAAGTAAATTTTGCATTTTTTTTTTTTTTTTTTTTGGAAATCAAGGTCTCAGAGTCTGGAGGAAGTCTGCTGAAGTCCAGTGTGACGTTTCCCCTGTCAGTAATGATTTTTGGTGTCATCTGCTGGTGTTGGTCCACTGTGTTTTTTCAATTCCAAAGTCAACAGAGCATCTACCAGGAGATTTTAGAGCATATCATGAATTCCATCTGCTGTCAAGCTTTACAGAGATGCAGATTTCCTTTTCCAGTAGGACTTACCACATGCCCCCAGTGCCAAAAATTACCACCAAATGGCTTGCTGACCACGATATTCTTATGCTTGATTGGTTAGAAAACTCCACATGGTTTATTGTCAAGAGGAAGATGAGAAACCCCAAAAATACAGACGAGCTGAGGGTGGCTTTTAGAGCAACTTGGGCTTCAATAACACCTCAGCAGTGCCACAGGCTGGTCGCCTCCATGTCACACTAACCTCATGGACTAATTTCTAGTAAAGGAGCTCCAACCAAGTACTGAGTGTATAAATGTACATACTTTGTAGAAGATGGACATTTCTATATTGCAAATCCATTTTTGTTTGATTTTAGGAAACATTCTATTAATTTAACACACTGGATGTCAGACTTTCATGAACTACAAACCACAACCATCAGAACAAGCTCACAAAAAAGGGGTAAAATCATTCAGTTAATGTGTGCCAAATATCTAAGTTTGACCTTTTTGTATTAAATTATGAAAACAAAATGCTATTTTAAATTTTTGAGCTGCATCTGTACATGTGGGTGGAAAAACACACGACAATCTGGAGATACTCATCGAAATATGACAGCGTTTCATCAGGTTGATTTTGATACAAACCTTTTGGACGTGTTGTTGCTGCTCACGCATGCCGTCAATCACAGGAACTTACTGTCATCCTCTGAATTTTCTTGGCTTTAATTCTAATTTT
Source organism: Amphiprion ocellaris (assembly GCF_022539595.1). Taxonomy (NCBI): domain Eukaryota; kingdom Metazoa; phylum Chordata; class Actinopteri; family Pomacentridae; genus Amphiprion; species Amphiprion ocellaris. Next base: position 35,162,376 of record NC_072778.1, on the reverse strand, counting down.
ATTTTCTTGTACGTTTGCTCTCGTCTTCCTACTTATGTCCTCCTCCTTTTGTTGTCAACTCATCACATGCCAGCCTGCAGCACTTTAACCTTTGCTGTTGTTCTCCATCCCTCAAAGCTGCACTGTTCAATGCGTCCCCCTCCTCAGCTGTGTTCAGTTGACAGCGCTACGCCCCCATGGCTCCACGGCACAATGGCCCCTCCACAAAGGCCCCTGGAGTATCCTCCACCTCCACCACCAAATTCCTCCAGCCCAGGGAGACAGCCGTGGCAAATCCCATTCTCCTGCAAAACACACACGACGCATACACACCAACGCTCGCACACGTTGATGTTTGTCTGGGCTTAGCTGTCATCTTTATACTGTACTTTTGGGAGGAAGATGCTCCTGTGCTTTGGCAAGAGAGACATTCAATAAGAGGTGGTAGAATTTCATAAGCAAATCCTTCATTTTTCCTCTGTGTCTCTTGGGGGTGTTGTGTGCTTAGAGAAAAAGAGACAAAGATGGGGGGGAGAGAAGGAACATGCTGGCCTGAAATATATTTATCTAGTGCAGAAACCCAGTGAGGTAACATTCAAGACCTACGATATAGTAACTGGTTCGGTCTCCTTTTTGAGTTGACATTGAAGCTTCAGAAATACTTTAAATCAAAATAAGATAAGGTCCAGAAGGAAATTCTTTTGCCAGATATTGCTCAAAAAACAAAATCACATACCATGAAAAATGCAGTGTCGAGTAGAAAACAATAAGATTTAAGTACAATACATTACTGGAAATACAATAAGGAAGCTAAAAAAGACTAGAAGTGGTTGACTAATACAGTGCATATAAAAAGTGCTCATCCCTTTGGAAGGTTTCCTCCCTTATTGCTTTTCAACATGGAATCATGGTCAAAATAATCAGTTTTTTTTTTAGAGGAAGAATTTGCAAAATAAAGATTCTTTCATGTCAAAGTGAAACCGGATTTCTACAGAGTAATGTAATGAAAAAAGTGATTGTATAGTACTTTATATAAGCACTTAGGGACAAACTGAAGCAGCATTAGGTGGCAATAAAGGCGTATTTGACTGATTTCATGCTATTACATGAGTCTCATTTACCTGTGTAAGACGTTAACTACTCTTGTAACACTGGACATGTACGATTGTTTCTAATTACTCGTGTGCAGGTGTCTTAATGATGTACAAGCAATGTTATTGTTTCACAAATGACCACTCGCCTGTTCTGACATGCTGAAGACAAGAAAACGCCACCAAGGCATGAATTGTATGTGCATAAGCTAATTAACAACCACGCCATTATAAGACGTTGTGTCCACAAAAAGAGGACATTGTTTAATGGGCAACAAACATCATAAAACTGACCCCTTAGTTGCAAGATAACTAGTGTACCAAGTATATGCACTCAGGGAGGGCTTAAAATACATAAAGGTAGTATTCTTAAGAGGATCAAAAAGACAGGCGAAGAGTCAAATGACTAATTTATTAATGCAATTATTTCTGTCAGAATGTATAAAGACGTTTGTTTGCTGAGAGCATTTAGCTCCAGACACACTGCTCTGTGACTGACTGGGTCAACTTCAAGTTTCAAGAGTTTATATTTGTCACATACTCATACAGTGTGTGCAGTGAAATGCAATGTGACTGTTCTAGAAGCTGTGTAATTACATTAAGACATTATAAAAAGAACAATTCTTAAAAAAAATGCAAAATAGTTTTTAAAGGGTACACTTGAGCAGATGCATCCTCTTTAATTAAATTATATACAGCGCAATCCTGTCCTTACACGGTGCAGTTTTGTTTTCTTTGTAATGACTTTTGTGCTCTGCTAAACTGCTTTTTGTTGGTTTTTTAACAATATCAGTAAAGATGTAGTCTGTTCTATTCTAAAACGCAGAAAAGACACTGTTCTATTCACGAGTATTTGTTCAACATCAGAAATTTTCATAAGGTTCTTTAGCAAAGCCCTTGCACAGAATGTAATTAAAGATGCAGCAGTAACCTGGATTTAGCCCAGATTAATGATTTCCCTTCCGTTTTCTGTGTCCTCCCTCTGCAGCGGTGAGCGGGGCCGAGGACGTGGCGCTCTACGTGGGCATGGTGGCGGTGGCCCTGTGTCTGACTCTGCTGCTCATCGTGGTGGTCCTGGTGTACCGGCGAAAGAAGGAGGGCCTGGACGCTGACGTGGCCGACTCCTCCATCCTCACCACTGGCTTCCAGCCCATGGGCATCAAGCCCAGCAAGCCAGGTGTGTGGGCACCGCGGCCACGCAGGCCTCCCCCCCACAGCAGTAGGACACTGTTCTTTGTTCTACCCTCGTCCGTGCATCCGTTGGTCCGTCCATCCTCCCACTGTGACCGTGCATCCACATGTACCTCCAGTCCTGTTTGTTTGTGGTCGTCGAGGTGGTATGAATGTGTTTACAGTGGTTTGTGGTCGAAGCAAGATTTATTATGTTGTGTGTCTGCGTGTGTTTGTGTAGCGTGCAAGCTGTTTATTTGCCTGCCTGACACATTATGTTTCGCCACCATTGTCAGGAAATGTACCCACTCTGTTTACTGCCTGTGTGGAGACTCTGAGGTTTAACAGCGAGTAATAGAAATACAACTGTCTGAGTTGGATGGAGATGGGGAACTGAGTCGCAGTGCCTGTGATTCACTGTGGCAAAAAAAAAAGTCTTTCTACATTCTGGATGCTAAGCTGTATCTGAGTTCTGTTTGGAATTGATTGTGTGGTTGCTAAAGAGACAGACAGAGAGAGAGAGTGGGGGACGGGAATTGACTGGCTCTGGTTGGAATTTGTGTTTGTGTATTGTCAGGAGTGTGTGTAAGTGCTCTGTTCCCTGCACCATATGTCTTTTTTTGTGTTTGTTTCAGTTTTCTTGTGTGTGTTGCAACAGCTTTAGAGAGTGTGAGGTCTGTCTCTGTGATCCAGGAACCCTCCCACCCACCCGCCTGCCCGCCACTCATGGAGATTCACACATTTGCTTTTGTCTGTTTCTGTTTTTTTATTATTATTCACACAGAGAACTCCCATTTGCTCACCATCCAGCCTGATCTAACCACCACCACCACCAGCTACCAGGGCACCTTGCGCTCTCGACACGACGCCCCCGGGAAGTTTTCGATGACCAACGGGCCTCTGCTGGACCCGCTTCCCAACGGCTCGCACACTCTGCACAACGGCAAGCTCAACTCAGACCCCGCTGAGTTTGTGAGCAGGCTGTCCACTCAGACCTATTTTAAAACGCTGCCCCGCGATGTTGCCAATACCTCCTACGGGACCTTTAACTTCCTCGGCGGGAGGCTGACGATCCCCAGCACAGGTTCGTTCCTCATTTTAGGTTTCTCTCTGTTACACTTGTTGTTCAGTTGAATGGATTTGGACAAAGAACAGAAAGATGCAGTGTTGCCCTTTAGCTCACATCACATTTTCACTGACTTTTTATAGAGAGATCAAGAGAAAAAAAAGATTTATGAACTGATATTCATCTGACCCTTTTGGTAATCATCCATCATCATGCACATATGTGAGGAAATGACATTACTGCACCTTATACCGTGCTATGAAAAAATACCCTTCCTGCTCTGGCATTGCAGCAATTTTCTCATAATAAGGCTGCAAAAATGCATGATGTAGGATACAAGTTCAATAGATCCATAGTTTCATTTAATTTTACTCTCACATTGATCTAAAAGAATCCACACTCTAGTGGCATGTTGTGGATATGTGTTACTATGGTGAAATCTATATTCTATCTCTACCTGTTCATCATTATTTAGGACTTTAGAGCCAGTTTCTGTCCAAACTTACAGCCCTCAATACATAGTATTTATCATTATTTCTTTGTGACCTCTTCATGACACCAGACAGGATAAACCACTGATTTAGATTTTACCCAGTGAGTCCGTGTAATGTTAAAGCAGGTTGACAGTCGCCAACGCTGTCCAGTGAACCTGCCATTCTGTGTGTTTTTATGTTTCCAGCTCTTGACTTATGTGAAACACGAACCAACTTGGAGTTAATTTCCAATTCACTGCTTCCATATTTGTAAATGTGATTTATAAAATTGAAGTAAAAACTCTTATGATGCAAAAATTAGACAGAGTTTTTTTTTTCAGGCGCCGTCTCTGCAGATGCTGAATTGTAAGACTGTGTTGTGTAAGAGCAGGGGGATTTCAGTAATCCTCTGTAGGATGTTCTGTTTGCTGCTGTACTTCAAACAAACAAGAAAAATATCATCTAAACAATTTAACATCTGCTGCTATATTGAGAAATACTGTGAGAGCTAGTCAGTTTTATTTGCTTTGGTACACATGCTCTGACTGGACATTAACAAGGAGAATTTATCACTAACAGTAGAGTCCAATAAACAGCTCACTGTCTTGTTGAAACCGACCCAACCGGAGCCTTAAACCTCACGCATGCATGTGAGTTTGCTAATAGGTCTGCACCAAGATAACGCACATGAAAAGTGTTTCAGGGCTTCACATACGACAGCTTAGTGCACAGGCTGTATTTCTGTCTGGGATACAAATTAGTTTATGAAGGAACAAGATGGGAAAATACATTAAGCGTTGATTTAGCCGTGTAATTAAGGTGGATTGTGTGCTGAAACGTTCACTTGTTTGTTTAAAAAGTGACTAATCCAAACATTAAATCATTCAAAAATAGCGCAGTTTTTTTCCTTTATGGCATCTAAAATGCATGATTGTGTAACATGTCAATAACCTACATCTACACAGCATGGCATTAATAGTTAAAATGAAAGCTCAGTGATGAGATCAAATCAGCGTGTGCACCAAAATATAATGTACTCGGAAGGATGCCTGTAATAAAACCTAGAAAAAAATCATTCCAATTAGGCTAATGACACTGCTGGTGGAATTTGCATCCAATGTCCACAAGTGTCGATTGTGTGCTGAGAGCCCAGACAGAAGAATAAAGATAGTCATAGTGCAGATTAGTCTGATATAAGATATAAAAAGTCCACCATTATTATTCCCCAATTTTGTTGCCCCTCTTCACATTAGCTGAGTACAGAGCTTATATAATTATACTGCAGGACAGTGTTTTCACTTGGCTCACTGTAGGCTGTCCAGATTAGCTGATGCCAGTGCAGCAATATCTTGTGGAAGAAAAGGTCTTTTTTTCCTGTTTTCTTTGCCACCACATGCTCTCACTCTCTATGTTTCTTTTCTCTGTCTCTCTTCCACTCTCTTACAGATATTTTATGCATGGATTAACTCAAAGCCATGTAGACTATACCACGCATTGGCACCCGTCTTCTCACCCACAAGAAAAAAAAGACTGAGCACTTGCATGCATCCACTCAAAAGAGATATACTGTCATTTAGCACAGTTTCAGAGCAGGCACATGGAGAACATGCTTTATAGATTCAAACAAGGCTGTGAGCATTCAGCCACCTTCGGCTTATTCAAACAGATGTGTTTATGGCGAACAGACCCAAGTTTACAATCCGAAGACGTTTCAGATTGCGTCACATAGTCACTGTTTGTAATACATTTTAAATAGGACTCTGTGTGAGTGGATGATGTTGGCACGAGAATCACAACACAAATGCTGCTACACTCAAACTACTTCAATAGCTCTCCCTATTCTCAAATGTGCATTCCTACACTCTCCTGGGGAAGCACAATTTTCCTGGAGTAGTCTGTTCCATGGTCTCAATTATCTACTTGGTGGCAGACGGAGGACATTTAAACTGCGATGCGGTGTGTGCTTTTGTCTCAGCTAATTGTTGACCGTGGGGACGAGCACCGCCTCGGCTGCCAGTGCAGAGATTTGCATCTACTGTACCTGAAGGAGGCTGCCTCTGACCTTCAGAATAGATTTGGGTTTTTTTGTTTTTGCAGCTATACAGTTTTGTTGAGTGGGCTGGCTTCCTTTGTGGGATGACAAAAGCGTTGTTCAGTCAGAACAAATGAGCCTGTCCCCCTCCTGCTCACCCCCCCACTCTCTCTCCCTTTTGTTGTTATTTGCATTAGGAATCAGTCTGCTCATTCCTCCCGAGGCCATCCCCAGAGGGAAGATCTATGAGATTTATCTCACTGTTCAGAGGAAGGAAGATTTAAGGTGGGTCTCTTTAACACTGTCTAACTGGCAGTCTTCCCTGGATGCCACTAGGCTGTTTGTTTTGATGCTCTACTGTTCCATTAGGAAAGGCTTAAGAGTCGGTGCCAGTACTGTGGAGGAGGGATGTAAATAAATAACGTAGTCTTTTACTGGGATGTGCACTATTTAAGTTAAATGAATTGTTAGGAAAACACTGTTTATCTGGCCTGCTGCATTCGGTCTCACAAGGCACCGTCGATGCAGCATGCTGTGATGGAGTTATGTTATTACTCAGTCATCACTGCTCGGCCCAGCCAGTCAGTGCGTCCAGCAGGCTTTCATTACTCACTGTTACAGCTGCTAGATAATTTGCAGAGGTGACAGTGTCGCATCCTGCTTACAAGAACCAGGAAATTCTCTCTAATAACTCGATGAGTAAAAGCGCTTCATCTCGACTCTGTTTTCTCTCCCCGGTGTAGGTTACCCCTGGCCGGCTGCCAGACCCTCCTCAGCCCCGTTGTGAGTTGTGGCCCTCCAGGGGTGGTCCTGAGCCGGCCGGTTATCCTCAGCATGGACCACTGCTTTGACGCATGCCTCGATAACTGGGCCGTCCGCCTCAAGAAGCAGAACTACGAGGGCGTTTGGGAGGTAAGACGAGGCTGTAACTCCAGCACAAATCCTTTGTAGAAAGACAAAGTTGCCACCCGATGAACTTCTAAAATCTTACTGAGAGCTTTTCTCTGAAAAGTACAAACCTGCTCAACGGTGACTTGAAACACACTGAAATCCACTCAGTGCTGTATAGTGGAGCTAGTTCTGGTTCAGCACTCATCTACTCCATAGGGTTTAAATTATATTGACCATTAGGTGTTTTCTCATTGGGCTGGAACAAAAGCCTGGAAGCACCAGCTCTCTTCAGCTCAAGAGTTGCTAGGCAACATGTTTCTCAAAACAGAAATTCTCTATGCAAATTACTGATCCTCAAAGTACTCTTCTGAGTGCTCCTTGACCATTTTTGACCGCTGCTTCCAATTACAGAGTTCCCTCCCCATTTTTCTGTCCATGAAATTTGAAAGTACCCAGAACAGCCAGACTCCAGTAGGAAGGAGATGGGAAGAACCTTTGGTGTCTCCACACACACACACACACACACACACACACACACACACACACACACACACACACACACACAAACAAACACAGTTTGAGGCAGAATACACATCTCAACAATCCGGAGAGATTGGAAAGGGTGCTGATGGGCTTTGGAGTGCTACTAGGTCTTCTTTCATGTTCGATATTGTGCATAAATTATTCAGCCTCCCCCCATGTAGCAGCAGTGGGGTGTCTGTGGGATGGATTGGCCTGTCTGAGGCAGAGGTTAGACCAGCACTTTTAATCATCGGCCGGACCAAATATAGCCCAACGGCCTGACTACGTGGCCACCAATGGAAAAAAAAAAGTGCCAGGTGGACGAGAGAATGAGAGTGGGAAGGACCAGAGACTGTGACAGAAACTGAAAGTAGAAAAAAATAAAGGAGATAAAGACGGAAAGGCAAAGCAGACTGGCAGGTAATGCAGATCTAGAGGAGAGATTTGCAAGAGCGGCAGAGAGATAGTGAAAATAGATAAGAGGCATGCAGAAGGAGAAAGAGGAATGAATTGCTCGTAGACGGAGCGCTCAGTGGAGTAATTGAGCCACCTCACTCTCTGTTCCACTTTGAAGAAATATTAAGATGATGAAAAAGTGAGACTCCATTGTGGTTGCATAGCAAATGAATCGTGTCAATACTAATTCTATTGATGTAGATGGTGTCTGGTTGAATCGATCCTAGAGAGGCTCGCTGGGCATTTGGCAGGCAGAATGCTCTCTTCAGCGTGATTGGCTAATGGGAAGAGTCAGTCAACTAGCATGATGGGATTTTAGAGAAAATGTTGTCACCTTGGGTCCAATTTGTCTCCATCAAATTAGCCCAGAGCAGTGAAATTATCTCATAGAAACTATCCCGTACTGTGATGGAATGGGATGTTTTTTCCAGTCTGTCATCCTTGTTAGGGATGCAGTTGTGCTTCAGGACTTCAGTGTTGTAACAAAGCAAGAAAATGGAAGTTTTTGCTCATCTGACAAGGTTGAATCTGTCATATTTTTATTTCCTCCATGGCAAATTAAAGTACCAATTAATTTTTGTGCTGCCTGTTAGTTTTTTTGAATACTTTTCACCATCAGGCGACAGTGTTGTTTTGCAGATAAATTGGCAAGTTGTTTTCACCTTTCTTACCGAATCTCAGACAAATGCTGGAGGAAATTCCGGAAATCCCAATAATCCTATATTCGCTGCACCTCTAAAGTCTTTTCTTTCTCCAGAACCATCTATTCTTGCCAGTAATGCATTCGAGTCTCCTTTCATGTCAATTGAGTACCTCGTTCATGCATTATTAAGTAAATTGATGGTGTTCTATAGGATGCGTTTCTTCGTATGAGGGAATGTGTGTCTTTATGTCAGTGTGTTCTAAGCTGTATCGCAGTGAAAAGGGAATTTAAAGCAGGAACAAAGCCTTTCCTCCTGATCTAAACTGCTACCCAGATACTTATGTAACATTACCTTAAAGACCTTTAGCTTAGATGCTGCTTTGTCACACAGCAGGGAGAATAGAGTAAGAGGCCATGCTACTTTCCTAACAAGCCCTTTACAAACACACACCCACGCATGCACACATCAGGTACCCAAGCAAACACATTACCCTTCCCTTCCTACATAAATTGGGTGCTTGACCTTCCATCCACACTTTCTTTTCTCCCTCCGTGCCTCCTGCAGGACATCCTACTGATGGGGGAGGAGCTGGTGTCGGAGCCTTATTACTGCCAGCTCGAGGCCGAGACGTGCCGGCTGTTCTCAGAGCAGCTGGGCACCTTCGCCCTGGTTGGAGAGTCCCTGCACATGGGCGCAGCCAAGCGCCTCCGGCTGGTGCTCTTCTCGGACGCGTACTGCTCCACGCTGGAGTACAACATCAGGGTGTACTGCATGGACGACACGCAGGATGTCTTTAAGGTAACAAAAAATAAATAAATTGTGACAAATGTGGCAGTGCCTGTTATTCTCTTTGGCTGGCAGTTCCTGAAGCCTCCGATTGCACCGACTGGGTGGTTTTGCATCAGCTGAGTGATAGGCAGGCTATTATGTGTAATAGCATTGTCTGTCAGATTGGGAGGTTGGTAGGAATCGGCGCAGACATGTAGGAGTTAGGCATCGCCATGGTAAATTGAACAATGTCACAGGCCTGATTACACTGTGTGTAGTTCAGGGGTTTGTGATTTAAAGAGGTGATGGTCCTCCCCCCGTCCCCTGAATCTATAGAGACAATGCATATATGCAGGATAATCACGGTGTACACTCTCTGTGTGTTTTGTGTGTGCTCGCCTACAGAGATGTTTCCCTCCTTTCATGCTGTCAGTGGTTCCGCTTGGCTGCTGTGGGCCAAGAAGTTTCCCATCACTTTGTTCAACAGCATATTTCGCTTCCCTTTTTTTCCCCCTCCACATGGACAGAGTATAATCAAGCACTAATGCCTCCCTCCCTCCCCTGAGGACTGCCTCTGAGTAGCCTGTTAAGATTTCATTTGCATGGTTAATTAGTAAATTAAAAGGAGAGCCTGTCCCAATCTTTTCCCAGCAACCCCCGTGCTCTCTCTCCCTCTCTTTCTCTTTCTCCACACCTCTCTTTCTCTCTCCAAGCTGTTCCTCTTCTTCTGACACCACCCACAGCCACAAGTGCCTCTTCCCGCTAGAGTCCACTCTTGCCGGCTATAATGGCTGACCTCCTCGCACAACCAGCACAATCTATGGACGGCTGCGGGACATAAACAGTGGAAGTCACTGGCAGCTCGCACTGAAATTAGCACTCTCACATACAGCATGCCGAAGATGAGATGAAAACCGTTGCACAGGTTCTGGCTGTGGGGTGGGAATTACAGAAGCCTTTCCGAGCTTACATCTGTCTTTTTGTGGCTCAACTCTGCTGCTGCTGCTTTCTCTCTCTGTTTCCTGACTGCGACTGCTTGATAGAAGATGTGCTCAGGAAAATTGCTGGCTGACATTCAAGAGTGTTCTAATATAGAATACATATAAAATGTGGCGTACAGGAGGCGATGTTTTGTGCAGATGGATATCAGCTCGTGTGTTTACTCGCTATCAAAGTACTTCTAATGATAGGGCTGTCTATATATTCAGATCATCAGTTGACCCGGTGGTGTTTTGCTGCAGTGTGACTGCTGAAATGACCTTGTGTGTCCTGTGTTGGATGCTGGAAAGGCTGCTGGTGCACAAAAACTCTTTCTCTCTCGCTGCCTCTCTCTCTCTCTCTGGCTAGCTCTTGTTCTGCTATTCTCCCGCTCTCTTAGCCAGGAAAAGGACATCTGAGCTTGTTGACTCCAGCACTTGTGCTGCCATACTCTGCAGCTCCCCCGACGCCCTTGAGTGCATTAGCTCCCCGTCTCTCACACAACCTGGTCCTGTGGTAAGCCACGGCGTCTCCGGGGTTTTGTAGTTTTTAGTGAGTGATTTAGAACGTGGCCCACACTGTTTAGTAATCTCGGCTCCACACTGCTCTTGGTGCTATTATGGAGGGAGCAGTTCATTTAGCAAGTACATTAACTACTTTGAGTGGCGATTAAACTTCCCTGGAGAGGTTCAGCCTAATCACTAATCACTATCTTTAAAATGCACCATTTATGATTAGACTTTCACTATGGCTACCATTAGAGTTAATTGCAGTATGTAACAGAGGTGGAGTAGCAGTAGGTGGTACAGTGGAGTGACACAGCAAGTGTACATATATAATACATAATGTACAGCACACCTTCAGCTCATGTGGATTCCAAGATGGCGCTTACAGCCCTGTTTTTCAGACGAGGTGTCGACTTTACATGTATTAAACAGCTGTGCTTTGGATGGGAAATGACAAAAACTGTGACTCTTCAGTGGCAAAGAGAACTGTAGAGACCAAAAACGATGCTGAGCTGTTCGTTCCAGCCCCATCACTGGCTGTCAGTCTGTTCTGACAAGCCTCCGTCAGAGAGAGCGACAGATAGACGCACATATGCATGCAAACTACACTTATGCATGCTGTACCATGGAATCTCTTATCTCCCAATTACAGCAGATTAGAACCAATGTTATTGTCTTTGATCCTAAGTGTGCGGGGGCTCTGGGGAAACAGTGACATTTTCGTCTGATGCTTGCCGTATGTTAGCGGGGCTCTGCCGGGACCAATTAAGTTAATATTTAATGTGTGTCCCACTCTTGATAGGCCCAGCCAAGGCTGGCACAGCAGCAGAGGAGACATAATCGGCGTTTGGTAGCGCCCTCACTGTGCACTTGGTTGTTCCCAGCTAGACCTGTGGGAGAGCATCACTGATGTTCTGCCATCCCACAACTGATTGAAACACCTGCAGTGAACCAAGCCGCCAATTCAGTGCAGAGACACACACACCAGCGTCTAATTAACTGGAAGGGTGCCGGCAAAGGTGTCTTTTTAGGATTGGAATATGGTGCAGCTGCTTTTTTATATTTAGCCTGCGATATTCAGAATCTGTCATCTGTTGGAGCGAATGATGAAGGAGAGTGTTTTCCCAGCATATGCCACATTTGAGTGGAACAATAACAAAATATCTCTGTGTTTTTTGATAACTAAATGTTCTTCCTTTACACCCACATGTCTGTGTTTTGTGAGGCCAGTGTTGTTGTACAGTTTTTTTTTTTTTAAATATCGAATGATTTATAAACCACCCACCCTCTGTCAGATTTATTTTTTACAGAGGTTGAAGCACAAGTCAGTTTTTCTGCATTCAGTGGTAGACTTTTGAGGGGCCATAATAACACAGCAAAGTTTGTAATAAGTATCTGGATGGGATTTTTTTTAGCCCCGTTAGTAGCATCGTTCTAGCTAAGGATGTCAATGTTGATGTAGTATATTCATTGCTTTGGCCCACACTAAAATATCTCCTCACTATTTGACAGATTTTCACGATGTTTTCCACAGAAGCACATGGTGTCCAGAGGATCATTTGTGCTCTTCTCCGACCATTTCTGCAGCACCACGATCAGACCACACTTTTAAATTATCCAATACTCAGTTTTGTAACTAACTTTCTGCAAAACTAACATTTGGTCCAGCAGAGTCTGACTGGTACTGGATTTAGAGGGCTGATGCCAATTATATTGAGTAGAAAACATTGATGTATTTGGTCCATTTTACTTATAAATATTTTTTGGAAATAATGATTAGACCACAGTGACCACCATTTCCTGCCTCTTCCTTTGCACCTGTTGATGGAGCCATATGGTGTTTCTTCTTTAGGCTGTAATAGACACCTGTTTTCCTGTTCTAAGCTGGTTATCAGTGACTGTTCTCACTGTATCTTCGTTAAACACAAAGATGCTGTTTTCTTGTCATCTCCCAGTCCTCCTCTTTAACGTACTGTTGAGTAATAATTTAGTTGGGATTATCTGTTGATTGTACTTGCATAAAGTAATGATTCGGGACATTTTTCAGACATCTAGTGCATGTTTTGAAATGTTCACAGTCCCTATACATCATATTTTTAAACATAATTTATTGAATTATGAGGTATGTTGAATTATTATAATTTTTTAAGTCTTTTAGAGAATGCTGCAAATGTTAAACCACTATTATAAAGAGCTGTCGTGTAGACTGTGTAAAGAAAACAACAGCTGGTCTAAGAATTGTTTCCAAAGCTGTACACACACACACACACACACACACACACACACACACACACACACACACACACACACACACACACACACATTATGCGCATATAAGTAACAAAACATTTGAGACATTAACTGAATTAAATATCTGAGCTGAAACCAAGCGAGTTTGCAGTGCATGCTCTGTTTTATATTCTATTCTAAATAGCTTAATATATGACAAATTTATCTTCATATTTTAGGTAAACCAAAAATAACACAAGTGAAGTCCATATGAAAATGTGTTACGTCCTCCCCACTAAACAACACAGCTTCTACTCTGTCTAACTATTGAATTCATGCTACAGCTTTTAAACTTTATTTTTATTTTTATTTTTTCTGTTAAAAAATTTTGCCACCCTTGTATATATTGTAAATAAAGCTGCTGTAACAATGTAAATTTCCCCTGGAGTGGGGAGAAATAAAGAACTTTATCTTATCTTTATCTTTATTTCTATTATTTCAGCCAATATAACTTCAACCATATATTTGTGCCTGTGCCATAAATTTTCTATGTATCTTGTGTAAAAAAAACAAATAATTTTTTAATTTTGCAAATGCAATAGCTAAAATTATCCAGGTTGCAGTTTTATACATGTAACTTTAGCATACATTGGCCTCCCATTAATAATATACAGGGGGTCCTCGACTTACGGTGGAATTCCATCCCTACTTTGTGACGCAAGTCTATTTTTGCCATAAGTTGGAACTCAAACTCTCCTACGCATCCCTTATGTATAACACAATCCAATATGGCGTACAACCAGCGAATGAAAATAAAGCAGTCTTCCTCTTATAGAGCCGTGTGACGACGTATTCGTCTGCTCCGCTCGCCAACTAGATCCACCTAACCAGTTCTGTCGAACTCTGTAGGTCGAGGACGTCGTAAACCGAGGACCCCCCTGTAAGGTCTAAAGAGTAGGGGCTTCAATACTAACACTGTTTCCTCTTAACTCCAAAGAAGTAGCGATGTGGTTTGCTAGCATGATAATGGAACAAACAAAGATGATAAACATTACTGACATAACATCTAACACAGACAGATGTTAGAATTAACATTTTAAAATTATGAGGTCATTGTTTGTTAACCTTCCTGCAATGTATTGCACAAACTAGTTGGCAGCTCAGGATGAAGGCACCGTTTGACTCCACACCACTCACCTACATGTGCTGCTGAGAGTTTTACAATAGAGTTGGAGCTGCTTTGCTGGACAGAAGTGATGATACAATTTTTAACTTATCTCAAGTCTTCTTTATGCATAATGTTCTTTCAAAATAAGCTTTTATATCAGACAACATGTTTGCTGATACCACTATATCTGTGACAGGCCTAAATCTCTGTCAGTATCATAAGCCTGCTAACATAACACAAACTGCATTTTAGCATTGTCACTGTGATCATTTTAGCATGCTAATGTTGGCATTTAGGGCCACTGTGTCTACAAAGCACAGCCTCATAGAGCATACGAGTCTGTCTTGCCTAGTTCAGTCATTATTGTAGTGAGTTTAAAGTTACATTTATAAGCAATAAAACCCGAAATCAAACATCTCAAGATTGAAAATTCAACTCCCTTCTTACCTCTGGTGTTGTATTTAAGACTGCACATTTACTTCCCCATCAGTATTCTTGTTATGAGGCCAGTTCATTGAGCTTTTTTTCTGTTGATTGTAAAAATGTATGTTCCAGGGTTAAATGGGTGTTTAAGTGATGTCTCACTGGTTAAATAGTGGCTCCTGGATTCTTTTGTACAGTGTTTGACCTCAAGCTATGATTCTTATTTGCGTTTAAAAGGCCTCATAAACTGTTTATGTGCTCCCATGATGACGTTTTCTTTCTAGCTCCTGAGCAGCCAGCTACATTAGAGCAGAAACTTTTTTTTTCACTGTAATGCATCAGAGAAGGGGAAAGCAGCATGTGCAGTATAATACAAACAGTTCCTCTGATCCCTCCATCAGAAAAGTTACTGGCAAGAAATTGTAGCAGGAAAAAAAACAGAAGAGCATAGCCCAGTAATTGCTGGCATTAAGTTAAACAAGACAGTCAGCTTTATCACTGAGCCCAGCTGAGAAATTGTTTCCATATTATATTTCTGTGTTCCTGTGTGCTGTTTTCTCCCATCCTGCTCTGTGATTTATCAGGCAGAATGTGCATCTTTTCCCTAGCAAACACAGTCCCCATTTATAACTGAGCAGACAAGTCCCTTCTATTTGTAGTTATTAATCAGAGTTGACTGTAGCGGGCACGGCCACTGGAGCTCAGACTGATAGACTCTCAGTCAGAGAGGAAAAGCCTGTCACATCCTGCTGACAAATACACAGATTTATGGAGCCCACATAGCCAGGCTAGTCTCTATAAACAAATGCATTTGCCTGAAAAGAGCAGCTCTGAAAATGGATCGTCACTGCGAATGCACATTTTTAAACACGAGGACACGACGTTACCGAGGGCGGAGGGGTGAGGACGAGTTTATGAGGATATTAAAGCCCATGTATCGCTCTGTGTTTCACATGACATGTGGCTTGACTCATTAACTGATCAAACGCTACTCATAATCCCCATCAGAGCTAGTTAAGTTAATCAGGTTTTTACACACAAAGCTCAAACAACAGAAGGCCGCAAGTAAGAGCCTGACCTTGCTGTGAGCAACGTTTGCAGTCCAGTACTTAATATGTACTACTATACTTCAATTTGTTTGGTTCCTGTTTGTTTCCTGCAGTCCGACTGGCACGGGAAAGTTTGGGGTAACCTCTTTCTGTCAGCAGCAGCCTGAAGAGATTAGCTGTATGAGTGTCTTTTGTATCCCCGATGGTGCTCGGCCCCAGTCCATCACAGTCCCAGCTCCCGTCCATGCCCAGAGGATGATGATGATGGGGGAACGGGTGAGGAGCGAGGGGAGGAATAAGGGGGTTGAAGTCATAGAAAACTGTGGCCGTGATTGCAGTAATCCTGTTATCTGTCCTGCTAAAGCTGGCCACTCTGGTGACCTGGAGACACAAATGTTAAGCTGCCTCTGTCTCTCTTCTCTCGCTGCTGCTCTTTTCAGTCCTCCCTGCTCTATCTCACTCTCTTTAGCCAGCCTCACTGAATGTCAGGGGGTGGTCTTGGCTCTGCTCGACTTTGAATTCACAGTCTTCACACACACCACAGGCTATCTTGAATTCCGTCAGAACAAAAGGGGTTTTTCTCATGCGGTACTTGAACTTCTTGCCCATCTCATGTGTCTTAATGTTTCCATGTCTTAAGAGAAACAGGCTCCTTCTTATCCTCACTGAATGGAAACAAAATCTCCCTCCGAGATGATGATTAATATGTGATTTGATAAACTAATTCAAAACCTTGCATTGTTTCCCTGCAGAAGGAGTAAATAATATGGTCAAATTTAGCTTCTCATCTATTAGCTCACTCACGCTGTCATTTGTTAACAGGATAATGGGGCGTAAAGAGGGCCATTATTCTCTCAGTCCAGAACATATGCTGAAATCCTGCACAGAAACACACACTAATACACACGCTCGCAGACGCACACACACACACACACACACACACACACACACACACACAGCGTACACAAGTGTCATTTTGAAAGCGAGGACACGTGCACACTTTAGAGGAGCAAGTGCATCATCCCACGTTGTGTATTTTTCAAGCTCCTCTGTCAGGCTGCAGGACGAACATGTCCTAGACCCTGTTTGATTGTAATCCTGGCGTGTCAGCCTTGAACCTGACAAACTGCTACACAGACGAGTTAGTATTCATTCTAGTCGCTAGATGCTGATAATAAGATAATTGGCATTCTGTGCTCCTTCTCCTGTTAGCAGGCCTATAGATCTGCTTCTATAGGTCAAAGACCTGATCAAAGTCCACCAGCCAATTTGCAATGCTAATCTCCCCTTACAAATAATTGTGCTTAAGAACTGTTTAAATGAACCTCTCTCGAAGCCCACATAATGTGCCTTTTGTATCCTTAACAGACATAATAGTGGAGGGCTTTTCTGCAGAGAATGCACTGCCCTCTGTTATTAACTCATTAGACCTCAACGCGTTGATTCAGAGCCATTGTGTGACCTTCCTTCTCTGAGTAAGTGGGCTGGGTAGCATCACACAGCTCCAGTGTGTCAGTACAGTGAGAAGTACATCCCAGCGAGCCACATACAATCTGATCATTGTGCATTTTTAATGTTCAGTGGCATTTATGTGAAAAGGAAAAATAAACCAATATAAATGCAGGGATTGAGGCAGATAATCACAGGGGGCATAATATCCATGTTAACAAGAAGATAGCACAAAGCAAACATGGAAATTAGCAATGCACTGAGCAAACATGGAAATTCAATTCCCAGGCTGAACCAAAAAGTGCTCATTCAGTGGAGGAGAGAGCACATCAAATAACCCAGGTAGAGATTCCAAATGGATAATTAACAGCTTTCTTTCCATTATAATTGGAATCAGTCTAACCCATTCCTGGGAAAGAGGGCAGAAAATTGAATCAGTGTTGTGCGGATAGAAATTACTGCCATTCTCCACCTTAATTAGATGTCTTTTGCTGAAATCATACCATGGGCAACCATGCTGGCATGCAGCACTCAACATATGGCCACTATCTGTACACACATCTCCTTCTCGGAGCTGTTGTCTTTGAGATACTGTATGTCTCGTAGACTGTGAGGCACATTCTGGCTCACTGTTGTCCTTCTGCTGCCATCTTGTTTCCCTCCTCAGACAGATTAAAAGAACATGTCTTTATTTCCGAGGTCTTTTCACACCACTAATTTCAGAGATCTGTTTTCTCTGTTGTAATATGTTCCTCTGATTGGAGTGTAAGGTAGCACATGTGAGTGCCATCCAAAGTAGTAGGATTTTTTTTTTTAAATGCTCATTCAGCACAAAGCATCCAGCTCAAAAACCAATTGATAAATCAGAGGAGAATGTGCTGGATATTATCAAGCCATTCCAGATGGTCATTTGGATGGCAACAAATGGTCCGCTGAGCAAGTCCCACAGAGATTAAAATATTAAGCATGCATTTACAAATCTCTCCTGGCACAAAAACAAAAATGAAATTAAGGAGGTTCGCCATGCGAGAACAATGAGCAGTTGACTAATGGCTCGTTCACTTACTTCATCACAGCCCAGGTAGCTAGTAGGCTGGGATGGCTGCAGTATTTGCATGCTAATGTAGTTGCTGAAAGCTGGGCGTACACACACACACACACACACACACACACACACACACACACACACACACACACACACACACACACACACACACACACATACACACTGAGGCAGGGGATCAACCTTGTGGTGACATTAAAGCATTGTGGAGACAAGTCGGTCCAGTCCTTTGCGGCTCCATGCAGGGACACTATCTTCGTGTCCTAAGATGTGCTGTACCCCTGCCTCATGCTCACGCTGTGATTGTGTCAGCGTGTGCGTATATGTGAGCCTTTGTGCATCTGTTTGAATCAGTTTTTCTGTGTCCCCCATCCCTGCCCGTGTCTTTGTGCGCTTCCTTTCATCTCTGTCCATGTGCCAGTAGACAAATTGTGGTACAGCTTTGTGAGTGACTGATGCGCCATACAAAGTGTAAACAGGAAACAGTTATGGATTGTTTTGCACGTGTTCACTTACCTGTGTGATTGTGAAGGCAAATGTGCTTTTCCCTGAGCCCTAACACCTCTCCCTGCCTCTTCCTCTTTCATCAGGAGGTGATGCAGATGGAGCGGCAGCTCGGGGGTCGCCTGATTGACGAGCCCCACGTCCTGCTTTTCAAAGACAGCTACCACAACCTGCGCCTCTCCATCCACGACATGCCCCAGGCGCACTGGAGGAGCAAGCTGCTAGCCGGCTACCAGGTGTGTTGGGCAGCCCTGGGTGGCTGCAGGGGCAGGGAGTCACTCCAGATCAGAGCAGGGGCAAAGAGATGTATTACAAGTGCCTGGCTGAATCTGTTCAATCTGAGTATCCACAGTTAAAGGACTTTGTTTTTGTATTCAATTTAAAATCCATGTTGTCTCAGGTTATTTTAAATTAGGCATCCAGAGAGATAAAAAAAAAAGTCCATGTTGGCACAAGTGATGTCATAGTAGCCAAAAGTTATTCACAAGCAAGTTTTTATTGTTAATGAGGGTTCATGGTCCATTTGTCTCACTGGAAAGTTGTTTTTATTCTAGTTGGTTCAGAGTTTTAATTGAGCATGTTTTGATTTGGCTTCAGTTGGTCACTTTAAAGATTCACACAAAGGAGTGTTTTTCTGTGTGTTACTGCAGGACTCCTCTGCCCAATAACCTTTCCGTTCTTGGCACAGTGTGCAACTTTAAATCATTCGCCGGGGTAGAGGGAACATTTTTGGGTGTGTGTGCACCCCTGTGCATAGAGTGTGCATGAGGTGTATACATGTGCATATTGGAGCTGGCTTGTGTGCACTAACCCAGAGCTGCAAGCTGATTGATTATCCCGGCTGCTGCTCTCTCAAAGGGAGCTCAGATGAAATATAGAGCAGTATGTAAATATCTGGAACTTCGCAACCTGAATTTTGGAACCTCTCCACCTCCGCTGCACTCCCCACACCTGCACGGCCAACTACACCACAGCCCCACGATGGAGACACAAAGGCTGTTCAAAGAAGACTAGAAAATGTTCTGGCTGAAACTATGTAAGCATTGAGCACCAGGTCCCCAAAGAGAGCGAACAGGCTGTGCCAAGCGAGCAGCAGCAGCAACAATGCACCCAGAACAGAGGCTTATTCCTCTGGACTGTGCCTGTTCATTTGGAAGTGTTATTCCCCTCTCAGCAGTGCAGTCAAAAAAGCCTTTAGCCTCCCTAGGGGCCTGTGAAGATTTTTGTGAGTTTCACCCGGTTCCCTCTGCCGCCGGTCTGCCTGGGTAACAGTGCCCCCGTTTGGTTTGCAGCATGTGCTGCAGCCCCACTTCACTCTCAAACTGAGGTCTTGTTAGCTGTTGAACTCAGGGTAAAGTGAGGCGTTAGTGTGCCCTTTTTTTCCCAGTGTTACCTCTGTGCTTCTCCTGGGTTATGCAAATGAGTCATGAATATGCAGCAACAAAGAGAAAGATGTAGAAATTGTCAGTCTTGAATAAATTCTACCAAACACTCCCTGGTAGCTGTTTGCTAGACAGAATCCAGTGGTGTAGAGCAGCAGTACTCAGAGCTATTATGCATACATACATATATATATATTTATATATATCTTTGTCACATGATATGATTTAGATTCATAGTAGTGGTGTGATGTTTCAGCATGTACGCCATCAGCATCATTTGTAGCGCTGCCTAGATGCACTGCGTACCTGCAAGACGCAGAAAAGCTGAATCAACTAAAAGAAAATGGATGAAAAGAAAACATGTTTTCAATGCCAGTGTGATAAACATGGACTGCAGTCTCGTAAAAATCCAAAATTTGATTTCTTCTGTAATAAACTGATTCAGGCGGACAGCTTTTAACTCCATTAAAGATTCTATTTGTCAGTAACACCACATTAATTCCATTCAACTTACTTGAATGTTATCAGTCTGCTGCTTCGGATATATTTAGCCATTTTTACCTAATGATGACAGCTAATGTCAGCGTAATTAATGATAATCTCAGTGTACTCCAGGCAGGTGGTCCTGTTGTGGTGCGTTCCAGACACGCCGTTCTGACTGTGCTGCTGCGTTGCCGTTTGTGCATGCTCCTTGTTGTTTCTGCAGGAGATCCCCTTCTACCATATCTGGAATGGTTCCCAGCGGTACCTGCACTGCACGTTCACTCTGGAGCGGCTCAGCCTCAGCACCTGTGAGCTCACCTGCCAGCTGTGTGTGTGGCAGGTGGAGGGGGAGGGACAGAGCTTTAGCCTCGACTTTAACATTGCCAAGGTAACGGTCAGCATTAACTGCTCATTCAGAACCCCTCAGCCATTACACAACCACTTTGATTCAGCGTTTTGATTATTCATGAAGGAGTTGTGTTTGTTCAGGGCTGAGATAAAGCTGTTTTCGTGGCTTTTCCTCTCAGGACACTCGGGCGGTGGACTCTGAGTTTCTGTTAATGGACAGTAACGCCACAGCTCTGGCGGGGCCCAGCGCCTTTCAGATCCCGTACCTCATCAGGCAGAAGATCTGCAGCAGCCTGGATGCTCCATGTCCCAACGGAGCCGACTGGAGAATGCTAGCACAAAGACTCAAACTGGAGAGGTAAATACCAGCTTCACAACACAATAATGCTTATCTGATCACTGATCTGGTCATCGACAGAGCATGTCGGAACAGGCAGCTTAGGCGCGGAAGCTCTTAAGAAATTCAGCAGGGCCTCATTTATCCGAACCCCTCGGGAACAGAGGCAGAACAGCAGTTTGTACTTGAATGCAGCTTGTTTAAAATAATGAACATGCAATCAAGCTGATTGTGAAGGGTCACACCAACGTAGAGGTTAACATGTTACTATGAAGTTGCCGTAATTGAACACAATCAGTGTAAAGTGTATCAGTGCACTCGAGTGTTTTTCCTGAAGTTCAGGTAAACAAGGTAATGCCTCAGCAAACTAATCCTCTTTTGACACAGCTAACATTATAGGATTAATGCGGACTTGATGGATACAGCTATCATTTCTGCAAGAAAACATGACCCCCTTCTTCCGTTTTCTCTCAGGTAAGCAGCTTAGAGTCTGCAGCTAAACTTCTACCTGCTACATTCTGCTTAACTGTTGTAATTGGAAAGGCAGCGAGCTAGCTGCCCATCAGCGGCAAAAAAAAAGATGGAGTAGCTTTGGATCTGTGCCGCCGTCGGACCAATTCGTTCTCACAGTTACTGTACTTTATCACGGGAGTACCTGTAACAGAACAGAGCCAGGCATCGATCCCTTATCCTCCAATTTAATTTCTACCTTGTAATGAAATCAAATAGGTACACTTAATTTGTCCAATCAACTTTATTTACCCCAATTAATCACAAATTGAATTGATGCACTACAGGTTTAATTAGCAATGTTTTGCTCAACATAATCAATTCTCATTTAGGCCTTAGGAAGGAACAACTGCTCCGTTGTTTGATCTGTCCTTAACAACATGTTTTCCTGGAAAGGCAGCAGCTCCTTGGCATTCTGTCATGCTGTATTTCTGTGTTTGTTTCTGTGTGTGTAAAGTGTTCAGACCGAGCAGAACGGGACCAATCAATAAAACTTAAAATGCCAAGAACCTTTTATTTGATCTTTCTCTCCCAAGACAGTGCAAACGGCTGCGTCTGAGCCATACAAGATAAGCTCATGTTTCACACAGCGAGGTGAATAAGCAGGGCTGACACGTTGGATGCCGAGCTTCGTCTTTTTTATCTGAATAATGACACAGAGGTTCATTCCCAGACAATCTTCTTTGACCAATACTTCTCTTTGTTGTGTTCTCTCGACACAGAGGGAGAGCTGTGCATGCTATAAAATCCAATTGACTCAAAATAGCAGAGTGACACGGTGTTCTTGGTGTTTGCGCTCTGCCAAAGCATGTTTATAACCATCACAGAAAGCTTCAGTAGGCAAACAGAAGATATGAGGAAGGAACACACTCTGTCTGACTTTTCTCAAGGTGAAAAGGACTCAGTGGCATTGGAGGCTTTTTGTCTCACCCCTTGTCCTCCCGAACACTCCCACAGCAGCAGTCTCTCTTTGTGCCGGAGGTTTACACTGCTTTCCTTTCTAATACCACGTGCGCTCTACATAACGGTTAAGGCCGCAGACATGTGGAGAACAGAAAAAGGCCATTAAATCAAACAAGCATCTTCAGGTACCGCAGGGATCAGGTCCCACTCAACATCAAACATAAAGCCGACTGGGGCCACTGCTTTGTTGTCATTGATTGGGTTTGATCGTAAAGGTTCTGCTCCTAAAATGGAAAAGGTCACTTCCGACTTAACTGTGAAAGTCCATATAGGATTTACTATATACGGGATTTAGGGTCAATTTCACCATCAAATAAAGAGGAACGACGGTTATGGTGTTAAGCTTGAAATGAAAATTGCCAGAGATTCTGTATTTGATGGCAGTTCCAAGAGCCAGACTGTGTTCTTATAGCTTTTATCATTTTTTTACTTAGTCCTCTAACACAGCACATCGGGATGTAGCAATATACCACACAATAAAACCTGACATTGACAGAGCTACAAGAAGCGGTGGCACAATAAAGTATCAGCTGAAAAGCTTTTCTTAAGAGTTTTTTGATGGAGATAAAACGAGGAAGTGTCCTTTCTGATATATGCACGTCGCTTGATTCGATAAAAAGAAAAAAGAAATCTCTCATTGTTCTCTAATTTCTGCGTTCTCTTCTCTCCTCCACTCTGCAGACACATGAGTTTCTTTGCATCCAAAGCGAGCCCAACCTCTGTGATCCTGGACCTGTGGGAGGCACAACATTTCCACAGCGGCAACATCAACCAGCTGGCCACGGTCATGGCTGACATTGGCAAACAGGAAGCCATGATATTCCTGGTCTCTGATGGCGAGTGCTAACCCAGAAAAGGTGGAGAGACTGGTGCAGAGGGAAAATACAGAAAACAACACACACACACGTTAAAAAACAAACAAAAAAAAAACAAACAATAACCGCAGCAGGAATCGAAGATCAGAGCTGTCCCAGTGTCCCTCCTCTTCACTTTAGAAGATAAAAAGGGTTTATATCGGATTGAGTCCCTGTTTCCCATCAAAGAGTAAAAATCTTTAAATGTCAGACCAAATGAGGAAATAAAAAAGTAGAGTTTGGGTGGGTGGGGAAATGTATTCACAAGCCTAGCAGAGAAAATACCCTTTATTTTCCATCAAAGATTAAGGTTAAATTAGTCCACACCCTGGTTCTACTGTAAGCATAACATGAAATTAACTTCACGCCTTCATTTCTTTTTTTAAATGGGCCACTTATGGCTATTAAGGAGCAATATGCAAATGGAATATTATTACTGATGGCCAATATTGCAAATTCCTAAAGTGTTTTTTTGAACTTAGATTCAAAAATGATGACACTTTAAATATTCAAATGAAGAAAGGTAACAAAAGGAGATTTCAGGTTAGAGAACAGGCGACATATGCAATTGGCAGGTTTGTTACACGACATTATCTCAGCAACCCAGTGACACTGTATGTCATACGTGTTAGTATCTGTTCAACTGGGCTTGTAGCAGGTTTTAAAACAGATTGTACGTCAGAGCCCCCCCCACCCCCAAAAAAAGCCCGTCTCCTCTGGTTTGTGTGTTTTTTCAGTCCAGCCGGTATCAGTACTGTGAATGTGACATGTTGATTCAGTGAGATGCTTCGCAGCTTTCCCTGCTTCTAAATCAATACATTTGAGGTTTTGGGTGCTCTGGACATTTTTTTTAAAGGGAGGAGTGAGTAGTATCTTCACTAAAGTCATATTTCAGAAGCCATTTCTATTTAAAGCCTGTGATTTTGATCCATCAGGTTTATTTCACGTCTTATATTACTCCAATCGTTCATTGTGGTGTTTTTCTGTTTTAGATCCCACAGCTAATGAAGGAGCCATAGGGCCGAAAGGCGTTCCAGCTGCATATGTGTGAACACTGAATGTCATCAAAGCTCATTTCTGATATGACATTTTCCCCTTGATTACATTGATTCTCTACTACAGCAACATCGCCCACAGGGTTATTATCCCCTATAAATAATGTAGTGCACTTTCCCACTGAAAATCTGACAACAAATTCTTCAAATTCTTCTTGAGATTACTCATGTTGAAAGGGTAATTGTGCAGTTTTGTTTATTATTATTCATAAAGCAATGTTGGTGGGAATTCTGTATTTGCTGTGTGGCAAACAGTATTTCCATATCAGAGAAAAAGCGTCTCTCAGATAAAGTCAAGTGTGGCTTATTCATAATGTCTGCTCACAAAAGATGCTTTGAGAGGATTTCTTTTTTTGTTGTTATTTCAAGCCTGGATGGCAAAAATTCTGAAGTAGATTCATGCAAGAATTCATAACAACTACACACCTGTTTATTTTTCTTACATAACTCTATTTCAAATCAGGCAACATTTCCTTTCAGTCCGAATCAGTTTGTAAAGGTGTGAGCAATCCCAAACTAGCCAGAGTTCTCTCTGTGTCTGCCTCAGGGTTGCATGTGAAGCTGTCTGTTCAAAGTTGTAAAGAAAGCCCCCTTCATTGAACCCCGTCTCATTCAAACAACTAGAAATCCTTCAGTGGTTTCAACCTTTAAGATTAAATGGAGCCTCTTTTATGATTGTCAGATATTTGGAATGTACGTTTATGTTTCCTTGTAGTGGAGGAAAAGTGTCTTTTTTTTAAATTGCTCATTTCTCTTAAAGTAGTTTTGATATGGCATCTCAGCACCTGTTGACTCATCCCCTCAAACACGCCTCCCCTTGGCGAAACTCCTGTTGCTATTTTATATAGAGATGCCATGAAATCAAATGTTTTTAGAAACCCTGGAGTCAATCCCCTTTCAGATAAAATGGTGATTCCAACTTAAATGAATCTTTTCATGTTGAAACGGATCATCGCCACATGTAATATGTAAATATTTTTTCTATACCAGCCGTGTGCTGTCACTTTGCATACTGTATATCAGCAGAATTGGTAACCAAAGTTTTCTGAATTATCATTTGAGGCCACTACATCCTCATATTGTACCCATGAAATATTGTTCCGGCACCGTTTTTACCTGCAGCTAGTATAGAATAAGTCAGAGTTGCTGTCTCTTCGGGGCTTAAAAGTCCAGATTATTTTCTCTCATTTCCTTACATTTGTCTTTGAGGCAAGTTAATGCTGTTTGTTTAAGCAGTAATGTGTGTCAGTTTCTTTTATCACTTTGT
Organism: Amphiprion ocellaris; assembly: GCF_022539595.1. Classification (NCBI taxonomy): domain Eukaryota; kingdom Metazoa; phylum Chordata; class Actinopteri; family Pomacentridae; genus Amphiprion; species Amphiprion ocellaris. The sequence continues at coordinate 35,136,716 of NC_072778.1, read as the reverse complement.
AAACAAATGTAAATTATATTTTAATATGAAGCCAAAAAAAGACACTTAACTGGCGCAGCATTTGTCAAGTCTAAACCGTGACGTGTTTGCCTATATACTGTTCTTTGGCGATCTAGCAGTGAAGACTATTTGCAGTGTTAAGGGTTTAGGGACTGTTTTACAGGAGGTTTCTATACATATTTTGTTTGTCCTTACTCTGCATACGTCTCCCTGATTATTTCTATAACTGTAAGCATTTAAATACAAGCTGGAAACAGCCAGTGATGCTTAGCGAAGGCTACTTGGAGAAGGAGGACGTCAGTTCTTGGACACTGACGAGCCAGTGTTGACACAGCATGTTTAGATGAGCCATGACAGTTGTACAGTCAGACTGTGTGTGAAATTTTATCACCTCTGTCATTGTCTTGGATGTGTTGCCTAAGCACATTTCGGTAATGTAATTCACCAGCCGCCAGGATGTTCAGCATCTATCTTCACATCTAACTCATCCGACAAAATCTAACAAATCTGCAATTACTGTGTGTGTGTGTGTGTGTGCGTGTGTGCGTGCGTGCGTGCGTGCGTGCGTGCGTGCGTGCGTGCGTGCGTGCGTGCGTGCGTGCGTGCGTGCGTGCGTGCGTGCGTGCGTGCGTGCGTGTGTGTGTGTGTGAGTGTGTGTGTGTGTGAGAGAGATGAATAACCATTTCCTTCATGGTAGAATCTGGGCCTGATAGTTCTGTGTAAGGCTTGTGTCAGTAACAAACATGCTTTGTTCAAGGGTTTAAGCTCACCCATGTGTTGTGGGGGAAAAATGCTCCATCTCAGCACTGTACTTTATGTGTCACTTCAGTGTCAAGGATGTGTGTGTATTTGAGTGAGTGTTGGGCTGGGTGTGTGCGTTTCTCCCCGTCACTCTGACTGAACTTCTTTCTTTTTGAACTAAGAACAATAGACTTCTGTACTTGTGAATGGTTTTTCTATTTCGTTCCTTGATTCAATGTTCCTTGCCTTTCTGCAAGTCAAAAATGCTGTATTTATTACATACCACAGCGCTTATGCAATTGTATAATCCTTCTATTTTTTTTTTGTTTGTTTTTCTTGGTTTGTTTTTTAACCTTTTGTGTTCCTTATCGTTAATGTAAATTGTTGTCAAAACTTTTGTGGCAATGGAAAAACTTCTGCTAAGGGAGATTTTCTGTACTTTTTGGACAATGATATGGATTTGTGGGTAGAATTTTGGAAATTCGTTTCTAAGTGCTTTCAAGTATTTACTTGGCCTTATGTATATATATCTATCTATGACATTTCAGAAAGGTATGTATAGTAATTCAATCCGAAATTGTTGTAAATAAATTATATATTGTTAAATGAAGGACTGGATCCTTTTACTTGAAAACTGCAATTCTGCTGACTTTAAGACCAATACATATAAAAATGCACAGACATGTTCATATCACCTCAGAATTGTGTAGTTTAAGGGGGTGTTGTTAAAATTTTGGGAAATTCACTTAGTCTTTCCGTTGAAAATAAAATTATGCCACTCACGTAAGTTAAATATGGAGCTGGAACTGTGGTTTCCAACCTTTTTTGGGCTTGTGAACCTTTAAAACCGTGTCTACTTGCATGCTGCTCAGCCAGAAAATCAGTGATAAATTATTAAATATGAAAAGTTTTTTTTACCTGCTTTTTCTGGAGCTTTTGACTGAATCCAGCATCATTCTTCAGTTGACCTAAAGATAGAAATTTGATAACATCTGGTGATAAATCTGATCACCAAAAAAGGCCACTGAATAATGCGGAAACTTCTCCCAAAGAAGCGAGTAAGAGAAGTTCAGTTCAGAATAATTTATCACCAAAGCGTTCCCAACCTGAAGTATGAATTTCCATGCTCAGAAAAGTTCTGTTTGCCTTCTCAGATTATTTATTGTGTTTAGTTCTGAACAGTAAACTGGCAAAACGTGGCTCATTCGGGACTCTTCAGATTCATCCCGTGTATGATCGAAGGACAGTTTCAATCTGCAAATTGGGAATTACTGAGCTCAAGTCAGTTACTGTAAAGACTGATAGGTACCTAGCTTGGCTCTTTCCAAGGTTAAAATCTACCTTCCAGCACCTTTAAAGCTCACTAATTAACATGGAAGATTTAGATTCTTTCACAAATGTAAAAATGACAAGAAGTGATTTCAGTAGGCAGTACAATACACAATTCAAGTTTCTCAACATTTCCATTAACTCCATATAAAATTAACACTAATCTTTTACTTTTCTGTTAGCAGGCAGACAAGATAACACATGTTGGTATTTATACTTTTAAAACTGAACGGTTGCTTCATAGCAATGATCTCATGTGGCTAAATGTATGAGCTGATTAACATAATTAAAGCTAACAGTTAGCATTTGGAGTGACAGGACACTTATTTCAGAGTACTGATTGGCTACTGTAAACATTCCTACTAACGCTCTCTAGTTCGTGAACAGATTGTAAAGATTCAGTCAGGTCTCTGGGTTGAAAACTATCCAGTGTTCAGGTGTCAGGGAGCAGGTGTTTGTGAGAGTGAAGAAGTTGACAGAAACTCCAACAGATGGATTCCTATCCAGAAACATTCCAGCTCATGGTAGTACTAAATTATTTTATTTGAAACTTTCAGCAGCTATAAAAACAACACTTACAGGCCAGTTCGGAAGCAACTTAAATACATATTCAGCAATGGCTTGAAAGTACTCTAAGGAATGATCACAATATGATAGCAACTTGAGGGACACATATGACAGATTTGTTTTTTCATACATAAAAATGAACAATCAAAGCTAATCTCTACTGTAGGAATGTAAAACATTTATAAATAATAGTATGTTCTCCATCGCACATGTGTGACAGTTAAATCTGGATCAATTAGGGATTAATAAATGACTGAAAGTTACAGATAAAACTGCAGTAGGTGCTCCGATTTGCCAGAGCCGAAGTGAAAAGTTAAAGCATTTAGTGGTTCTTGTGGAGGCGCTCCAGTCATGCAGAAATGGGACACCTCCTCGCCCTTTTCTGCTCGACTGGCCCCATTATATTAAAGGGCACTGCGGCAAGAGCCACTGAGTGGGCCGGGGTCCTGAACGGGGCCACCACTTCTCTACACTTAGTGCAGGACAAGTGGCAGATCATTACTGCAATACATGAGATTATTAGAGGCTCAATGACTCGTTCAACTTGGAAGACACTGACGTGACGTAGAGATTTCTTCACTAACGATCAAATCTGGATGAATAAGACACTTTTTGGGGGCGTTTGTAAGCCCAGTCTAAAAAGTCAAAAAAGTTAGCGATGACATGAAATAATTCCTTGAATACTTCCAGTTATGCAACACAGCATTTGGTATTACAGGCAGTGACATCTGAAATGTCCTCACAGCACAGTAAAGTGACGGTATGTGAAGCTAGCATTAAGCCACAAGTACAGAAAAACAAAGACTGCAGGACAGATAAAAAAAGAGTTAGACTAGGTGTGTGGTTGGCAAACGGGAAGTAGAGTGTATACGATGTGTCAGAGGGAAAGGAGGAGAGAGAGAGAAGTGCTCGTTCTTCTGAAGATGGAGCTCGATCTCTCACACTGGAGCAAAGGCATGGCCTTTGCACAGGGGCTTATCCTTCTTTGAGTAGAACGTCTTACCCTCCAGGTTGATTTGGCAGAGCTTTAAAGATGAAAGGAGACAGACAGTTAGAGAGACAGATTGGGGAAACCAGGGCAGAGCAGATATCAGACTTCAACATTGCCAATGTGAATTTACACAGTTTTCTACTGGCCAGAGCGGGGCACAGATTATTTACTTGACCGCATTTAGTTTTGGTTTTCCTCACAGAAGGAGAGAGAGATGGAGAGAGCGGTTGACTGCAGGTGACAGGGTAAAAAGGGGAAAGCCTGAGGTCCAGAGATGGAGGCAGACTTTTTCAGGTGCCATTGTGCTGCAAAGGCCATAAATATGGGGCAAAGAGAGCCCACAAGGAGGCATATCAATCAAAATGACTCACGGCACAGACGAAGCACGTATCATGCCAGCTGTAGCCCAGGGCCTCCAGGAACCGATCCCCGGCATCAATCTTAAAGTCACAGCCATGGCATTTGGTGCCAAACATCTTCTCATAGTCTGGAGAGAGAAAAAAATCAGCAAGGTGAGAGGTAGTGGGCAGATGAAATAAAAACCTAAATAGAAAAGTATTTGAATTCAAAAGGGCTTTTATTAACCACAACATCAGGTCGAGCAATCTCCATGGCCTCTACAGTCACCATATGTAAAAATTACTTCACCTTTCGAGCAGAGTGTGAGGCAGCTTTCAAAGTATTTTGTCTTTTAAAGAACTGGAGGTTTTTTGCTGTTGAAGAGGAGTAATATCACACTACACACAAGCACTTACAGGACTGAATACAGCCAATAAAGATGGATGGAGCTGTTTTAATGCCGAATGCTGGCTCTTCTTCTGGCTGGGCATTTGATAACCTGTCTGTTTGCGTTATTTTGTCCACCCACTGTGCATTAGTGCCTTTCCAGAGTGTAAGGCAGGGATTAGGACGAGGGGAAATTGCTCCAGATACTTGACTGGATTTGCCAGTCTCTTTCATCACAAGGACTCTGGGGAGAGTGTCAGGTTATAATGCTGCTTCTCAAGAGTGAGTGGGTGAGAGCGGTACAATCCCTGAAAGATGCTGAGGCAGCAGAATGTTTATCAGAGCTAAAGGCATTATTCAGAATATGAGTACTCAGGTTCTGGCTTCGCCTCTGATAAAGCAGCAACCCGACGTCAGAGCGTCAGTCGCGAGCAAGAGGCACGCCACTCTGCTAAATCATTTATAGCATAATAGAAGAGCACACACCATTCATAAAACCCAATAGAGAAATGTATGAAGTAAACTGGAGCTAAACAGATTACAGTAGATGAAAACATCATACTTGACTGTGGAGTGTGCCAGGAGATTCACGATATAGGCCCATGCTAAACCCCACAGCAGCGCTACAACAACACTTTACAAAAATGTGTCACAAACAGCTCAATTGAAAGCACAAAAATTGAACTGGAGAGGGGAGGCTCTGCAGAGAGCTCATTTTTAAAGAGGAAACAACTTCCATTACAGAATGCAGATTGCAAGACTACTTCTTTCTGTGTTTTGTAGCCCAGAGTCTGGTATGTAGCATGAACTGCACTGATCTTAGCTATGACATCCATTTCAAGTAAAAAAGATCAAACATTCTTTATTAAAGAAGCACAATCGCAAACTTAATGCTGGATGTCAGCTCCCCTCTTTTCAGCCGTGTACTTAAGGCCAGTACAGATTTAGAATAAATATGGAAGGCTTGAACCACGTGTGAAGCTACAGGGGGTCTTACATGGGTTAAGATGTTCTCAGTTGGTACTGGAACCAATCAATCTGCACTGAGCAGGCTTTTTTCTTTCAGCTAGTGTTTCATATTTTCTGCTGAAGTATTATCGGTAATACTAAACTTGTGTTAAATCCATACAGCATTTGAACTGTCGGTTAAAACCGGGGTTCTTGTGGGTGTCACTGTCTGTTGCTACTGAATGTTTTTGCCACTTGTTTGTCCTGGATTTCTAACCATACTGACCCTGATCTCTTTCATGGTATCATCAAGAACGTCCTTGAGGGACAACACATTCAAACTTAACATTGAGTGACAGCTGAGAAAAGCTTTTTATTCATTTTCAATCCAACTTACTGTGACAAGATGCTGACAGATTTACACAGTTATAACAAATATTCATTGTTTTCCACTAGACACGTGATTGGAGGATTTGATCATTTGCATTGAGTCTGGAAAGGACAATTCAGATTTTAGACTGATGGAAACATTAAATCATAATAACAAATAAACAACTTATCTTGGAGCACAGTTTACCACCTATCACAGTGATCACTATCCTGAAGCATGAAGGTGAAATTTGAGTGTAAATTTTCGGGGGGTGTTTAGTACAAAGTTGTAATCAAACCTTAACACAACGTGAAACTGCTGCACCAGTTTTTGTATACCACCACAGTAAAGGAATTTCTTTGTTTATTTTCCATCATTTTCATATCTAAACCAATTGCATTTTTATTTAGGTTGCTCATGTTAATTTAAAGTTCAGGCCAATTCTTGCTGTAGGCCTCTGCACAGATGCCAGGAAAAGAAATGATGCTCAAACCAAATGCTTGCAATCAGCAGAGGCTGTACAAGATCGGTGCATATCCACAGCTTTCTATTTCATGACTAAAGGAGTTGTAATTGAGGTAACTGCTGCCGGACTTTGGAGGTGCTTTAATTTGTTGCAAGCGTTCCGCAGAAGGAGGCCAAACACAGTGTGAGCTTCCAAAATTCTCCAGCAATCCAGTGTGATGGCCACCTACTGTGTTTAAGAGGGGAAAGCAACAAACTCCGGCTGCAGGCTATTCCACAGCGCTTGGCGCACCTCAGGAATAATCGCATTGACAGTGCTACAGCTCAATCTGTAAGTAGCTGCTATATCCTGTGAAAAGTGCAAAGTCACAGCCAGCCTCAGGAACATACATGGGAGCCCAGGTTGTTTTTCTGTGTTTAATGTTATGGGCAATGTGAATGTCTGCGTAGACCATATATTATAATATGAATGTGTGTCCATGTTCCAAGTCTGCATCTGTCAGTGCACTGGGATGTGGAAACCATAAATTGGTCTTCAGGGAGTACAGTATGTGTTGAAAGCAGTTTCTCACCTCTCTCACAGTAGGGTTCACCCTCCTCCATGTAAAAAGCCTGGTTCCTGATGGGATTCTTGCAGGCTGCACACTTGAAACACTGAACATGGTAGGTCATCTTCAGGGCATGCATGATTTCCTGATAAGGGGGGAAAATGTTGGACATTTTTTCTTATTTTCCTTTCCGCCTTGGAGACTACGTCCAGATGTTCTTGTATGGAAAAAAATCACAGACAACTGTGAAGCAGCAGTTCTATTTAAATGTATAATGTCTTTCCCATATTTGTAGCTCTGAGTTTAGATTTTCCTGGACATGATAAAGCAGCTCTTACCCCTGTGATCTTCTTTTTGCACTTGGCACAGTTAGGAGCATATCGGCTATCGTGGCACTTGGTGCAGTAGACAGACCCTCGTTCCTCGAAGAAGCCCCCCTCCTCCAGGACAGCCTTACACTGTGAACACGTAAACTCTTCTGGGTGCCAAGAACGTCCCAGCGCCACCAGGTACCGGCCCCTGGAAAGCACACACATTAACAACACATCAAACGCTTTACTGAAATCTAATAATTTTGAAAAGGAAACACAGACGGCGCATATGAAAAGCTCCAGCAAAGGAACAGAGAAAACTGGTCTCTTTGTGAAATGAGAACAAAAACTAGAGACATGTTTTTAGTTGTCCTTAGAACTATATACCGTCACTTGCTAAAAAAAAAAAACAACCAAAAAACGCTCTTCTGTTTGCTTGAAATAGTGACCAGAATAAGAAGTAGGATTTCCGTTATCAGTGAAATGTCAGGATAATGCTTGTCCCCTGTGATAACAAGATGTCTCCAAACTGTGTGAATTATGCTGACTAACTTAATTTGCAGCAGACATACAGTCTGTCGCTGTGCATATTAACTGTCTTAAATTATGTGTCATCTCTAACAGGACTCTGAAAGGAGCAAACATTGCAAGTATTTTATTCTGGCAAAAGCAATCAATCAAACTGTCAGTGTGGACGGGTTGCTTCAGTCTCACCTGATGATTTTGTTGCAGGCGCCACATACTGGGGTCCTCCCACTGTCTTCAGGGGCCTGCTGAGCTGCCTGCAGGATGGAGCTGCGGTTCTGCATAGGCGTCGGCTGGGCCAGCTGCTGGTGCTGGGTCACGACGGTGCTGGTCTTGTCTGGTCGAAAGCGGTCAGCGAAGTTCGGGTCAGTGACCCACGGTGGTCTGCAGGACTGACCAGAGCTGCTTGCTGCTGCAGTCTTAGAGTCTGGACAAAAAGGAACAAGGTGATTTAATGACAGCACTTAAAAGACTTGGCAGTGACTTTGAATAATTTCACGAAGGAGGAGGAGCAGTTCATATATACGCTCTTGTTGTGACAGCTTTGCCTGACATTGTTGCTGCTGATGATCATGTATTGACACTTAAGAATAATAATCTATTAGCACAACCTCTACTGGAGGCTGCTGGGTTCTTTTTACGCATCAGCGGGAGCAGAAACTCACCATCTGGTTTATCTGCTGCTTGGGCCTTGGCAGGTGAGGGAGTTGGCTCAAGGCTGTGGGGAGAAAATGACTAATTAGAAAAGGTACGTGCACAGCACAGACTCACAAAGCTCAGTAACCATGGTTACTTCTCAATGAATGTCATGTTTGGATATCAGCATCCATAGCGGCCTCTATTACACTGCCACAGATCACCTACTGTGTGAATGAGTCTGAGAATCATCATTACTATTGATCAGTATCTACAGGATTGCATGGCTTTCCCACCTGTTATGAAAATACAAGCTGGTTTAGTGTCGTAGATTCAGCTAAATGTTATAGAAAATGCTAGCGATGACCTGACCATGCTTTGTTTTTTATTGCTCCTGATGCAATTTAAGTAATTTAATATTTAGTACCTGCCGATACCCGATACTCTTATCCTGGATAATACACACTTCAAGTATTGTAGAGTAGCTGTAGTACCTGGCTGCTTACATTTTAATAGTGTAATGACCAGATGAGGCGGACACCTCTGTGTTGTAAAGCGCAGAGCATTGTGAGAGTTTAGCTAGTATGGGAAAACCATGACAAAGTCTTCTCTCAGGATTAATGACCTCCAGAAAGCAAACCTGTTAAATATGCTCTTGTATAATGGAATGTAAAAAAGAATGTGTGTTTAGCTTCCAGCTGATGCCGACCAGTTAAAATTTACAAATACCGACCCTGACCCAGATCTTAAGCTACAGGACCTTCCTGGAAAACGCCCTGGAATGCAATTTTCTCCAGCAGTAAAAAAAAAATACAGTGAGATGTTACCATCACCTCATTGTGTCTGCAGAGCATTTTACATGATTTTACAAACCATTGTGATGCAAATTAATCATGCAATTCAAATAATTAATGCCAAAAAATAGATGTGCATCTAAAAAACATACAATCTCTGCATCAAAATGGTTCAAAAGCTTCCACTCTAATGATAGCAATGACAAAACCTGAAGATCGTCTCTGATTGACTGACATCACTCACAGGCAAAGTTTGAAACTCATCAGACACGTTGTGCTGTCACATTTGGATGCGGAACAGTTTTGCTTCAAGCATGCATGTGCAGGAGTGTTGAAATAAAGAGTTTTCTGCATTTCAAAGTTCTGTTACCCGCAGAAAGCGTCACTATATTCAGAAAATCTTCAAACCCTGACTGAGACAGAAAAACAACTTCTGAGCCAAGACAGTGAGCTCTGGAGATGTCTTATCTCGAGAAAAAATATAACACCGCCTTAGGCATCCATCATGTTTACATCATCAACTGTGCCATCTACGATACACTAATGAAAGATGATGAAATCATTTCTCATTTGCAAAGAAAAAGAGGAAATGTGGATTGATTTACCCTGCATCAGCCTCATTCTATAGTAGTGCCTCCATCAGGTTAAGTCTGCATATCAATTATACTTTTTACACATCCAAACAACTAAACACAAGGAAAAAAGTGAAGCAGGCAGGAGAAGTTACAGACTTAGAGCTGGAAGCAATCTAGCAAAAAGAAGAATAAAAACAGTTTTCAGAACAGCATAGTCTGAATAATAAAGGACATTAAATCCCTTCGCAATAGCAAGACGGTGGCTTGCAGGGCTGTTGACAGTGAGGAAGTCAAAGCTTTCTGAATTAAGGAGTAGTTCTTTTACAGAGAAACTAAAGGAAAGTGAAAGGAAGCAAGAAGGTGAGATGAGAAGGATCTCTGGCGGCCCGGTCAAATGGAGGACAGAGCTTGTTTCATCCTGTTTGACACACAAAGCCTGGGTCAGCTGCCCTCCACTCTGAACGCCGACAAGCCTGCCTTCAGGGACCCCACCTAACAACTCACAAAACAGCATCACAGTCAGCACTGCGATCCTGCCTGCACTCCCCTGCCACGCTGCCCTGCATGGCAACAGGCCAATGGTACAGACATCTCACACAACTTTGAGAGGTTTCATTTGTTCATCTCACTAAGGTGACGATTGTAGGTGCAAATTGGAGCATATCTTCTACAGCGGCTTCTTCCCACCTGGAGCAGCCTGGATCATGTTTTCTTGACATTTTCACTGCTTTCAACCTCCTCCTCCTCCCTTCCTCTGCACAGCAAGAGGCTTGATGTGATGCAGGTGCACACTTCCTGCTTCACAGACTGCAGACACATTTTTTTTTTTTTTTTGCCTTTGACATGGAATTTTTCCTTTCACTTTTCCTGTTCACTCTTTGCACCTCTGATTTCAGATTCACCTCTGTTTTTTATAGCTTCCTCTCCTGTGGGATACATCGACCTGAGCAACGAGGAAAACAGAGGCGTTTGTTGGCAGCTCAGCATCTGGCAGAGGAAAAAGAGGAGGTTTTGATTTCTCACGGAGCAAGAAGCCACTGACATGTGTCACCTTCCACCCAGTGAGGAGGTGAGGATAATGCTGCACTGCAGGAGCATGAATTCAACAACAAAAATGTCAAATAATGGTGGCACATGCCTAAGAGGACACAGAGGTTGTATTTCTACAGGTACTTCAGGTCTTGTAATGTTTGCAACATGCTTCATCCTTCATTCTCCTCTTCTTTATTGTTATTTACGTGACACTTAATGTAATAACTACAATTTAGTTACTAATACGCACTTTTTCATATTCTAAACTCTATATTCTCTGAATATTGTTATTATTCACTTTGTAAATTGACTCTTTTGTGGTAATTTTCCCCCTCTATCCTGTTACTATCATCTGCTGAATACTGTCTTTGTGGCTTTGATGTTTTCCTCTCAACTTGTCAGATTTTACAGTAAGTATGTGATGAGGTTGCTGCCTGGATAGCTTCTTACTACAGGCCAGGTTTCTACTAGGTTTGTCTTTTTACTCACCTTCTCTACTCTTGCTCTCATTACTGCATTCAGGCTTCACCTGCCAAGTTTCTGTTCACATGTTTCTATCCCACACCATTAGGCAATATCACCTTAAACTAGTAACCACTACACATTTTTTCTCTTTGCCACCTAAAAGGGGAAAAAAGCACATTTTCAATCTTGTCCATGGAGAAGGTTTTTGAATTATTCCCAGATGCTCTCTTACTCCTTAAAAGTTATTTCCTTTTATACCGTTTAATAAAGTACATGATTCCTATCAATCAAAAGCTGGTGTTGATGAAATATTGTTTCCTATCAACAGGAATCATTCTCTAAGTCTCATGTGTAGGGCCTCTGCACTGCAGCACTTACTCGACAGAGCAGGAATATGGTAATGTTGATCTTTTTCATTACATTTTAAACACTTAAGATATTTTTATTTCAGGCATGTTCGAAGGACTAAAAGCTGCATTTCCTTACTGTTTACCGCTGCACTTTCTGAATGTGTATTACTTTACATGTATGCCTATTAGTAGTTTTTATGCCTGAACGCACAACAATTTTCTCTCTGGGGCAATAAAAGAAAACCTTGAACCCTGATCTTTGAGAAGACACTCCATTAATTCAGACCTGCATAAATACAGAGGAAAGCCCCGTTTCTACATAATCATTCCTCTGCAGTACGCCACGGTAAGTAAAGCAAGTGTTCAGCTAAAGGGAAAAAAAAGAGGAAATAATAGTTTGTTATCAGGAAATCTATCATTTTAAGGTTTGTGCTGAGTAAACAAGAGGAAAAGAAACATGGAAGAAAGGACAGGGGAACAAGAGTTGCTTTTTTCAGATGTTTTATATTTTATATATTATTGATGACAGCAGAAAAAAACAAAAGTACAGATTTATCTTTTTTTTTTCCTTAATGGTTGGGGAAGCCTATTAGATGAGGGGATCAGAAATGAAAACTTTAAAAGGATGAAGAACTCAATATGTAAACAGACAGAGAGAGAGCGATCAAAGGAGGGTCTGAACTTCACAATGAAAGAAGAGTAACGAACAGAAAGGTGCTTCCCACTGCTGAGACCCCCCCTTCCCACCTTCCCACCAGTTTACTCCAAGTAACGCTGTGTGAAATGGAGAACAGGGCTACAGACACAGTGGTCCACAGTGTTGTCAACAATCATCAAGTCAGAAATTCGGAGGGAGATCTTATATTTAGGCTCAGTATGCAAGGTTCCATTTTGGGCTTTGTCATCTAGGCTATGTTTCATCTACTGTCACTTTGCTTTTCTTTGTTTCCCCAAACTTCTTTGTCAGTCCATCAGTATCTGAAAGGTGAATTTGTGAACTGCCATTCGACAGTCGGCTATCTTCGTCGTCTTTGTCATGTAGTCGTTGCGGTGTGGCTATTGCTAGCAGGCTCTGGCTGGGCTCTGCGTCCCAGGGCGTCGCTCAGGATTTGATATTGAGGGCGCGAGCAGACCTGTCGTGGTGCCAATCCCTCAGACGGGCATAGCGGGGACTCTGAATCTCAGTGAGGAACTTTTCCCTGACCGCAGGCAACAGATATGAAATGGAGATAGACAAGGAGGGAATAGATTGAAGGGGGGAGAATAAATAAAACAAGCAGGAGAGAGCAGGAAGTAAAGTGTACAAAATGAAAGTGTGAAAAAGAAGAGGAAAAAAACTGGTGAAAAAGTATATAGAGGAAGATGATGGGATAGGTTTGTAGAGAAAATATTAAATAATATTTAACAGAAGAATTGAGGATATTGCAAGATATGCTTATTCACGTTCTTGGTTAGAGTTTCATATTCAACAAAAACCTGAAATAGAAAGAAACTTCAAGTCTGACTCTGTTCCAAGGTAACAAAAACTCTTTAAATAGTATCTTGTTTGTCTGATCTGTAGGAGAACATTTTACAGATAATGTGATTGGTCATTTCATTGACGGCAAAGTCCGTTCCAGGAATAAAACGCACACAGCCATGATACAGCCAGACTTGGGTAGATGCAGAAGAATTGATTTTGTTAAACTCAAGCTAACTGGCTGCTGGCTTCAGCTACACATTTATCACAAAGAACACCTCAATTTTCTCATCTAAATTCTTACAACAAAGCAAACAAGCAAATTAAATGATGCTATCGAACACATTCTTGCACTAATATTCAGATCACACCATTTAAAAATGTAAAATGCAAAAGGAATGTGCAAATCACACCACCCATGCTGGCATCTATAGCAGCGAAATCACTACAAATAACTAAAGTTGAGATATTTCTGCCAAACTGAAGCTTCCACACACATGAGCACACAAACACAAATACTTGTGAGAGTTCAAATTAGTGACAATCCGGTTTTTACCTGGACCTCTTCATGTTTTCATCATCTGGGTCCTGCACTGAGAATTTCAGGAGAGACACACATCAGAACACCTCTCTGACTAAAAACACACACACCTCCTGTTGGCTTTTGACAAGTATCCAGCTGATTACATACAAAGACTAAATATAACAAGTGATTCATTATATTTAATGGTGCTGTTTCTTCCTGTGTTTAGCTTATGTGTCAGACTCCACAACTGAAAAATGGACAAACCAGTTATCCGACTTTCACTCACACTGATACTTCCTATGATTAAATCACAGCAGATTAACTGCAACAGGCCTCCTTTCTACACATCGTCAGAGAGGCCTGCTTCAACTTATCGCTCTCAGTTATGTCTGGCTGAGGCCCTGACTTACTGAAGTCGGTGCCTGTGAGCTGGGCGAGGATGCGGAAGGAGCGTGACTGGGTGGTGCCAGTGCGAGGCTGCCAGTCCTCAGTGTCCTCGATCAGCCTCTTCTTGCTGCGGTCGTTGGGGATAAAACAGGGGATGTTCTCCACCCTGAGGCCGTGCCTGCACACACACCCAGCAGCAGCACACGGCAGGCGTGGTTAACACAATCCCATCTAGGGACTACTCACACACCCACTCAAACACTCACGCAGTCATCAGGTGACCTTGAAAATAGGGGACAGCCTGAACAGATCATGCAATACTTAACGCTTAGTGTCACGCAATAAGAGAACTTAATGGATACCATTACCAAGATTTCTCTTGGGGACACTCTGGAGTCTCATAAATTGACATTATCGCATTAGAGATCATATTTATAACTGTCATTAAAATCAAAGGGAGAAAAGCTGACAGGCTTCAGATTCTAGCCTTGTCGGTGGAAAGATTTTTCTACCTAATTAAGCTTTTTTTTTTCTCCAACAAACAACTTATGAAGGAGCATAAACAGAAACTTGCCATTTCAAAGACATCTTTTCAACACAGCTGTAGGTCAACCGCAGCATGCAAAAATCAACAAGCAAGTAGAGGATAAAAAAATGAACAGTCACTAATGAACTGCCATCTCTGTTATGCAAACCCAATCACTGAATCTATGAAAGAGAATCGGCTCTTCTCTCCTGTCATAAATAACCTACTGCAATGACAACACAGCCAGCATGCAGCTGCCCCTTACTTGGACACTTGGTAGATATCATCATAGTAAGCTGTTTCACCCCTGTGGAATAGACCAAAGATCAAATAAAAACGTTGAGAAAAAAGATAGAGGAGAAGTGATTAAACAGCAGAAGATTTAGAATGAGAAAAGAGATTATTAGTCTTGTCCAATGCAAAGGATAAGGAAATTATATGAGGAAATAGTGTCATGGATTCTAACGCAACAGGAACCCAGATAATGCGTTAAAGATGACTTTTTTTAGATTTTTCTCTAATCTTTGCATTTAGTTGCAAGTTGTAGGACAACTTTAAGTTAATTTAGCCAACTAAAACACTTTTTTTAAACACAAAACCGGTCGGTAAGGATATGCCATCTGTGAAAGGTCACAAGTATACACTGCTTTGTTTTGAGAGCTCAAGGGTCTAAAGTGCTGCAAGTTACTGTACATGAGTTAAAAGGCAAAGAAGCAATTCACGTTACACTGGATTGTAAATGAAGGGAAGAAATATACTAACTTGTCAAGAGCTTCCACCTGTAGAGTTAAAAGTAAAGAGGGAAACACAAAGTGAAAGAAAGGGATCAGAGATCAGCTTTTGGGGAAAAGGAGAAACAGAACATGTCAACGTACAGCAAAGGTGATGAACGAGACGAGGTCAGAAGTACGGCAAAATGCAGAAAGCATGCAATAGGTGACAACACATGCGGTTATTGTCAACAGGCTCTGTGAGAGAAGGACAGCATTGTTTGTCTGTCAAATCATCTATTGTCACCCTTACCCACAATGACTCAGTGGGCCGAGACAAAACCTTTGCTGTTCTGCTCCTCTTGTCCCAGTACACAAACGCTTTACACAGTTATGTAAATGAATGGAGCTTTTGCAAAAAAAAAACCCAAACTAATTTCTGTGCCACCGCTCTTAGTTAAATCTTACTTGTACTCAGATACCTCATAAATAATCATAAATGCCATGACGGTGACGCATTGTCAGTGTAAGCTCTGTGCAAACAACAGAACACAAAACCTGTTTTAATACTCCAGGCCCAGACGCATCAGACTCTCGCTGTTTCCATCCAACTGCTTTTTAGTGGAAAACACAACAATGTCATCCCTAAACTGGGCTGACAGTTATGATTAAGCTCCACTCTTTCTCAAGTTGAGTGGGGGAATGTGGACATCAAGATAGAAACTCCAAAAACCTCTCTAGCGTAAGCAAGTGAGGTTACTTTAAAAAAAAAAAAAAAGAAGAAGAAGAAGAAGAGCACCAGGGCAGTAAAAGCTGTATGAAAACCCAGCAGCAGAATTTATGAGGAAGACTAAATATAGCAAGAGACCACATCTCACCAGTGGTTGCAGTCAGAGCTCTACCATGACCCAAATTACAGGAGCTGGACTGGTCTATGCTTGAAGACCATTTCATGCCGTACTGCAACTTTCGGGATTCCTTAAAATGTGTTAAAAAATAAATTCCCAGAATCCTTGTAAAATCTCAAAACTGAGCAGCAAAATTTAAAAAAAAAAACAAACAAAACAAGTCAGAAGACAAATTGATCAATGAAGCTTTCAAGGAGAAACTTCACTTTTCCAGTGCAACAGATCAAATATTTATCTGAGAGACAACAGATTTCTCTGGTAAGTTTTAAACTTTTGGACCATAATATTTCATTCATTTATAAATTAACTTAAACAAAGTTTTCCATTACCAGCCAATATATATATAAAAATAAATAAATAAAATAGCTGTGCGGTCGTGCAGTTTCTGCAAGTCAGTAAATGTTGACAGAGAGATTGTAAATTTCTAGTGCGCTCACCACAAAACTGAATTGTTTTTAAGGGTAGTGCACATAAGGAAGCGATTCAATTTTGCCTTTTGACTGATGTAGTGATGTTTGTAACTACAAAGCAAATACTATGCCACATAACCCAGCTTCTAAAAAATGAAGTCCAAAGTGCAGTGCAGAGAAAGTTTAAAAGTATTTTCATAAACTTCAAATTCCATTCTTTTCCATTTCTTTCTAGCAGACTACTAACTGGAGATGCAAGACACAAATAATAATCAGTCAGTCAATAATCCATCTGTTAAAATACCAAACGGGTTCTAAAAAGACCTTTTGCAAGAATATACTGCATACAATATGTTGTGTGTTCAATTTTGTGTAATGTATTGTTACTACGCTTAAAAAAAACAATGTTTTATTAATTCTGTCCTCCTTTCTCTCAGACACACAACACTTCAGAGGACTAACCTTACACTAAGTCTTTGCAGTGAAATGTACAGATTTATATTATGGGGTTTGCCTTTGTCTTCAAAAGGGATGCATCTCTCCATAACGTGACAGAGTAAACAGATTATGTCCTCACAAAATAAGTCATACACACACAGTAAGGAGGATAAGAACAAAAACTTTGATTGGAAAAAAAAATCAATATTTGCTAAAATAAATCATAACATCCACAGTGGCCAAAAAACACAAACAGAGTTTATAGGACTGTAAACCTGTGACTGATTATTGGCACATCAATCACAAACCTCTGCTTCTGTCATCTGGTAATTCCACTGTAGAACTGTATATTTCAGCTAAATATTCCCACCTATGTGAATAACTCACAGTTTATCTTAACAATCTATAAAGTCAGTTTCCCATCACTACTCGTGTGTTTGGCAATAGTGTAAGTTTCGAGAGAAAGGATTGTGTGTTTTAACTATTGGCAGTGTCATTCAGTTGATCTCTGCAGTGAGTCAGCTTACATTTGTTATATTTATCTTTTCTGTGACATAGTTTTGGCAATATACTGCCACAGTGATTGAACTAAATTCTTCTAAATCCTAAAGGAGTTATTTTCTCTTTTGTGTAAAAGCAGAATAATGAGACATCAGGAATACCATTAAAACCACATTAGTCACATTGCGGTTCCAAATGCAATAGTGTCTATTTATCCACCTACCCATTGTGTGGCTGTTGTGTACTGGCATGGCCTTGTGAGCGTTGAGTGTTAAGTTTAGGCGAGTAGGCCACAGGTTTAATAACAGGTCCTGAGTTGGCACTACCACCACCTGCTGTAAATGGCCTCGCCATCTTGTTAATGGTTGTGCTTGGGGCAAAGGAGTACTTTGGCTGAGCAGAAGCTGTAGCAAGTGAGTCCTGTGAGGGTGTGGGAGAAGAAGACAATGCAGCACAGTGCATGACATGCAGTTACACATTTTTTTGAGACGCACAAAAAGTTCTGTCAGCTGTTGCACAATCCCAAGCTTTTCCAGTGCAAGCCAATATTTTCTCATAGCAAATGATTACTTTGTACTGCAGCAGCAGCTCTGTCAAAGCCTGAAGGCTTTTCTCTACATGGAAGAAGTGCTTAAGAAGTGTGAACACAACCATTTTACTTGTGCTGGCAGCCTGCCAAGGACTGGCCAAAGTAATCTGTTACTGCTGCTAAAATGAAAATGCTCAAAGTAAGAAACTGTCATATATAACTGACATGTCTCACTAATGAGATTTCTCACTGAGCATTATGCATGGACTGCAAAAGTACACCTACTAAAATGGAACACTGACTTTGTGTTTGTACGATGTGCCAGCTGCTTATAAACACAGCGTGCAGCACGAAGCAGTTCATGACACAATTGTACTATTAAAAGCAATCAGTTGAACAAGTGGTTCTCTAGAGGCTTGACAGCAAAACCAAATGCATTGGTGCTTATCTGCTATCAGGGATTGTGCAAGGCATTACAAAATAACCTACAGGAAATTCCAAAAGCAACATTCACAACACTCCATCCAGCAAACAACTCATTTAGCAACTCACTGATGCTTGGCTAATGCACAGTGCACGGACTCTGTGAGAACTTGGCAACGCAGGTGATTCAGATGAATTTAAACACAAAGTGACATAACAGACTGTTGAATCCAGTCGTGAGTAACGCTTAAGGGAAGTCTCAAATCCAGTGTCACGGTGGTCCATGCCAAACCATCCAGGTGTTCATACAGAGGTGAGCTCAGCATTTCAGTCTTACCTTCTGGTCTCCACCTGCTTTGAAAGCTCTGAAGAAAGAAAAGAGAGGCTGCAATTAAAAACAATGTTTAATTAAAAACACTCGTATAAGCAGCCATTACTATGGTGTTATCTTAAATCTCCTCTCCTATGTTTTATGTATATTAACTAAACAATGTAAAAGTATATTACACAGAAAAATGTTCATTCCAATTTATTACAATTAATACTGCAACACTATTTCTCACACAATTACACATTTTTCTTATATTAGTATGTATTCTACTACACTGGAAATATCTATGATAAATATAGTCACAATATGGTGATACCAGTTTTAATAAAGGTGAAAGATAAACTAATAAATTAAATCCCACACAACACTAAGTGGCTTATAGAATTGTACTCATTAATATTTTTGAACTGCTCAAATGCCTGAATGAAAGAGAATGCATTCAAAATATCCACTATAAATATTCAGTGCGTCATATTTAAAACCATAACATTTACTGGATTCAGGATATTTACAACTGATATTTGAGATGGTTTTCATATGTAAATGTGGTTTAGAAAACCGAGGTCAAATGGACTAAAATGGCACATATTTCTTAAATATAACGCTGCATGGATCCCTACCATTCTTCAACAGTTTATCAGCCACGTGACTGAGGTGAAAGATACAATGGGAAAAACTTGAAAAGAACTAAGTGGTTAAAAACAGTTGCATTTTTCTATTAAGGCACCACAGACATGACAACCTCAAAACTTTTCCACAACTGTCCACAAATTCACCCACGTAGCTGCCACGGTGTTGCACACTTCTTAACTTTAATCATATTACTGTAGAGCCTTTGCTGATTGAAGCAGCACAGGAGACGTTCATTAGAATATCTTTACACATTAAACACAGAGGCGCCCGGCTTTACATTGCTGTTGGCACTTAAAATACCCAAACATAAATCACTACCATCCCGACTGATGTCTGCATGCTACACAAAGCACGTGAAGGGTTAAACTAGAGTGAACCGGCCCTGCAGTCACCCTCATTTTTTCAGGCTGTTATAAGACATGAAACAATGGTCAGCACTTCCTGTGACAATGAGAAATGAAGAAGTGCTCATGCCACTGCCTGCTTAACCTCTGATAGAGCGACGTTAAACACAGAGTGACAACAGGGCTGACTAGATAGAGAGAGGAGCCAAGGGAAGGCATACCGACATGTCTGTACATGTCACGTTTCTGGGAAGACAAGTTAATGTGACATACGTAGTGCTTAAGCTTACGTTAGCCCACAATTTGATGAGTCACACATGAAACCGGTAACATAAGGAATGTGTGCGCCTGCTGTTGTGTTACTGTACTTTCGTTCTGTTCTGTATTTTGGCACGTTAGACTTAAATGAACAAATGTGGAGTTGATTAAGTCGCCGTTTCTTGGAAGAAATTAGTTTGCCTGGGCCCAGTTTGACCCGTGTTGAAACTGTATATGCATACTGCATGAGATCATTTCCTATTTTATTTCATGGATCACTTATTTTAGCTGATGCGCACTTGCCTTCCAAGTTGATGTTAGATAAAGCCAGAAATTTCATTGCAAAAGGAAAAAAAAACTTCTCCCATGATACTGTAATCAACTTTTCACACATCAGCGAAATACTCCAACCCCAACCCTGTAGGCCAGCGGTAGCCAACACGGTGCCCGCGGGCGCCTGGTTGCCTGCAGAGACCATTTGAGTTGCCCCCAACACGTCCTAAAAAGAACACTCGTCATCATGAAATTCCTTATAAAAAAATTATAAAAAATTATAGTTGCTGTTATTTTTAAATCGGAAATACTTACATTAATGCAGATTTTAAATTACAACATTATAATTTTTTTTTTAAAAAACAACAACGTTTTCGGTGTAAATGAACTTTGACCTTGTCCGAGTCAAAGTTCATTGCGCATGTCCAACTATACGTCACTCTGCTGAAGCGTCCGGACGCAGAGGAAGCTAGATGTGGTTTTTACACCCAAAACATGACAGAGAAGTGAAAGAGAAAACACTATTTTCACGATGACTGGGAGGAAGACTTCTTTTTCACGACAGTGAAAGATATGCGTCCTATTTGCGGGGCGACTATTGCGTCGGCAAAGCGGCACAATGTGGAGAGACGCTAATTTAGCCGCTACAGAGCTTCCATGCTAACTAGCCACCTGGTAGCACACGGACTGTATGCGCACTACGGACAGGCGGTGGACAGAAAGCCTTAAAGGCAGCTTTGTCATCTAATACGCCGCGAAAAGTTTCTTCGTGGAGAAAAATGTACCATTAGAAAAGCTTGTTTTAGTTACGACGGACGGGGCTCCTCCATGACTAGTCGGCATGCAGGCTTCATTGTATGATGCAGAGGTGATCCAGACTTCCCAACATTCCTACATTACCACTGCAGCATTCACCAGCAGGACATATGGATGTACAAAAGTGGCCGGATTTGATCATGTGATGACTCGTGTCGTGAAGATCATAAATGGCTCCAAAGCTAAACAACCAGGACATTGAAGGTGCTGCTGGAGGAGCCGTCAGCTGAACATGGTGACCTGTTACTACACACAGAAACCCCATGGATCAGCAGGGACCAGTTTTGCAGCGTTTTTTGTCACTTTTGGCCGAAATCAAAGAGTTGATGCAATCCAAAGGGGAAGACACCTCGCTGCTTGAGGACACTGAGTGGATTCTTGACCTGGCATTTTTAACGAACATCACTGGGAAACTGAACCATCTGAACTGTGAGCTGCAAGGTAAAGGTAAGACATGATAAGCTCTGCAATGCCAGGCTTCCCACTAACACACATTTACAGACAAAGAAAGAGGTAACATGTTGTCATTCAAAACACCGTGCCATTACACAAAAATGTGAAAAATAATTTGTAGAAAACATGTAATGATTTGTTGTTATGATCTGTTAAAAATGTTGCAATGCTGGTGAAAAATGCTGGTGATTAGTACTAATGTGATAGGATTCATTTCAAAATGTGAAAGAATTGATTTTTTTTTCTTAAATAACTGATAATTTGTACAAACATTGGACAGAGTTCATGAATTGTTCAAAAGTGTTACAAAGGTAGTTTGCACAAATGAAGCATGATTTGATGACAGTTAATGATTTCCTAAAAATGTTAGAAGTGATAATTTGCACAGAAATGTAACTGGTGTGATGTTGAAGAAAATGCTGCAAATATGCTGATTCATACAAAACTGCCAAGAAAGATATTTACCAAAGTTTCAGAGATGGGATACCTCTGACTTTTAAATATTGGAACAGATTTCCATATATATATGTGTGTGTGTGTGTGTGTGTGTGTGTGTGTGTTTCCTACCGTCGTTGTGGAAATCGTTGTTAATTATTGTAAGGAATAAGTAACATAAATGTGATCAGTCTTTTTACATATTATTTTCATTATTTTTATTATTGTTTAAAGATGATGGCACAAGTTTGCTATTGAGGAAGTTTGCATCAAACAAGGTGCCCTTCGTACTACTCAGTACCCTTGAAGTTGCTCTCAGGTTCAAAAAGGTTGGTGACCCCTGCTGTAGGCCAATCACTGTCAGGGAAACACTGAAATACGGACCTAAGGTGTCCCTGTAGGTGCTGCATGATCTCCTTCCTTTGAAGTTGAAAATCTATTGCCCATATTTTTTGGATTTCGTTCCCTATAAAAGGCTCTGGATAAAGCTTAAACCTTTCCCATAAAAAAAGACACAAGATGATCACTGGTGCTGAACAAAATGAGACACTAAACCAAACAATAGGCCGTATCTCATCACCGTGCAGCTGTCCTCCTCTTTTGACATAAAAGCACTGTGGATGGCAGCCAAGATGCGAATAAATAAAACTGACAATCGCGCCCTCTCTGAGAAGTGTTTCAGGAAAACAATATTTGCTTTTCTTACAATATAATAACAATAGAACAGGGTGAGATGAAGAGAGGAGACTGGGGATTCCTGGGCAGGGAGTCATTGGTGAAAAAAAGAAGAGAGGAAGAATGTGAAATGTTTACAATAGCTGGACTCCACAAGGAGATGAGCAATGGAGGAGGCAAACTGCAGAGTCTAGAAGTATTGCTGGTGTTAAGTAAACATGCTGGCTTATTACAGGTCTATCAAAATATTACACCACTCCCTGTGAGATAAAGGCACAGGAGGAAAAGCTTTTATTATTTTCTTTTTACACAAAGGAATACATCAGGAGTGGGTCTTGTTGGCTTTATGAAGAAAAAAAATAACATTCAACTACATATTACACGCAAGACAGCAGCAGTAACACTACAATCAAAATCTGTTCTCCATCTCCATGAAAGACAGGAATAGTTTGTCAGTCCACTGCAAGGCGAACACTCACAGCCAAATTAAAATCACTAATTGAACTACCACGCATGCCTTCAGATATTTTATTGATGAAAAGTCAGAAAAGATTTTTAAATTCCTTCTGGAATGTGGGAGAAAACCCACACAAGCACTTGCAAACTCCACAAAAAAAACAAAAACAAAAAAAAAACTGCTAACCACTTAACAGGCAGAAGAATCTGTTCTGAATGGTTTTATTTATGAAACGTCAGAAAAGAGTGGAAATTTCATTATCCCCATACCCCAAGGTTTACATCTGAGAAACAGAAACCAACCAGTGTTTGGCATTCTTCTTTAACAATGACTAAAATTTTTATTCAGCTTTCATAAGGGGAAGATTTCTGTCGATTCACTGATGGAGTAATCAACCAACCTCTCTATTTTACATTACTAAAGAAACACGTGTTTTCTAGCCCCGTACTTTGATGTTGCAAAAACCCCAATTAACACAGTACAAATGAGGAAACAAACTGGGCAGGCAGTCTGGACTATGTGGTCGCAGCAGCTAAATCTTATTTAACATATTGGATAGCATGCAGCAAACATTCAGCTCTAAATCTGAAAGTGTTAATTTAAGTAATGGCTCTGCTTTGTGGACAGTCATGTAAAGTGAACAAAGAGGATTTTTAAGAATTTAACAGTCTCTTGGTAGGCAACAATAAAGTGAACAGGATAACACATCTCTTTCCTTTTTTACTTATGAGGATCACAAAATTACAACTAGTCCCATGACAGCAGCAAGTTCATTTTTATTACTTAACAATTTGATACCTTCTCATTTTCTGAAGGTTTTAGGTTCTTGAATGATTACATTTCATCTTTCTTTTGGGAGGGAAATCTTTTTCTTACAATTAAGCTCCTGATGAAACATTTTGGCTTTTACTCTAAAGATATAGTTTGTCACGAATTTCCTGACAGTAGCTTTCTGAGCAGGCATAAGTGCTGCCTATAGGAAGGTTATCCAGTGCTAATTAAAATTACTCAAGCAAAATTTAAAAGAAAACTGAATTCCCCAGCTCTCACTTAATAACAAAGTGTTTTAATCTGAAGAAAGTTTCTCTAATTTTATTATTAAGTTGAGGCCTAATGTAAGGTTCCCAAGGTTGCCTTGAAAATGGTTTATTTGAACAGAACACAAAGGCCAGCGTATCCACTAACAGCAGTTGGCATGCATATCTGCTGCTAAGTGCAGACTACTCGCTCCTGCTCTAGCTTCTTTATGACGATAAGGACACAATATCACTGTTAAATGTAAGCTAGAAAGGATTCAGAGAGTGGGTGCATCTGCCAATAGCACACAATCATCTGATTATTTGAATAAACGACCACTCTTAAGAGGCTATTAACCTGCACCGCAATTTGAACTGGCCTCCAAATACGATAAGCTAATCCTTTATTACTCCCCATGTCAGGGGCAACAGACAGACAATAATGCAGATTTTTTGAGAACATTTTAATTCTGGGAATAGCTGCTATATATGAGGTTCAATTGTGTAGAATTTCAAGGTAGTCGGACTGGTGAGTACTTAGTTATAGTCAGTGTATTTGATTGTACCTCTAACCAAAACGCCATCATAGTGTGCAGGATTACACCAGGCTGAACTGTGCACCTGTCTTATACATCTGGATGTAAATTCACTAGACACCAATATCTAATTTGTTTCAACTAGTCCATACTAACAAGCATTTTTGGGATAACAACATGGGACACAAAAAGCACTAAAAATAGACCACTTCAATATGCCTTTCGCAGTTCTGAATTTGTAGAGGGAGTAATAAACCTGCAGGTGGAATTGGGCACACTTTTATGAAAGATATGGGTCAGACCAGGAGTCTGGGAAAATTGTTTTTTCATCTAAACCTCGCAATTTAGGATTGATGTGCAAAGGCATAAAATGCTTTATAAATTGCTATGTTGTACTACTATCTGCACCTGCAATTCGTTTTTGGCTCCGAACTAACTGCTGCTTGCTGCTAACTACTGTAACAGCCAAAAAAGCAAACAGGATCAAAAACATAACCTCCCTGGCAGAAATAATTACTTTTTTCCACAGTATAAACTAGTGGGGTTATGACTTTGGAGTAAAAATGAATTTGAGTCGGCTCCAAATCTAAAACTAATTTAAGCCTTGGGGAAGTAAAATAATGGAATGTGTGTAATGATAATTTTAATGTATTTTCCAGCTATCTGTCATATTGGGGCAAATTTCAAGGACATTATTTTATCTTATCATGTCCGGGTAAGAATGCAGGAGGGTCTGTGTTGTATAGTGATTTATGCTGCTGTTTGAATGAGATTAAATGTGGGGTGAGTGATCATGTAGCGTTTGGGTGCATCATGCATAACCAGACGACTCACTTGCTGAGGCTGAGGGTGAGGGAGTCTGTTGCTGCTCTGATCTTGTTCTGTGCCTCTACATGGGTCATGTCCTCGGCGTTGGCGTCACCGATGGACACCACCCAGTCTCCCACTCCGACACCAGCCTGAGCTGCCTTTCCGCCCGGCGTCAGCTAGAGACAATGAAAATGAAAGGATTTAGACAGAGTTTAGGGAATGACGTGGAAAAGGGAGAGTGATGGCAGCAAAAACAGAAAACATGCTTTAAAGAGTTGTGCCATTTTTGTAGTTAAGTTCACTTTTGTTTCATTGTGTGCCTCCACTACATGTCCGCAGTTCAAAGCAAAATGAAGGACGTTTGAACACGAAATACTGTGTTCTGTTGACTTTGCAGTAATGTCTGTTAATGCTTAATCATCAACTTGATGAGTCTGTATGTCTCTGGGTCCATCTCACTCAACACTACCAGGAAAAGGCATTATGGGTCATCATGATGTCATCAGTCTGCAGCATATGATTTACTGCAGATGTGATTTAAAACCATGAGACAAACTCATGATAGCTGCAGACAAGGACCATATGCTGCCAGTAGTCACATCATTTACTGGAATGAACCATCTACTTTTTCCCAGATAAGTCACCAACTGACAAAAGAATGACATCATCCTGTCATAGTGTCACGGAGACTACAGACAAATTGAGTCAGAGCTGGAGTCTTGTTACAGCAGGAAGAACCTGACATAGTCTGTACGGGCTGTAATGGTTTTCAACATTTGCACATAATAAACTGTCTGTCAGGTCCTCTCACACCACTAATATCCAGAGCAGAGATGCCAAATCATGTTTAGTAAGGGCTTAGTCAGCTTGCCCATGCAGCTTAATGAAACTCGAGACTTGTGTCAAATTCTCAGATAACTGGAGAACAAAGTGTTCAGCATCAGATAAATGAGCGAGTGCCAGGATTTCTGGCAAAAAAAAAACCTATTAGGATTACTCTCTGATGTCACAGATCCCTGCAAATGTTAGCTCATCAAAAGCTCAGAGGACTCAGTGGTTCAATCAATAGTTTTCTGCCGTGTTCAGCTAAGCCACCACACTTGCCGCTTTGATTTTGCACATTAAACAAAAAACACTTGAGCGAGCGGGGAGGTAATATGCTCTGTAAACTGATGACAGCTCTGGCTGGAAAAACTACTCTGCACCCCCGGAAAGACAGTGACGTTAGAGCTGGTCTTGAATCAAAACATGGCAAAGCTAAGAATAGGAAGAAATGCATTCCTCTGAGGCGGTCCAAGTTACACATATTTTACAGCCAAGTTCAAAAATCACTTTAATTGCCTCTGATTTGCACTCACTGGAAGCAATTAGAGGGGTTAAGAAAGAAATAATTTCACCAGTTTAGAAAGAACTTCAAAGAGTTTTAACAGCTTACACTAGAGAAAAACAACTAGACGTAGACGCATATGACAGATTCTGAAAAACGGGCCATAGTCAGGCATAATGCCACTGAGGTTCGCTACAGAGAGCTGCAGTCCTGCTTCTCTTATTTCTAGTATCTTGGATAGCAAAACTTCACCATCTCATAATTCTGCCAAAATAAAACAATTATTTAATTAGCCTTAAACAATATATCCTATTAGCTTTAACCACAGGAGCACTGTCAAAGTCTCATGGGAGCTGTTTAATGCTAACACAGTGAAGGCTCCAATAAAAAGCAGTTGTACTAAAATGTTAGCCAGTATAGTAGTAAATACAAATGTGGTACAGAACACGGGCAGAAAACCCCACTAACTTCTGTAAGAATTAATAAACACGCTCCTTACAAGAGTTACACTTAGCAATTTAGCAAACGAGTGCATTGGAAAGAGTCATCAGTGCTCTCCACCACCATCAACAAAACAAAATGAATGAATATCTTTTCAAAGAATGCTATTTATAACTCCAGTAGAGTTTCAGAGACTTTGAAAATAAATGCCAAGGAGCACAGACGCTGTTCTGGAGGGTCTGGTGGTCCAGGACCTTATGTAGACACCATTACCTCAACATTATAGTATGTATTGCAGACATTTAAATACAGTGTAAGATTTTAAAAAGAAGAAGAAAACATAGAAAGCTATAAAGATTGTAGATTGTATATTTCGTGCATGTGTGTCTATGCGGGTTGTGCTGATGGACACGGACACCTGTGCTTCTGGCTCAGGTTCAGAGTGCAGCTGCTCCCTCACTTGAAAAGGCAGCAGTTAAAGTTGCTGCGCTCAGACCTTTGGTGGGTAGGGGGCGGACAGAAACCCTACACCCACCTCATCCTCCTCCCTCCAGCAGTTTGTCAATACAGCGAAGGACAGTGCAAAACATGTTCTTGTAACACACTGCATTTACGCAGGATTTAACATGATGGTGTAGTCAGAGATAACATCTTGATAATTCCTTTTGTGTACATGACAAATGAAAAGCAGGTTCGTCGTGTCACGCATTATTTCAAGCAAATACGATTCACTCGAATGGCATCACATTTGTGCAACTTCACAACTACAGAGATAGCCACCAAAGCCAACAGTTACGGGTATGTTTCAAGATTTTCTGGCAGAGCACAGTATCAGAGCTGGTTTGGTATGCTATCAAATTTCAAAGCATTAGCCAACCTTTCAAAAAGCAATGCCTTGAATTCACCTCTGAAGTGCCTCTCATGCGTGGCCTTACAGGTGAGCCAGGGCCTCATACTTGCTCTCAGCTGCTTGCATTTATTTAAACCAGTAATGCGCAAAAGTTTATCTCCAGCTGGTGATATACTGGCTAAGTAACTCTGCAGCAGCTCACTTTTATTCTTTCCACGGCTATTTGGGGGCCGAGAGACAGTCTGTCCTTACATCACTCACACGGCACAGCTGATGCAAAGCCATAAATATCCCTCTGAGAAATGGAAAACCAAACCTGCAAGTATGCGGTCCCCCTGTAATGACTGCAGTGGAACACCTAGCACTAGCTCACCTTAAAACACTGCTCACAACACAAGACATTTACATCCAAGCAGAAGAAATGCCCCCTGCGGCCAATCTATCAGTACATGCTGAATTATTAATCCACCCCTCTAACAGGGCTCCTTTCCCAGAGTCTGTCTGTCTGTGTGCTCAGAGACACAGAGGGAGTGTTTAAGAGAATACCAGTGATAATGCAACAGATGGCCTTCAAGTCAGACACGCAGAAAAACAGTAATAGAAGACTCTGACACATCCAGCTGTAGTGGTGGAGAGACGTTCTCAAATCTCTCCACTTGCTTACTGACATGACATCATTTGTAATTTCCTCTGAACATTGATTTCAGTGGTGTGGCATGTGTTTGTCGATAGGAACCAGATGGTGCTCAGGAGAATCAGTTATGGTATTTTAATGTTTATAGAATCGTAATGGCATGAGATCTGGGACAGATATACGGACAAACTCCTCAGAGGAGTTGTAGGGCAGCAACAGAGTACAGTGCGCTCAGTTGAAACGGCATAATGGCGACGTCTTGCTTCCTAACTTTTATGTCTAGCCTCGCTGAAACAGGATGTTGGCGCAAACATGTGGAAAGAGAACAAAACTTGACTAAAAGAATATCTCCATCTTTTCAAGGTCAGGGAAATTTTGAGGAAAGTAAGAATAAAAGCTGGCACACTTTTACCATGACCACAAAATTATGCTACATGAGAACCAATTACAGTAAAGTTTGAGTTTTTCCCAGTCTAGACATGTTCTTGGCTAAATACTTGGATTTTAAATATGAAAATGTGTTTACCAGTCAAGCTTAGCCTTACTCATATTATGAAAACATCTGAATAATGTCTTCTGTGGCTTTGTGGGAGCTTTATTGTGTCTGAGCAAATAGCCTGGTGATGTCATTGAAAAAGAGTAGAAAATTATGTCAAAGATACTGCATTACAATCTGGAGATGCAAAATGTAAAAGACATGGCATTCACAATGCACTGAGGGTGTAACAAAAGACACCATCGAAGTGCATTATGGAAAATGTAGAACCTTGTTTCTGGAAATTGACTCACATTTGGGACTAAAGTTGAGAATATTTCTGCCTCTGCTGCTTTAATTTTGACCAATTTTTAAATCTGTCTATCGCAAGCCCGCCAACTTTATGGAAATGCTATGCTAAACAGCAAGATTGTCCCTTTAAATCTTACTTCAATGCAAGTAACATTAAATTTTCAACCCTAACAAAACTTTCTGTGCAGCATCAAGTCCGTGTTCAGGTTTTGTAGAGAGGATGGTCGTGAAATGAAGAGTATTTACATACATGCATGGCTGTGACCAGCATCAGTTTTATAATGTCAGGTTTATAAAGACAGGCTTTCCTCTTGTTTTTTCTCAGCATGGTGAAGGGTCATAAACAGCCTCATGATTTTACTGGTCAGAAATGTGTGAATATCTACTCCCATGAAAACTAAAGGAGATTAAGCTGAGCCCCAAGAGCAGAACGCTGATATTTAATGTGCCAAATACAAGTTATGTACATATTTTCTCAACTGAGAAATTGATGTAGATATTATGTTAAGGTCAAAAAGTTATTTTTTCCTCCCTTTCACAGTGACTTAAAAATAATGGCCATCATTCTTCTGATCTCACTGGGAAAGTATTCCTTTGAGATCGGAGGAGTCCATCATAAGTATGAGAAAAGTGAGTGTGGAGGACATATTAGACACAGAAAGGAGACAACAGGATTGTCTGTTGGCAGCAACAGGGTGGATACAAGAAAAATCCCTGGAATGCTGAGAAAGCATAGCTTCCCAGTCCCACAGACAGAGGAAGGAAACAAGAGCATTAGTACAGCATGGAAACTAATACACCAACTCACACAGACAGGAGGTAACAAGCCGCAGACTCACTAATCTGGAAATCAATACAAAGATTATCAGAATGACTGTTTGAAGTGCCACTAAAAAGGCTAATTAAAAAAAATGAAGTTATTCTCAATGTTAGAACACCACTGCATGATCAAGCTCAAATGATCAAAAAGAAAAAAAAAATCAGCTTTAACAATCCTAGTCTCAAACAAACAATGCTAACAATCATCTAATCTCTACAGAAAACACTTGGATCTTTGAGCAGCTATCATCTGAAATCTCTTGCTTTCCAGAGATTCTGAAGAGCCTTTTGTCTTGTCACTCCACATGTTCTTCATTTTGTAAATCAATTTTAACTGACTGTCTGGGCTGGGATGCTAATCTCATAAGCTACAAACCAGAAAAGAAAGACCACCCATCCACCCGCTACATCCGTCTAATGTGCACCCAGTACATACAGGCCTGAGTTTTCTTCCTGTTACTAAGGAATACTGTGCATCTTTGCGGTTTATAGCCCCTTGTTGGATTGTTTTCATCCCCTGCAACAGTGGGATTCACTGTCCCTTCTTTTATGGCAATCACGATGAGAGTTAACAGTCCCTGAGAGGTAAAGAGAGGAAGCCTGTCACATCTTTATAACTCCTGCACCCTGCGGCCTGGTGGCTGCTGCATCCTGCAACGTACATTAGCCACTGACCAGTCGTTAAAC
Organism: Amphiprion ocellaris; assembly: GCF_022539595.1. Classification (NCBI taxonomy): domain Eukaryota; kingdom Metazoa; phylum Chordata; class Actinopteri; family Pomacentridae; genus Amphiprion; species Amphiprion ocellaris. The sequence continues at coordinate 35,105,944 of NC_072778.1, read as the reverse complement.
ATCCAAGTTTAAAAGTGCTGTTTTCAGATATGGAGCTAATATCAATCTCTGCTTAGAGTAACTTGAGTCCAACAAAATTTATGACCACGCTCGGGGAGGAAAGTTTGAAAATATAAACCATATTTTTCTGTCAGCAGGGAAAATAATCAGCATGCGAAATGTACCTGGACTGCAGGAAAGCTGGCCTCCCACACCACTTGATTAGTCAAGATAATTCAATTGGAACCACTGAGTCATCCATTGATATTCACCCTGCAGTACAACTAGCCTGTTGAGACTGAAATTCTTCTAAGTCAACAGCTACACCCCGCCCAAAATACCTGCTTTGTGTGGAACCATTCATCAAATGAGGTTTTTACATCTGTTTGGTCTTTTATGGGTAGAAGAAAATGTTTCTTGACATGAATCCAAGGGGAACATTGTGTTTCTTAGTGCAATGTCTGCCAGAACACAGCAAATACAAGACATGTACTGACAAGGCTGGTGATAACTGCTCTCCTCACTGCAAGATTACGTCAGCTCCACACACACACACACACACACACACACACACCACAATGTGATGCTACCTACAACACAAGGTACACCAATTTAATCAAAGCAACACAGAGCAGAGCATTTGATCTGTGTTCCCTCTTAATGTTCAATTATAGGGTTTTTCCTGACTCAGAATGGACCTATGAGGGGTGACTTCAAACAACAGTAAACACACTCAGCCTACATACAGTAAAAGGGAATTCATCTGTGCTACCATATCTGACTTAAACCTGTGCATTTCCTGTTATTTCTGTTCACTTGCTTGAGCAACTGACATCACAATTTGGAAGACCAGCTAAAATAAAAAAGTGCATCAATTTTTTTCTTTAATTCTCAATTTGTCACTGGTTAAAACCTCCTTGGAGGTTGTCAAAACTTCCTCTACGCAGGAAAACCCCTGTACTGTAAGTATGCAACCTTTTAGCAGCTACAAAGAACTGAGAGCTCAAATGAGTCATGATGTTAATTGCACATGTGGGGTCCAAGATTACTACAATCCAATCCTCACTGAAAGAGGAAAGTGCAAATATCGCACAAAACTACAGAATCAATGAATACAAGTCAGTCTAACGCTTACAGATCAGCCCAGTCTCTCAGCTAGAAACACCACAATGCTAAAGGAAAACAAGATCTGTGTGTGCAATAGCTGGCAGCAGAGCTGGAATGTGTGTGGGGCCGCAAGTGAGAGTCTGTATATTTGTCAGGCAAAGTAGCACTGCACTTATATGGCCTGGAAAGTGGCTGCTGCTCTAGCAACTGTAGTTTATAGAGTATTTGAAAATTCATTCAGTGAAGAAGAGGTGACCTAACATGGAGAGTACACGGCACTATGAAACAAGTGACACCACGTCCTTGTGACCAGCGAATCCTACTCATGCAAAGGCGCTGCATGCTAAGACAGACTGGGAAGGAAGCCATAAAAATTTGAGTAATATGAAAATAAAGTCTGCAGATAAGATCCTTTACTACTCTACTATGCATGCCTAATAAAATATGAGATAATGTGCATATGCTCAGGCTCGGGTCATTATGTGATGACCAAGCCGGTACTTAACACTAAAAGACTCTCGTTAATAGGCCAAAGCGTTTGTATTGAAGCTTAGAGGAGCATAAAAGGGCTTCATGGGACGATTCTATTCTATGCAAATCATCAAGGAGAGCGCAAACACTTCAGCGATGCGCAGATGCAGAGAAGAACAAAAGCTTTCTCCAACAGCATTTTCTTACCCTTGATACGGTGAGAGGCATGCTGAAGTCCTTTCCGCCCTGCAGCCTGAAGCCCCATGGAGCTGGGCCGCTCAGGGTAACGGAGTACATGTTCATAGCCTTGAGGAAGAGAGAGCAGGAAATGTCTTAATTAGCCAGAAAGCCCGGAAAAGGTTTTCAAGGCCATACGTTCTTTCTGTTCCATCTAAGCAGCCTCGCTGCCGGTTGTCTGCTTTTGTTTCCAACACAAACACACACATTCCACACAGAAAATTACATTCCAGTTATTTTCTTTCACAGTACACAACCTTAAACTTGGAAAAGTGAACTTCTAAGAGGAACTCTGATACAACAGTTCATTGAACGTGCCATTTGGTAGGAATAATCATTTGGGTATGGGAATTAGGCTAACTGCATTAAGACACAGGACAATAAAATGCCAGAGCAGCCGCTGGGACACAACATTCCAACATTTATCCACACACAAACGAGCAGGAACTGCTTGCTTCATATTTTGTGGAGAGTACTTCAAACAGAGGCTAAAATCTGAGTTCAGTAAACTGTCTTACAGTGCAAAAGGTCTAAAACACCGGCACCATCAGTCCATATCAACAGCGACTACAATTTTAAGTCATCCTCTTCCTTTCAGGATGAGCATAAGAAACTCAGTGTATGCACTCATACATTAAATTATAATGAGTAAGGAAACTGTGGTGAAAAACTTGCTTGGAGATCTATTAGCACATCATTTGTACAGCAGTTAATCCATGAAAACCACAACCAACACTGAATGGCAATGCACTAAATTACCAGGTAATTTTCAGAATGAAAGACAGCTTGAAATGTGGGGCTATGCCACTGGCTCTGACTAGGCGAGTTAAGTCCTGACCACTGACCTCTGTTCAGGCTTCCTCCTTCCTCCTTCCTCCTCCTCAACCCCACCAGGTGTCATTACTCTCCATGACACACCAAACTATCTAACCAAGATGTCCTAATGCAAACCTACCTTGTCCTGAAGGGCCGGCTGGTAGCCCAAACCTGGGAGAAAGCTAGAGAGTCAGCTAGGGCAAGCAGATTCTCTGTGTTGGCAAACCCTACCCCCGATGCCGTCTGTGACACAGGCAAGCCCTCGCCTCTGCTCACTCCTCAGAGGCTATATAAGGAATGTAAAACTACACCAAACTATTTCAGCCCAACACCCACATGAGTCACAGCGAGAGAGGGGGGTAGAGGAGGACAGAGAGAGGTAACGTCAACTACCCCGAGATTCTGGCAAAGGCCTAGTCATATAAAAGTCAGTGGATTTTTTTTTTCTTAAGTTCAGAGACGACAGACAGCCACAACTGAAGTAAAACTTATGGAACGCTGCATTCTTTCTGGAGGGCATGAAACACAGTACAGCCAAACCAGCAATTATATTTTAACATCAGCTTCTTAAAGCAACAGCTCACATATAGTAAAAAAATAAACAAAAAATTGCAGTGTTCTTACAGATAACAGCAGTTCTTTCAGTCTAAAATATTATAAAGTAGCGCGCCAAGCACCCCAAGTAATCCATCAATACAAAACAACAAATCTGCTAATTTAATGGAAATCCTTCTCAGAGCCGTCATTCGTATTCATTTATGTGCTGGTGAACTTCCAGCGCACTTTCTAGATTGCATGAACAACAGTCTTGAATTAGTTTTCTCATATTATTCCCTCATATTATTGAGAAATGCAAGAGCCAAAGAAAATCAATTATGAAATGGACTGCTTAAGACAATACACAGCAGCAGCAACAGGTAGTGGAGGTTAGATTTCACTGGTGATAACAGCAGGCTGCAAACTGATTATTTGGCTCTTTTAAACAGATTATATGAAGGCAGTGGAAGTAAGGGCATGAACCTGGATGCACTGAAGTTAATTAAATACCACCCACTATATCAACTCACTAGAGGAAACCATCAGGCTAAATAAACATGATAGTGTACAATTGACGTCTCTGTTTATGGCACTGTTATTTATAAACCCCTATATTATGTCTATAGGAGCTTGTGTTTGTAATTTGAGTGCACATTATCCTTAAATGCGCGGAATTACACGTTTATTTCTTTTTTCTGTTAACAGGCTATACAATTATGAGCTTACAGAGCTTACTTTTAAATGATTCCAGTGTGTCCAGGACGTTCATTTGCTACAGATAATTAAAGAGCACGACGAGAACCGTGAATGCTGTTAACACCACCGGGAATAAACTGAAAACACAGGAGGAAGGAGCAGGACGAGCAATGCGAAAAGTGCTGGAAAAGTTCTGGATTTAGCAAAGTAGTCAGCATAGCTCGCTGAAGACATAAACTGCACCGTTGGAAAGTTTTGGTTTTTGTTTTCACGGAATTCAGTGGACAAAATGCTTACCTCCTGTCCCTCCTTGTGTTCGCCAGACATCACGAGTCGACAGCGGCGGCTAAATAAGAAGTCGGTCGGTCGGTCGGTCGGTCGGTAAGCAGGCTGCTTGTCGGACTTCCTTGAGGCGGACGTCAGGAAGCCACCGTGGATCCCCCGGTGAGGATCCGTCCCGGCCTCATTCCTTTTAGCTGCTCGCCTCCAGCGTCAGGAGTCACATGGGCCGCGGCTTCATTTCCCACCGGGCGATCAACCGGGAGAGGCCGAGCTTCACATTAACACCGCTTTAACGCATGATTCCAGTCTGGTGGTGTTTTTTAACCCCCCTGTTGTCCTCATTTACCAAAAAATATTGTTTCCTTGTCTGAAAAAATCAGCAAAAAAAAAAATCCCCAAATTTCTGAAAATTTGCAAAACCTTCAGGAAGAAAATTCCAGTATTTCCTTAAAAGTGTCCGTTTAAAGTTTTATTTTTTTTTAAATCCCCCAAATTTGGCAAGAAAATTCTTGTAAATATTTTCAAAAAATGAGTAAAAATCTTCCAAAAAAAATCCTAAAAATATCTAAAGTGATTCCATATATATCAGTAAAACTTCTAATATTTTCTTTAAGAACATTCACATAAAAATCAACCAAAATCCAGCGAATTTTGCTGGATTTTGGTTGATTTTTATGTGAATGTTCATAAGAAACATTTTTTAATTTCTTTTTTTAACCCTCCTGTTGTCCTCATTTACGGGCACCAAAAATAGTTTCCGTGTCTGAAAAAAAATTCCAAAAAAATCAGCAAAAAAATTCCCCAAATTTCTGAAAATTTGCAAAAAACTTCAGAAAGAAACCTCCAATAAGTCCTTAAAAGTTTCCTTTTAAAGTTTTATTTTTTTTTAAATCCCCCAAATTTGGCAAGAAAATTCTTGTACATATTTTCAAAAAATGAGTAAAAATCTTCCAAAAAAAATCCTAAAAATATCTAAAGTGATTCCATATATATCAGTAAAACTTCTAATATTTTCTTTAAGAACATTCACATAAAAATCAACCAAAATCCAGCGAATTTTGCTGGATTTTGGTTGATTTTTATGTGAATGTTCATAAGAAACATTTTTTAATTTCTTTTTTTAACCCTCCTGTTGTCCTCATTTACGGGCACCAAAAATAGTTTCCTTGTCTGAAAAAAAATTCCAAAAAAATCAGCAAAAAAATTCCCCAAATTTCTGAAAATTTGCAAAAAACTTCAGAAAGAAACCTCCAATAAGTCCTTAAAAGTTTCCTTTTAAAGTTTTATTTTTTTTTAAATCCCCCAAATTTGGCAAGAAAATTCTTGTACATATTTTCAAAAAATGAGTAAAAATCTTCCAAAAAAAATCCTAAAAATATCTAAAGTGATTCCATATATATCAGTAAAACTTCTAATATTTTCTTTAAGAACATTCACATAAAAATCAACCAAAATCCAGCGAATTTTGCTGGATTTTGGTTGATTTTTATGTGAATGTTCATAAGAAACATTTTTTAATTTCTTTTTTTAACCCTCCTGTTGTCCTCATTTACGGGCACCAAAAATAGTTTCCTTGTCTGAAAAAAAATTCCAAAAAAATCAGCAAAAAAATTCCCCAAATTTCTGAAAATTTGCAAAAAACTTCAGAAAGAAACCTCCAATAAGTCCTTAAAAGTTTCCTTTTAAAGTTATATTTTTAAAAAATTCCCCAAATTTGGCAAGAAAATTCTTGTAAATATTTTATCAAAAAAATGAGTAAAAATCTTCCAAAAAATCCTAAAAATATCTAAAGTGATTCCATATATATCAGTGAAACTTCTAATATTTTCTTTAAGAACATTCACAAAAAAAAGCTAAATTCGCTGGATTTTGGTTGATTTTTATGTGAATGTTCTTAAGAAACATTTTTAATATTTCTTTTTTTTTCCACCAAAAAATGTTCAAAGACTTCCTAAAAATGTTGAAAATGTGGACATCAGAAGTTTTCACTGTGAAGATATTTTTTTCCCCACATTTTCAAACTTTAAAACAGGTCAATTTTGACCCGCAGGACGACACGAGGGTTAAAGGCACAAGGGTGTTTTAAATGTTTTCAGGCCCAGCAGTCCTACACCAGCGGCCACAGGTGTGTATGAATGACAGACAGGTACAAACAACTTTCTCTGATTCAAAGATGCGTCATTCCAGTAGTGGAGGACATTTGGGCTTCAAAAGTTTTGACAAATAAACCCTCTCTTTTACACTTTTCTGCTCCATATTCATCAATAATAGGTAATAAACTATCAAAGGCTTGATTGGCCCAGTTTACACATCAATGGTAGCATTTTTATTCCATGTTTTCTGTGTTGTTTGCTAACCCGACTCTAATCACAGTGACAGGGTTGCTAATTTTCTCAGGACAAACTTACTGATGTTAAAAAAAAAAAAAAAGTTAAGAAAAAGGTAAGAATAATTTGTCTTATCCTGATAATATGAGGTACAGGGAGACATTCAATCAAGGCTGACGATGGGATGAAAATATGAAAAATAGAAGACATAGCATTGCTCTACCCATTCTTCTGTTTATCAATATGCAGATCATGTGATTCACAGTATTCTTCTTCTACCAGCTAAAACGGTTATGCTAACAGGGTTGTTGTGGGACACACATTTCATGCATAATAATTATCATTTAAAATATGTTAATTAAAAAATTTTCCCACAATTACAAGAGACAATAATGAAAAAATAGTACAAAAAAAAGGAAATTTAAATTTCATTTTAACTGTTTTATTTGAGATTCAATATGGTCATCATCGGGGTGGGACAAGAGAAAAATAACATTTTGGGGGGAACTCCAGACTTTAGTATTTTAAAAAATATTTTCAAACATTCTCCTAGTTTTTTTTTATTTTTTTAGATTTGATCTCAGGACAATAGAACTCAACAACAAATCCTACAAAACAATCTTAAAGTTGAAGCAACTCTTCAAAACAAAAAAACACCATAAACCTTCCTGAAGGCAATGGCTATTTATTGAAGAATTTATTTTGCTTTTAATTTCAAAAGTGTTATTTTATGATAATAACACTGCAGTCTGTTAAAATAAACTGCAGCTTTGAGTGATAGAAATCAACAACACCACAAACCAAATCCTAAATAAACACTATAACCTTCCTGAAGGTAGTAACTTTTTATTGAACAAATTATTTTATTTTTGGAATTGATATTTAAAAATAACAAAGCTTAGTAAGGTATACATTTCTTTTTACTTTTTAAACAGGCTGCATTCTTGGGTGGATTCTTACCCTCATGAGAAATTTGGATCTTTATAAACTTGTTTCTTATGCATAAGGTTAACTTTAATTTCAGTTGCTGTTATTGCTCTTACTTTAACTGCAACGTAGTGTACGCCCTCATACTGTCACAACAGACGTACTTTGCAGACAAATATAATATTTACATTTATAAAATATGTACATTTATATTTACATTCAGCTTACAAACCTGAATTGCGTGTGCTTTATGAATTGTACAAAATAGCTCCATTATTAGGTAACCAGCTTAAGCGGTAACAAATGGTTTCATTAATATGTAATAAATCAATGAGATTAATCACTGGCCACTAATATTAGCCATTTAGCTTCTGTGTTTCCTTTCTAAATATCCATTCATACTTATGGAGATTTTTTTTTCATTTTGTTTAAGCAAAATGTTGACTGCCAGATTTTTCTGTCTGCATGTTGAGCTGCATAGAGCTTTTTGACATTATTATTATCATTGGTAGTAGTAATAGTATTGGTACAGAGCAAGCTAACTCCAACATTTAAGGCAGGGAATTCAAACATAAGGCCCGCGTGCCAAAACGAGCTGACCAAAGTGTAAAAATTACAGAGGTGAAAATGAATACTTACTGTGAAAACATTTAAAGACACTGAACATTGTGTAATATAATGTCAGTCAGCAGCTTCAGCGTGACTGAGTTTGGTTCAGTTGAACCCGATTGTTGATGCACTGCCACAACATTTATGCTTTTTTTTTATATAAATTTGATACATTTACAAAGCAGGGAGATAATTTAACCTTCTTCCTTAGTAGTTCTCACATTAGTTTGTTTGGTGTGGTGGTGTGTCAGAATTACTACACAGATGTGGAAATAAATGCAAATTTAAAATAATTTCTAGATACTGACAAGTTGTAAAACATTATATTGTTCAGTTCCAGATACCTGCGGCTAAATGTTTTGTGCCTTTGTAGACACTGCAATCCGTAAGTTGTAATACACAAATGATAAACTGAGGCATAATATTGTTAAAATGTCACTAGTGGCCCCTAGGCTATGGAATGCTTTGCCACTGTCTCTGCGCACTTCAGATTCTGTTGAGTCCTTTAAAAGGCAGCTGAAGACCCGGCTGTTCAGTCAAGCTTTTAGCTAGGTGTTGTGACAGCTTGTTTGCATGATTTCTGTGTTTGTGCACATGGTTGTGTCAGTCCTTGTTATCTATTTGCTGATTGATTTTACTGTGAAGCACTTTGTGAATCCATTTCTGTGAAGTGCTATATAAATAAACTTTGCTTGCTTGCTTGCTTATTTTTCTTCAGAAATTTCAGGTTGTTCATAATGTTTTGTAAAACAGATAGTTCATTAAATGTCAACATTTTCAGAGTGTACTTTTTTTTGCACTAATACAAAGGGGAAAATGTGGAGTTGTCATTATTTATCAGTTATTATATTATGATTTAACTGGTCACTTGAAATTAGAATTAGAATGGCTTTATTGTCATCATACATGGCATGACGAAAATATAAATAGCTTCCACTGGACGGTGCACTACAACAAGCAATGAGAAATAAAATATCAACATTAAATAATAGAATCAAATGTACATATATAACAAAACAATATTAAAAATGACAACATCTGCAAAGGAGGCCAGATATGTGCAATATGGGAGGTAAATGAAACGGAATAAGAACCAGTACAATATGATAAATATGTTATGAAATCAAACTGGGCTGAATGTGGCCCCTGATAGAGAGCATGGCTTTGATTTAGGTCTGTTTGTGCTTTAGTATGGTGGTGTTCCTGTGGTAAGAAGCATGTCCAGGCAGCAGATGGAGACAAACTCCAGTGAAGTGGAGCTGAACCCTCGGGTTGCTGCCCTGCTCCATCATTACCATCACAGTGGCTGAACAAGTGAAGAAATCATGAATCATCAGTGAGGGCCTTTCATCCAAGCTTAGATTGTTTACTTCAGACGATGTGATTGTTTGTTGTTGGCAGCAGTTTATTACATTATTACAACCAACCAGCACTCCGGGGAAGTATTTAAGTTGTTATTTTTTTAACGCTGTACAACCAGTGGGCTAATTTTTTGTTGTTGGTGGTTTTAACTCAGCTAGCTAAAGCTCAGTTTAAACTTGTGCACTTTTGTGGAAGATGGCTGACAACGGAGCACACCCGGCCGAAGAGGACCCAGCCGCAGCTTTCCTGGCCCAACAGGAGAGCGAGATAGCGGGGATAGAGAACGACGGAGAGGGGTTCGGGGCGCTGGAAGGAGCCGGGGAGCAGCAGCCGTCTCCGGCCACGTATGGCAAGTTTGTCCCTGAGCTAACGTCGGCTAGCTAGCGAACAAGCTAACTGAAGCTAGCTAGTCTGCCCACCGGTACTTGCACCGGACCGGTTTTAGAAGCAAACGAAGACACAAAGGCCGTACGTTGAAAAGAATATCACCTGATGATACAGTTGAGTTGTACATACAGTCGTGGTATTTTAATAAAACAGCGTATTTACAACTACTAGGACGTTAGCCGCTTAGCTTAGCTAGCTGACGTTTACGTACGTTACGTTTAGCAGCACATCCTCCAGGAGTTGAAGATTATCTCGTAGCACCTTACTACCGCCAACAAGTGCATACAGTAGCATTGTGCGGTAGCAACTGAGGAACAAAATACAGGGTTTCTGGAGGGCATTAAAAAGCATTAATGGTCATTAAGTTAATTTTGCGAAAATGAAGGCCTTAAATGGCATTAAAATCATTACATTTTATTCTCAGTGGCATTAAAAATTCTTTCTGCAGTTTTCAGGAAAATATTTGACAATAATAATATATAATTATAGAGTGCGATTCTTCAGATATGTGCATCTGCATAAACATGCCGAAGAATTGCGATAATTGTTCCGGCCGGTCCGGTACAATTGCCAAAAACTGCATGTTTTTAACCCTCGTGTCGTCCTGTGGGTCAAAATTGATCGGTTTTAAAGTTTGAAAATGTGGAAAATATATTTTATCACAGTGAAACTTCTGACTTCCACATTTTCAACATTTTTGGGAAATCTTTGAACATTTTTTTGGTGGAAAAAAATGTTAAAAATGTTTAAGAACATTCAGAAAAAAAATCAACCAAAATCCAGCGAAATTCGCTGGATTTTGGTCGATTTTTATTTGAATGTTATTAAAGAAAATATTAGTACTGATATATATGTAATCACACACACACACACACACACATATATATATGCCAAATTCGGGGGATAAAACCTCACAGGGAAACTTTTAAGGAATTATTGGAATCTTCTTCCTAAAGGTTTTGCAAATTTTCAGAAATTGGGGGGGTGCTTAATTTTTGAATTTTTTTCAGACAAAACCGTATTTTTTTGGTGCCCATAAATGAGGACAACAGGAGAGTTAAAGTGGCCGGCAGGCTGGATCAGGTGGAGGAGAGCTGGGAAATGGGGGAAAAAACAAATTCCCGCAAAAATGGCTAGAAAACATGGATTTCAGACAATGACAACAGCCCGTGGGTGATCAGAGGTGGTTTCTGGACTCAGAAATAGTGAAATGTAGGAACAGTTTTCATATAAAAATCATCTTTTACAAAAAAAATAAACCCATGTAATTTGTTGAGTTCATGGTCGTGGCATTAAAATTTTTACAGTATAGCATTAAAATGGCATTAAAAAGCATTAAATTTGACTGGTTGATATCTGCAGAAACCCTGAAATAATACTTTTCTGGAAAATCCTGTCCTGTTAACTAACAAAGCAGCGCAGACAACATTAGTGGCCAAACAGGTGCTTCTGCATTTCTCAGGTCTTATTCGTTCCCAGGACTAAAGTAGTAACAGAAAGCACACATGTGACGAGGAAGACGGCCTGACAAGCTCCAAGAAGCCGATTTTAACATCAAACTTGTGTTTTGTCTTTTTAATCATGATGCTAGACGACTTTGGAGACGAGCCTGCTACAGTGAATGGAGATGTGTTTCAGGTTGGTGTTTCCGTTCATCTTTTACAGGTGTAAGGTTGAGCTGTTCTCTAAACATTATCAAACAGTTGCTCTTTTTTGTGTTGCTGGATTCCTTTATGCGATGCTAGAAAAGTTGTGGATTTACCATCTGGCCTTTTTATTAATCAAACAGCTGTTTATAATGGAGTTTATAATGTTTTTGTCCTCCATAAGGAGTCCAATGGGCCAACAGACAACTATGCAGCCATTGCCCAGGTGGACATTCAGAGGCAAGAGCCAGAAAGTTTACGCAAGTGGAGGGAGGAGCAGAAGGAACGCCTTGAAGCATTAGGTGAGCAAATGTGTCAGTTATATTTTATAATGCCCTTAATATGTCATTTAGTCATTGATCTTTGTCTAAATTTGTCACAAAAGAAGGTTAAAGACACACCTTTTTAATCAGGCTTTTAACCTTTTAAATCCTTCTTATGTTCTTATCGTTCTCTGTTTATTATTTTATGTATTTTTACTGTTTTAACCTTTCACCTTTTTATTTATCTTACAGGTCTTTTATTCTATCTTATAGTTTAAAATTTCTAGTTTTTTAACTCCAGTGTTTCCTCAGAGGTCCTCCACACTGGGGGCTGTATCTGGTCTGCTGCTGGGGTTGCTGTCCATGGGTTCCTTCGGCCGGCTGGTTGGGGGGGCTCCCCACCTCGGTGTGGGGGTCCCCCTGTCTGTTGGGGGGGTGGGGTCTGGGTGCCGGCGCCCCCAGTGGTCATGGCCTGTAGCTCCTCCCAGCGTGGACAACCCAATGGAGTTTTTTTCCACAATCGTCAGTGCCATGCCATGTCTCCCTACTGTCAGTGGTGGGAGTGGGGGGGTGTGTGTGTGCTTGTGTGTGCTTGTGCAGTTGTGTGCATATATGTATATATGGAGGGAGGGATGGGTTTTTTAATGTTTTTAAATGTTGTACAGCACTTTGTGTTGCATTATTAACTGTATGAAAAGTGCTCTATAAATAAAGTTTGATTTGATTTGACACATCCAGCTAATCATGTGTCACTTCTGTCTTCCTCCTCATTTGGGGACTTGTGATGTTGTTTTCTGCTGCCGCACCCGAACAAGACTCGGCATCCAAGGCGGCAGAGGCAGAGTTGAGAGAGAAAGCCAAAAAGGAGCTGGAGGATTGGCATGTACACCAGAATGAACAGATGGAGAAGAACAAGGCCAACAACAGGTTAGGGTCTGACATTTCCCCTGTTCACATGCAGAGCAGGAACAGTTGGTGATGATGACGGTGTAATCGCTACACTAAACTCACTTCATTCAACTTAACAACTCAAGCTGATGGATAGAATTGTTCTCAGTCGGAGTTATTCAAAATGAAAACTCTACCAACATCATCATATTGGTTAGACTCGCATATATTTTGTAACCGGATGATTAATAAGCGATGTGTAGAATTGCAGGATTTTTGTTTAATTTATTGCTTGTGTCTGTATACTATCTAAATATTGTTGTTTTAGTCTGGTTGTCATCTGTGTCCATAGTGCTTCCAAATATATTTCAGGCTTTCCTTTTCTTGACCAAGCTAACCAGTTTTTTTCTCACACTTTCCAACAGACTCTGTCCAAGTCTGGCACGGTATCACTCTGCATCTGTAGCTCTAGTTATTTATTTTTGTGAAAGTGCTGAGAGACAATTCTCTGATGAGAAAACAGGAAGCTAGCAAGCTGGAAGGAATGCAAACACCACAAAGCAAATGTCACCGTTTCCATCGACGTCTAGCACCAGATAGTCTGCATTTGCTTGAAATTCTTCACCTAATCCAAGCTTGTTTAATAGAAATCATGTATTATAGTAGTGCAATAACAGTGTTTAGGCAGTGCTGGAGCATTTAAAATGTTTTATTTCCTCCTCATTAGAGCTGTTTTTCAGTCACTTTTCTAATCCTTTTTATGTTGGACCCTAACTTTTCTAAGCTTGTTGTTTGACACTGAAACTGTTCTTCTTTCTCCTTCTTTTTCCTGCTTTCTTGGCCTTGCCTGCGTACTAGGATTGCTGACAAGGCTTTCTACAAACAGCCCAACTCTGATGTTATAGGCTTTGTGTAGGTTTAGAATTCTTATGCTTTTTAATGTTGTATTCCCTGCCCCCTCCATGAGTTGCCACTTTTTACCTGAGGCATGCCGCAACACTAAAATTACTAGTTTGTTTTTGAAGGCCCGATTTGGTTTTCCTTGTATTTTAATTTATTTGACTGTGATATTGTTCTTTAGTGTGGTTATAATAGCAAACAGCAAACATGTCTCCAACAAAAATGTTAAGAATGAATGATAAGTATAAAGAAATGCATGAAGGTGTATTTTGTGCCTATTCGTGTGATTGAACTGGTCGAGCGCACTTCTGAGAGTCCCTTCAATGCTGCAGCTCATTCATATCTTTGTCTGCTCCCTCCCTACTCATAGGGCATCCGAGGAGGCCTTCCTGGCGGAGAGCGACGGCGACAGCCCAGGGTCCGAATGGGAGAGAGTAGCTCGTCTCTGTGACTTCAATCCAAAAACCAACAAGCAGGCGAAGGATGTTTCTCGAATGCGTTCTGTCCTCATCTCTCTCAAACAGACGCCTCTAGTTCGCTAGAGGACGTCGTTCTAGAAACATTGCCTTTTCACTTTTAATCTCACATTGCATTAGAAGAATTTGTATACCCTTTTCCATAAAACTCCTGGTATGTTTATAGCCTTTAAAAAAAAAAACTTCCTGCCTTTCTCGATGCCTATTCAAGTAATATATTTAACCTGAGGCTCTTGTGAGACGATGGACTGCTCTGTTGTTACAGCATCCATTAGCTGGTCAGCTTAATCATTGCTACACTTAAGAAAATATTGTTACTGTAAGTTAAACTTTTTCCTTTCCCCTTTAACTTATACACTGTATTTAGGTCAACTTTATTGCATGCCTGTGCCAATATTTCGGACACACAGTTTTTACTTGTTTTATAAATTTGCATTTTGGTCAAACACTTACTAATGAAGCAGTGCTGCGGATTGGATTGTAACCACGTATGCCTCTCATCAGTGTAGAAACATCAACACAGACACATTGTTCACATTTGTTGTATTATAGCCCTGATGATATTTAAGGTAGCTCGCAGATTTTTCTGTCCTTCACATAAATAATCTCGTGGCCTTTTTGATCTAGCTCTTACTCCAGTTTTGAGTATTTAGCCAGATGGATTTTCTCTTCAATTAGGCAAAATTTCAGCAAAAAAAATGGCAACCAAAGATTTACGCTATCATCTAAATTTCACATGATTTACGGCTCAGTCTTTCATTATAACGATTGTGTGACACCGACACATTTTAGATACATTTTTTTTTTGGTTGTTTTAAAAACACAATAAGCTGTCAATTTTAGTAGTGATATCTGCACATTGTTTCACATGTTGCCTATTTGGACTCCATGAATACTGAAAAAGTGAACGTTAAAAGGGAACTGGAAAATAAACAGTGGAGTATGATCACCTCAGTTAATTTGTCCTTAAGTATTTCACCGCTGAGACTGTTGCCATCCAGCTGCCCTGGAGATAATCACTTGAATAAGAGTGTGCGCCCCTTCGATACTGTCACATATTCATGACGGTTGTGGAATACACCACGATTTAAATTCAGTTGAATTCAAACGATAAAAACAGATAAGTTCAACAGGCAAAAATGTGTTAAAAGTTTTCTGTTTAGTTCTTTATTAAGTCACAATTTTACTTTCTTTTCACGATGGGTCTCACTTAACTGGACTCTAAAATTCTCTGCATATAGGTGAAGTGATTTCAAAGTGTTGCATTTCTGACATTTAAAGCCCTGAAGAGTTTTCAAGTGAAAGTCTGATGTGTGTTCAGGGTGAACCTTGACACTGATCTGTGTCTACCATTGAGACATACACTCAAAAGCCATGAATATAAAACTCTTCACAATGGATTTCTCTAAATTCTGTTAAATAAAGGTTGTATGAGGAGTGGATGGCACCTAAATAGAGCTGTGTGATGTTTGAAATACAAGAGACCAGGTTCAAATCAAAGTTTATATCAGAAGACACATTTAGGTGCGGTACAGTATAACAATATGACAATACGTGGGGTACTGTTGGAGCACAGTTAAAGAAGAGTCCAGCTTGCTTACATTTTCTGGTAAGATGCCGATTCTGCTAACTTAAAAGCATTTGATCACCATGAGCAGTTCACAGTTTTTATTCAATAAATAAAGTTGGCCTCAACATATGTGAACAATGTTGGAAACATAATACATTATTCAGTTTATTCAGTCCAATTCTAAGGTGGATCTGGTCTGAATCCAGGTTGAATGGACCATGGCAGAGGTGCGGCTCTGATCTGTCTTCACTGTTTGGGTTTCAGAGCTGTGGATAGCACGCCGACAATAATGGCAACTACAGTGAAGCCTTGAGCAAAGATCCGTCCCCTCATCAGCAGCTGGGACTGCCTGGTTTTCCCTTGATGGAAGGCTCGGAGACCATAAATCAGTGCTCCCGCTGTGCCCAAACAACCTGGGAGGGACAGGAAAAAAAAAACAGTAAATCACAACTTAAAGATGGTGCACAAGTTCTGGATGTGTTGACTGGAAGGTAAAAGTGGGACTCTGTAAGTAATATCATACATGCAGAACAAAAATGCAGCTTTCGATATTTTATAAAATTTTACTTCTTTTTACAGCTTCAGTAAACAGAATGCACACCATAAAGCAACCAAAAACTATACTGGAAATGATAATCAGCAGACATGCCAGCATTCAGCGTGCCAACATGTTCTCATCTTTCTTTTGTTATCTGGGCTTTAGTGACATTTGAATAAAGCTGCATTTTAAGCTATTCTTTTATAGTCTCTCATCAAAGGTGCGTCATGCAATCTGATCATTGTCCTTTAAGCCACACCGGACGAGAGTGTGAATGAACTCAGTTGAGAATTTGTCACCTGCTGAACTGCTCAAAAACCTTTTGTGCAACTGTAGTTAGTTAACATAGTTAGCTCAGTGTGACGGAGCTTTAAAAGCCACTTTAATGAGTTTATCATTGATTTTTAGCGTTTAAAGGACGCGCTGAGCTGCTCTTGTGTAACTTCTCTGCTTGTGTAACTCACCTATCGGGACGAAGGGGTTCTCCTTGGTTTTCCTCATGAACTTCTCTTTGAAAGTCTCATCTCTGACCTTCGGCAGCGGGTTGAAGCCCTCGATAACGGGGGGCTGAGAGAAATCAAACGGCACCGGGTCTTTTTTCGGTGTTTTGTCCGGGACTGCTGGTGATGCTGCAGCCGCCATGTTTACTGTAGAAGACCCGAGAGAGGCGACACTTCCGGGTGACGTTTAACCCCAAATTTCACAATAAAATACCTCGTATTTTGAAAGTCCATCAGGTGAAAATTCATTTGTAGCGTCTTCTACGTTTTACAAACAAGCAAACAAAAAAAGCGTAAACTAAAAGATGTTAAGTTATGAAGACGTTTACTCATGCCAACTTCCAACCATCCCTACAGCTAAGTAGCCACCTGAAAAGGCCAGGAGGAATTTGCTGGACTGCTACATAACAGCGAATAGAATTGTTCAGCTTAAATATTGTATAATCTACTATCCTGTACTAGCGATGTGCAGCTGCCTCACAGTCCAACAGGTATATTTACTTTCTAGAACTGCTTCTGCTAACTCTCAGCAAAGCAAATGCTCTGCTGTTGGCTGCAAGAGTGAACCCAAGAGTCTTCATGCACTCCCAGGGTTGCCACCCGTCCCTTAAAATACGGAATCGTCCTTTATTCGACAATTAATTGTTGCGTCCCGTATTGAATCATTACGGGACGCAACTTGTTCCGTATTTTCATAAATGCCCCGTACACGTCTGTCACACACTCATCAAAACTGCATAATGAATAAAATAAAACACAGGAAATATTAAGGGCAGCCAATTTCATCTTCGTAGGACCTTTGTAGCGAGGACCCGATGCCAGGTCCAGTGGACAGACTTCAGACGTCTCTGTGTGTCCGGTCCTGTCTCTGGTTGCCAGGTTACAGACGCTGCTGCACCCGCACGTTTAAAAATGTCTACACCTGAAACTCCACCACGTCTAAAGAAGCAAAAACGTTTGCAAATGTACAGACTGGAGTGGGAAGAGTGGAACCCCTGGCAATGGATACAAGGCAGACTGTGTTTTCTGTTGCTCATGGACTGGCTGAAGTAAGGCAGCATCAGGAGACAAACATGGAGGAAATATGAGAACAGAGAGAACCCAACCAGCAGGTCATAGTTTATCATCATCTAATCATCTCCTGAAGTCCATATGGTGAGAGACATCATGATGAGATCAGCTAGATTTCCTACAGTATATGGCTGTGAATTTACCAGAGGATGCTTATAATAATGCTGATGGGGCCGAAGACTCTACACTATTTTAGTGACTCAGTAAATGCCTAAGTTGGTTATTATTTTTTAATGCTTTTCAGTTTTTAAGAAACATTTACTTAATAGCCTATATGTAATCAAACATGAAAAAACACAAAAACACATCATAGTAATATCTCAATTAAAAAAGCCTATAGTATAGCGTGTTGCCCAACAAACGTCATAGTATAGCCTTTGGTCCAAAAAACATCATAGTACAGCATGTCTCTCTATGAACGTCAGAGTATAGCATGTTGCTCAAAAAAGTCATAGTATAGCCTTTGGCCCCAAAAACGCCATAGTATAGCATGTCGCTCTAAAAACATCGTAGTACAGCATGTCTATGAACGTCAGAGTATAGCATGTCGCCCAAAAAAGTCATAGTATAGCCTTTGGTCCAAAAAACGCCATAGTATAGCATGCGGTCCAAAGAATGTCATAGAATAGCATGTCGTTCTAGAAACGTCATACTATAGCATGACATTCAAAAGACGTCATAGTGTACAGCAGTCCTTACTCCTTTTGTCACACCTGTTGAAGTCACAAAGTGTTGAGGTCACATTCACTTGTAAATTCTGATTGTTCTTATCACTACTTATTACTGTTATTGATATTAATTATGGTTAAGGCCAAAATTCACGACGATTTTTTTTTTTTTTTTTAAGAAAACCTTTCTGGAGTGTTTTTCATGTCCTCCTTTACATTATTTCATCATATGGCACGTTTTCACAACATGTTGAAAAATGGCATATTTTTTTGTCGACATAGTATACTATGGCGTTTTTTTGCGCCAAAATTCATGATGATTTATTTTTCAAAGAAAACCTTTCTGGAGTTTTTTTCACAGCCTGCTTTTTCGACATAGTATACTATGGCGTTTTTTTTGCGCCAAAATTCATGGTGATTTTTTTTTCAAAGAAAACCTTTCTGGAGTGTTTTTCACGGCCTCCTTTACATTATTTCATCATATGACACGTTTTTACAACATGTTTGAAAAATGTCATTTTTTTCCGACATAGTATAGTAAGGCGTTTTTTTTGCGTCAAAGTTCATGATGATTTTTTTTTCAAAGAAAACCTTTCTGGAGTGTTTTTCACGGCCTCCTTTACATTATTTCATCATATGGCACGTTTTTACAACATGTTTGAAAAATGGCATTTTTTTTCGATATAGTATAGTAAGGCGTTTTTTTTGCGCCAAAATTCATGATGATTTTTTTTTCAAAGAAAACATTTCTGGAGTGTTTTTCACGGCCTCCTTTACATTATTTCATCATATGGCACGTTTTTACAACATGTTTGAAAAATGGCATTTTTTTTCGACATAGTATAGTAAGGCGTTTTTTTTGCGTCAAAATTCATGATGATTTTTTTTTCAAAGAAAACCTTTCTGGAGTGTTTTTCACGGCCTCCTTTACATTATTTCATCATATGGCACGTTTTTACAACATGTTTGAAAAATGGCATTTTTTTTCGACATAGTATAGTAAGGCGTTTTTTTTGCGCCAAAATTCATGATGATTTTTTTTTCAAAGAAAACCTTTCTGGAGTGTTTTTCACGGCCTCCTTTACATTATTTCATCATATGGCACATTTTTACAACATGTTTGAAAAATGGCATTTTTTTTCGACATAGTATAGTAAGGCGTTTTTTTTGCGCCAAAATTCATGATGATTTTTTTTTCAAAGAAAACCTTTCTGGAGTGTTTTTCACGGCCTCCTTTACATTATTTCATCATATGGCACGTTTTTACAACATGTTTGAAAAATGGCATTTTTTTTCGACATAGTATAGTAAGGCGTTTTTTTTGCGCCAAAATTCATGATGATTCTTTTTTCAACGAAAACCTTTCTGGAGTGTTTTTCACGGCCTCCTTTACATTATTTCATCATATGGCACGTTTTTACAACATGTTTGAAAAATGGCATTTTTTTTCGACATAGTATAGTAAGGCGTTTTTTTTGCGCCAAAATTCATGATGATTTTTTTTTCAATGAAAACCTTTCTGGAGTGTTTTTCACGGCCTCCTTTACATTATTTCATCATATGGCACGTTTTTACAACATGTTTGAAAAATGGCATTTTTTTTCGACATAGTATAGTAAGGCGTTTTTTTTGCGCCAAAATTCATGATGATTTTTTTTTCAAAGAAAACCTTTCTGGAGTGTTTTTCACGGCCTCCTTTACATTAATTCATCATATGGCACATTTTTACAACATGTTTGAAAAATGGCATTTTTTTTCGACATAGTATAGTAAGGCGTTTTTTTTGCGCCAAAATTCATGATGATTTTTTTTTCAAAGAAAACCTTTCTGGAGTGTTTTTCACGGCCTCTTTGACATTATTTCATCATATGGCACGTTTTTACAACATGTTTGAAAAATGGCATTTTTTTTCGACATAGTATAGTAAGGCGTTTTTTTTGCGTCAAAATTCATGATGATTTTTTTTTCAAAGAAAACCTTTCTGGAGTGTTTTTCACGGCCTCCTTTACATTATTTCATCATATGGCACATTTTTACAACATGTTTGAAAAATGGCATTTTTTTTCGACATAGTATAGTAAGGCGTTTTTT